>NW_024512543.1:6248895-6434386 GCF_017590135.1 Pyrgilauda ruficollis
AGGGCCGGGCGGCGCTGGGTGGGCCGGGCGCGCTGCGCCACCGGGGACGCGCCGGGCCCGGTGTTTGGGCGAGCCCTGCGGCACACGCCCACGGGCCGGGCAGGGTCCCTGCCGCTCCCCTGCTCCCCAGAGCGCCGGGCCTGGGCAGCTGCTGACACCGAGCGGGGTCGGGCCGGGGCCTGACCCGCGCCCTCAGCGCCGGGGAGGCCTCCCAGGGGCTGGGACCGCTGTGCCTCAGCTGCGGCGGGGCTGCTCCGGCCCGGAGTAGGGCTGAGGACGGGGGTGGCGGGGGTGCCCCCATAGCGGTGGCAGCTGCTTCTTGCTGCTCACTGGAAGGAGAAAGCACGGGTTAACCGCGCCGCGTTTGTCTGATCGATACTTGCTTTGCTTTCTCTTCTGCGAGCAGCTTACTTGGCGTGCCACCTCTGTTTATTAGGCTAAATGTAAGCGCATGACAGCGGCAGTTGTAACTCCTGTTGTTCTGACCTAGGAAAGCCAAAGGAAGCAAGGAAGAACTTTTTTAGACAGGCTATTTTAACATTAACAGCTTCATTAGAAAAAAAATGTCTTGGTGAGTCCCTTTTCAGGTAAAACAAGCAAAGTTTTAGTTTGTGTCTGTATATACACAGTTCATTTATAAATTTCGTTCATTCATAGTTACATTTCAAATAAAAATTTCATTTATTTAGAAATATAAAATAAAGTTGTTTGGGAAGATGTCCTGAATCCATTTTCAAAAGAAACTGTTTTAACAAACCATATATATTGAGGTCTGTCATTCAAACTTTGATGCAACTCTTCCATCAGTTACTCCTGCCTGTCTTCTGATTCTCTCTGCTCATCAGTAGCTAAGGGTTTTTTGTTTGCTGGATTTGTGCTGGCTTTCTTTACCAGTCTGTAAGTAGGATTTTGTGGTTGGTGTTTCATTTTGGTTTTCTCTCCAGTAATTTAATTAGAATTTTAACATGCTACTGTGTGAAAAATCTCATTCTGATAGTCAACATCTGGTTGAAAGTTTTCAATTTTTTCCACTGTGGTTGCCTTGTCCCTGATAATTACTACCAGTAGCAGCCTTGAAACAACATTGTTTTTATTCTGTAGGCCCACCAAAGAATGGGAGTAAAATTTTAAAAGTAGGAGCAGTGTAATTAATATTTATTTTCATCTGATCCTACATTTAAATTATATTTTAAATTAGATGTGCCTTATTTTTAATGGCAAATGTGGAAGGGAGTTATTCTAGTCAATACTACACTTACTTTCTTTTTCCAAACAATTTGCTTGCTCCCAGCAGACTTGTTAAATTGGTGTGGCTTCCTATTGGCTCTTCACTAAGTTAGCCCCCAAAGTTTGTAAGCACTGTGCCATGGTCTTGTTAGGTACATATTTATTAATAAATAAAGAAACAGCTTCTGTTCTGTTTATGAAAATAGGCTTAGCTCTCTCTTTAAGTACGATGCTGTGTTGCAGCACTTGTGTCTTGCTGCTGCCAAAAGTGAGAGGCTTTGCTTTGTGATGTCCTCTGTTGTAAGAGTTTTTCAGGATCTCTCAATACATTAGCTGAGTATACTAAAGCAGAAGAAGAATATTCTTGTTTTCTTTTCCTGGATTTTTTTCTTCCATTTTAGTGAGTAAAATTACTATAAAGAATTCTGGTGAGTGCTGAAATTCACGCAAGGTAGGAGCCACTTGGGATGGATTGGCATTCCACCCTTGAGGAGTATTCATTATTTATTTTTTATGTGACCAAGCCTGTGATTTATCTAGGCCTGCTCATTTGCTCTTAAAAACATGGGACTCTTTTCTGAAATTTAGTTAGGTCAGTCAAACTTCCTCTTTCCCCTGTATCCTCTTTTGTTATGGAACGTACAGTTCTCATAGGACAATTTTCTTATCTGACTTTCTTATGGAAGAACATAGAAGGCTGTTACTTACATGGGGCATATAGATGTAGCTGGTACATAAAGGGAACTGAATGCATGTTAGTTCTTGAGGTTCAGCTGAAATACTGTCTTGTGTAGCACCAGGTCACTTTTGTAGCATAACAGTGTTAAAGATATGTCTAGATTTTAGATAGTCAAGTGTAACTCAGTCATCCTTGAAAATTACTGTTAAATTTATCAGCAGTCCAAAACAGAACAACTTGGAGCAAATGTGCTCTGCTGAGATAAAACATGGAAGTTGTGCTCTGAGCAAGTGTGCAATGCTTCTCTTTTATTGCACAAGAAGGAATGAAGAACTGTTTAAATTATTAGTTAGTTGCTGACTGATTTCTGTAGCTGATGAACTAATTTGATAACACTTAAGAGGTCCTCATTTTTGTGCTGGAAAATCCCTATGACCTCTTAGTAGATGTGGTAGTTTGGTATCATGATTAAATACAGAATGGTTGTCTTTGGTATATGTGAACTCCAGAAACTGGAGTAGGGGAGGGGAGGGAAAACCTGTTTGTGTGAGGAACTAAGGTTTTTTACACATCTCTTTCCTTTCAGCATCTCAAGAAGAAAGGTCCATTTTGTGTGGAAATAAGTGATTCTCAGAGGCTGTCCCAATGACAGAGCTGTCTGCACATTTACCCCAGTTTCAGCATGGGCAGCTGACAGAAAACTTCCCTGATACCCACCTCAGCAACACCGTATGTAACAAACAATTTTAGTACCTGCAAGCAGTTAAATGGGGATGAATAATTTGTTGGAATTCTTTTTTCTTTCTGAACTGTTGTGTGATAAGCAGTGCCAAAAGAAATATGCTGCAAAATATCTGATGTTCTAAACTCATTTTTATGTACAAATAAGACCTCCCCCAGCTTAAAGTGGTGTTGGAGTGACCAAGCCATCAAGGGAAAAAAAAGAAAGGGTCAGACACTCTGGTATCAAACACTGACATTTACAGTATTTAGTGAGCTGTCATGATCTGCCTGGCTGTGGTCTGCTTGGTTCACAGGTTTCTCAGTCACAGAGTTAATTTTAGTCTAGGTAGAGCTTGAAGCCTGGGTTTTGTTACTGCTATTGCTGGAGGACTGTTCCTCTGCAGGAAGAACAGCTCTGTCTTGTCTTACTTGTGAATTATTTTCAAGGTGCTCTCCTGGTTCTTGAGGTTTTGAGGGTGGAGGAACTCAAAACCTGAAGTTTTATATGATTGCTTTCAAATATCTACGCACATACTTGTTGCTAAAACTATACCATTGTACCATATGTATTTTGGAAAAATTAGGTTTAGATTATCTACTTGGGTGTGGTGCCCAGGCTCTTAGACTTGCCACACCGTTCTTTGTTCCTGCTATAGCTCTTGAATATCAGGTTTCCTTGTGGCATGGAAATGCTTTTGTGAGGCTGGGCCACTTGTAAATGTGTCTATAACAGTAATTCAAGAGAATGTTCTGATTCCTGCTTCAAGTCTTCTGTACAATTGGCAGTTTAAATAGAATTTTGAAAAATCCTCAGATAATCATCATGCTATACCAATAAAAATATAAAACATTTGAAAAATTAGAAAAGTGGATACTTTCCTACTGCATCCCTTCTCGTTTTACTTCAGAGGAAATGAAAAAGATTTCTTTTCCTCTTGGACAGGTGAGAGATTAATCATTATTGAAAACTTCTGCCAGATTAAAAAAAACAGATTAAAAAGCTGTGGGCTCACCATCCTTACAGATAACTTGGTGTTGCTCCTTACCAGCAAAGGTTTCTATGTTCTACTCACTAACAGACTGTACTGATGAATAACTGCTACTTGTGCCTTTCCTTTCCATGTTTAAGTAACTGTAGTTTTGATACTAAGTTATAATGATGTTTCTCCCCTTTACACATCTACTTTGTTTTTGTACACACCTACAAAAGTCCTTTCCTGCTGAAGTATACTAGCTTCTGTGGCTAACAAGTCAGCATGTGAAATCCCTAAGTGCTGTAATTTGCTATCTCTTCTTCTAGTCGCACATTAAGAGTTCAACCCAATCTTCAATACCTGCCGCTGCATAATGACCTTTTAACATCAGTGATGTATGAGAACTGATGAAGTCCATGCCCACTGTCAGGCATGGTGGTCTGCCCCAATGGATAAATCTGGATTTAATAGCTAAAAACTTCTTATCAAATATGCTAAGTTTTTATCTCTTGGTTCAGGGGCATTGGTCTGGGTTTGCTATTAACTATTTTCCTGATAGGGAAAGAAACACTATCATTTGCTTTTGATATTGTTTATTCACCTGAAAGCGCGTAGTTCGTAACTTACATTTGCTTACGGTGTTACAACAGGTGTTACTGACTTTTTAGCTTCAGAGTTTTCACTTTTAACTATGTCTGAGGAAAGTGAAGAGTCTGTTCCTTTGCTTCCACTTCAGCAAGAGTCCATGGCCTCTGCTCTGTTTAATACTGATCAGGTAGGATATAAGTGCACTTTGTTCTTTTAAGCAGTGGGGCACGCGCATGTCACATTCAGCTACACTTTAGTAGCCTGAAAGGACAGCTTATTTTCTAGCTTTAAGTGCAAATGAGAGAATAACTTGTGTAATTCTTTATGCTGATCTGGTTTTCATGCACTGTGTTTTAGTATGTAAAGGCCTTTTTTGATTGCATCTTTGTTCCTAGCTAGTGAAGGGAGTAAAATGATACATATTGGTCTAATTTCTTCCATTTTTCTCTTTGTTTGATATAACAGGTTTTTGTAGTGGTGTGCTTAGTTGATCAGGCTTTTCCTTTGGATGATTTTGTGTTTGCTCTGTGAAGCTGTAGATTTTTAACTTATTTCAATATATTTCTGTTCCAGAGATGGGGTAAGTGCTCCCTCATGCAAGACTGTTATTACAGCAGAGAAAAAGCGACACATTTGGCAAGTGTGCAGAAACCTAAGTACGGTTTGCTCTGCTTGTGCAGAGTTCCAAGGCTCTGTTCATCTCCAGTGTGTTGTTACTTATGATCATCTTAAGCAGTTTATTTAGATGGTTAAGTTTATTGCTGTCTTTCTGTAGACTGAGAGAAATGGAGTATTTTACTATCAAAGTGAAAAATGTTACATTTCTGCTGTAGTCTGTATAGAAATAGGTTTAGTTGTGGCCAGCATTTCAGATTAATTAAACATGAACTCTTTATTTGCATTCTCCCTTATTGCCGTTTCTATCTGACTTTCAATAATTGTATGTGAGGACTTTATGCAAAATGCCAAGTGATTTATAATAAATTTTTCATTTAGTAAGAAATAATTTTGATCCCAGCATCTTTTTCAGTGCATATTTCAAATTAGTGATACTAAATTCAAACTAAGGTTAAAACCATGACTGTAAAAATCTGCTTCTGTCCTAGTTTTAATTGTGTAATTTAAACAATTTTAGTTTGGAGTTTTTTCTCCTCTTACATTCCATTTCCGTATTGAAAAATGAAACAGGTTTTCTTTGAGGACAGATCTTGAAACCCTGCTGAGCTTGATCCTGAGGATACCACAAAAAAAGGAAGGAATAAGCAGAGCATTTGGTGCATATTATTACTTTGTACTGCTTTGTAAAAGCAAATTTTTCATGAGTTGGGGAAGTTGTAAAGCTTCAACCAGGGTTTTAGCAGTGTCAGTATTTACAGTTCGAAGTCCAAGGACTTGTACTCCTTAATCACTTAAGTGCTTTTAAAAACTCCACTAGGAGTTTCTGAGTGTGTACTTACCATCTTCTCTTTTCTGAGGGTGGGGCTGGGAAAATTCTATAGAGAGAATCTCTAAAATTATTATTGATTTATTGAAAAACTGCAGTGAATTAATGAGGTACGAATCAGTAGTCATATTTGGAAATGCTACTGAGGTCAGCTAATTAGACTTTAACATTGCACATTTAAGGAAAAAATTACCTGAGTAGGAATACTTAAGGAAAAAATCATTAGGTTATTTTCAGTGTCCTGTCTTATGTCCAGATCAATTTTAAGAAAACTGAGTGATATTTTAAAGATATTGCAAAAGGTATCCTTGAGTTTATTGTACATTTTAATCTAATGCTGCTTTAGTGCACTTGGTCAAACAGAAATGTTCTGCAGGAAGTAATTCAGAAGAAATTAGATTAATTTGGTAAGGAATAAAAAATATTTTTGTTTTATCTCCTGTATTAAACCTCTTGAATTTGAACAGTACAGCACTGATTTTGGACGTGGTAATACACTAAAAAAATGAGTGGTCTATATCGACTGTCACATTTTAGTGCTTGTTTAGTGTGTCTGGTAATGGTTTTGTTTCTTTGTAGTCCAGAAAAGGTAAAGCATAGATCACTCTCCTGTTGTGCTCTCTGTACGTGCACACAACATATAAAAGGTGAATGCCCCCTGCTCATGGTGCTTCTTGAAGAGGGTGCAAAATATTTGTGACACCATGAGCCTGGAGTGCAGGCCTGATCACTTACTAGGAGGTGATGTTCCCAGTTTGTGCCTTTGCTTCCATTGGAAGTTTACCACTGTGTTGGTGTTTGAGTTATATGCTTGAGGTTTCGTGTGTTACACTCTTCATGTTTCAGTATTAGGCGGGACAGGAAGCTCTTCCATACTTGTGATAAGAGTGGTGGAATTTCTTCAATATCAGTGAAAGGATGTGGCAGTAGTTTCCATGGGAAAGAAGAAAATCTGCATGCCTAACTTTCCATGCTGAAACTTTGGGATCAAATAGCAGTCTGAAGACTGAGAATAACCCAAGTTTGATCATCATTTCTGTCATTCTTACTAAAAACATGAGAACATTATACCTCATGAAAATCCATTTTAATATATATTCTACTTAGTATACTCTAGTGGGAGTAGCACAGTAAAGGAAAGGGACATTTTCTTGGGATTTTCATGGAGAGGGAATCCTAAATGTCTGTTTGGCATTATTCTTGAGGTCCAGTACAGCTGATTCTTGTCAAGTTACAGGCATTCTACTGTTATGCATCCTTTTACCAAGGGAAAAAGATGCCTTTACTCATATTTCAAAATTCTCTTAAAAGGAAAGGCTCTTTAAATGCCACCAACCTACTTTTGACTGTTAGTTTTTTTAATGTAAATGTTTATAACATGACCCTGTGCTCCCATTCTTCTAATAACTGTGATGCAGTTAATTACTACTGTTTCAATCCCTGCTGTGGCAAGTGTTCTTGGCAGTAAATATTACCTTACATGTTTCCTCCTCAGGGTCATCTTTAGCTTAACGTACAAGCACATGACTCTGGAGAGTTGCTGAGGGAACTGGTTTTTATGTGTTGCAGAATGACAACAGTGAAAGACGTCGCCATGATAATAGTGAGCGCCGAAGAAATGACAATGCCGAGTCTGAGACAAATGGGCAGCCACAAAACAACATTCAGCAGGTGGTGGAGCAAGATGAAGAAGAAGATGAAGAGCTAACACTGAAATATGGGGCAAAACATGTGATTATGCTGTTTGTGCCTGTCACGCTTTGCATGGTGGTTGTTGTTGCAACTATCAAGTCTGTCAGCTTTTATACACGCAAGGATGGACAGCTGTATGTATCAGTATTTTCCCCTAACTTTTTAGTGGACTTAGATAATTTTCTTCAAACTCCCAATTCTTTCGGAGTCTGATTCAAGCAGTGAATTTCCTCTTGCCTCTGTTTTCCCCTGCTCCAATCCAAAGATTGTTTTATTCCTTCCAGAAACCAGACTCTTCTCTTTGTGGTACTATTGACATTTGTTGTTTGTCTGGTGACCAGTGGGGATAATATCTTGGTTGTTATTGCTTGATTCAAATCCTTGTCCTCATTTTAATACTTTATCATGCTGTGAACACCATCTTGAGCCAAAGCCATTTCACTTGTACTATGCTAGAATACAAGAGTTTTGGAAAAGGAACAAAACTACTAGTGTAAATGAAGTAAATATATGCCGTGTTCTGGTTTGCCCGTGCTGTTTAATAAAGAAATTCAAATGCAAAGGGAATATAACTTCAAGAGGTTCACTTCTGGTGAAGTTCTAGAAACTATCCTGGCCGATGTTTCTGTAGAAGTTTTGGGATCTTGGTAAAGTGTTAATGTTGCCAAAAGAACCCCCAATTCCAGTGAAAGCTGATTTGAGAGCAAGGGGGCAGAGGAAGAATACTGAGCCTGTCAGAAACTGCAGCAAGTCATAGAATCACAGAATGCTGAAGAGTTAGAATAGACCTCAGAGATCAGTTCCACTGTGAAAACATTTAGACAGAATGATTCAGAGTGTGTTTGGCTTTGAAATGTTTGTATAATATAAGCATGTCATTATTTTTTTTACGATAAGTGTTTTCTTCTGTCTCTCCTTCCCACCCCACAATGAAGTAGTTGCCTCAGGAGGTTGTATTTCTTTACAAAAAAGTGAGTTGAGCCCATGCATTTTGTTGTGGAAATCACAGGGGAGCCTTTCATGGTGATTCCCTAGGTGAAATTCCAACTGCACTAGTCATCACATGAGTGGTATTGTGGGAGGGTAGCAGAGACACACAGCATGGGAGTAGCCATATCAGACTGTGGGCTGCTGTGGGCTTTTATCTGCTTTACAAAGCAGAAAGCAGTAGTAATCTAAGAATGTAGGAAAGGCAGGTCTTCTAAGGAATTCAAGTTTGCTTAATATGCTACTATGCCACCTTTCAAGTTTTGCCTTAGTAGAAAATAGATGTGCTTCTACAGCTCTGAATTGAAAGATTACTGCAGTTTTGTTTGATGTTGGCCTCACATACCAGAAACATTGGTGCATTCAGTGTCATTTCAGTTGACTTTTTGTTTTTGTAGCATCTACACTCCTTTCACAGAAGAGACAGAGACAGTAGGACAGAGAGCCCTGAATTCTATTCTTAACGCAGCCATCATGATCAGCGTTATCATTGTCATGACCATACTCCTGGTTGTGCTTTACAAATACAGGTGCTACAAGGTGAGTAGTTGTGCTAGTTTTATTTATTAGTACAGATTATTTAGAGAATGGAAGAAAATGAAGGCTTATCAAGGATGAGTGAGTGAAAGTAGCAGAACTGGTGATTTAATTCACCGTTTCAATTTTGTGGCTTCTGTTCATTTGGCACAAAGCAGGGCAAAGGCCCAGTGCTATCACTGCCATCTATTCTGTCAGTTAGAAAAACATTGCTTCTATTCTTTTGAAATTTTTATGCACTGAAATCTTTCTGTGGTCAAGAAATAAAAAGGACAGACTTGGTCCTATTTTGTGGGCCCCCTCTCCCTCCCTGTCCCCGATACAGATGTCTCCCATCAGGGTGTGTGGCTGTACACACCAGGCAGTATTCGTATGGTAAACACTGAGACTCTAAGGCTCTTTGTGAAAGGCTTCAATCTTGTAATGATGTCATCTAGGCAAGTCCAGGCTTAGCATAATTAATTGCAGTGCCACTTGCATGGGAGGCGTTGTCCAAGAAAATTCCTGGTTTGTTTTGGTCTTAATGATCCATTTGACAAGGCTTAGCCTAATAAAGCTTCTCAGCATGCAGCCAGGACCTTGGATCAGTTGTAAAACACGTAGTGGGATTAAAAGTTTTGCTTCATTTCATTTTGTTTTCAAGAGGGAACAGTGGTTTTGGTCTTCCTGTCTGTGAGTGAAACCCCTTTACAAATTATCTGTTGAGTGGCAGGGGAAATTATTTTTGCCTGATGATGTACACATCGTGGAATACTGATTTTTGATGTATGGACCTTCACTTTTATCATAGTGTGGTGTTAGATCTGAACTGACAAATTGCTCTTGTTAAACTGGCAGTTCTCTTCATTCTAGTGAAGTCAACTACTGTGCTTTAACTAGGTTCCTTAGTAGCTGCTTGGTTCTCCTCAGGTGCTGAAGGCAACAACTACTTTTCACTAAGCTTTTCACATTTCTGGTTTCCTTCTTAACCTTTTAAAGCACAGCATATTTTCCATACCAAAATAATTGTTCTACTAAAAATTAGAATTATTACATACCAAAAATTTCCTGTGATTATATTTTATGCTAATTACACTTAATAATTAACTTAATTTTTAATTTCCTGTCAGAATATTTCTATGCTACTATATCAGAATGCTGTGAAATATAGTTACCTGCAATAAAGTTCTATTTTACATGCAGTTCTATATGTAGATTGTAGTCCAGATTATGAGGAATGGAATTTATAATGAAAGAACATTAAGTCTTCATCTAGTAGTGATAATTTGCTTCTCCTCATAAGATTTTTATCTGAAAACTCTTTTGAAGAAAGGAAATATTACTTCAGCTTCACTGTTGTTAGTTTCCTGTGGTTGTCTTGTACATGATATGTTAAGCATGATCCTGATTCTAGCTCTTCAGTCTAACCGGAAACAGCATCTTTGAAAGGGATTGTATTTGATTAGCTTTTTCTTTTTAATTTATTATTCTCTGTATTCTTCATTGTATCACTCTGCCTAACCAAAGTCTGACTGCTGTAGCTGATTTTAATTCTCTGCATCCTGCAGCCTATCCTTAATTTTTATTCAAGTTGTAGCAGATAAAGCCAAATTTGTACCAGTAATCAATTAGCGTCAAAGTTGTTAAATGAAAAATGAAAATTCTTTAATTAGAAGGCAAAAATCCTGTTGTGGTATCCTGCTAGGAAAACAGCGAGCAAAACTTACAAGAATTACTCTAGAAAAGTCACTTGTAAGAAAAGAGACCCGTGATCTGGAAAATGCTATAGTAAATGAGATACATACTGAGAATACAGCAAACGTCTGTGTGTAAAATGCCAACTTAGACCAACTCTTGAAACTACCACCTCTAGTTCTGTTGGCAGTAGTTTTGCAAGGTGTGTGTGTAGAAGTTAGCTGGACTCTGGCCTTGGTGTTTGACACTGTCAGCATTCACTACTTTTTTGGGATGAAACATTACTGTTCACTTTATTTCTTAAGTGATAGGAGTTTAAGAGCTTATATTACAAATACAAAAACTACAGGTAGAAGCCATGGGAGAGCTTTCTTTGCTGTTTTCTTAAAGTAGTTTCAACTGATTTTGCAGAGGAATAAAATTACTCTTGTTAGATCCCTGCTTAGTAGCTGTACAGGTAGTTGGAAAATTTGGTTCTGTTTGAGTCCATATATACTGATGTTCACCTTTGAAAGGTTCTTTCTCCCACTTGCTGTTAGTGGTGAGAGTTTGAAATACTGAGACAGATACACTTTGGCAGTTTTCCTGCAGCACCTTTACAGGTGCTTATTGCATGTGGGAATTTCTTAAGTCTTTTAAGTCTTCTTAAGAACATACTAGCAAAAGGCAGTCTGTTAGATTAGGAGGTTAAATGACCAGTTTTATTAGTTTGAAAGTTAAATTTGAACCTCTTTTGAGAAGCAGTGTAAAGGAGGAGAGTGAATGTTTCAAAAATGGTCAGAAATTTTAAAAATACATATGAAAAATGTATCATTAGACTCAGTGTACTAAATTTCTAGCTGTAATGGCTGGATTTTTGATTTGTCACAAAGTCCTGGTTGCGTCACTTAAGTGTGATTCCTTTAGTCTTTGTGCATATGCACTTTACTTTTAAGCTAATTTGTGCTAAATATTTTAAGAACATCAGATGCATTCTACTATACATCTCTAAGAAGAGGTCAAAGAGATAACACATTTTTTTAACAGCTTCTGAATACTTTACTCTGGTGTACATATATAGCAAATTTAGCCAGGTAATTTTCCACTGATTGTATCTGTTGAAAGCAGGATTCCTTATGTAGTTTTGATTTCTAGATTATTGCTTCTGACGGGTTGTCTACTTGTAATACTGGGTCAGATTTTATAAAAGAGATTCTGTGCTGGGACTTTGGCAAATATATGTTCATTCTCAGTTAAGAGATATTAAGACATTACTGGAGTTAAAGAGGTCTTCAGTCATGTTTTTTTTACTTTGCACAATAAATACCAGAAGAGTACACTTCTGTCAGTGCAAAGTCTAAGTGCCTGTCATTTCCAGGTTTAAATCACTGGGTGGCCCTGCTGAGTACATCACTTAACTGTTCTTTATTGAATTGTTGGGCATGTAAGTCTGCTCTCATATCAAAATTAGGGATTATGTCTGTAGATGACTGATACAGATTATAGAAATCCTTATATAGTTATTCATCAGTTACATTTCAGCAGATAAGTACTGAAGGTTTTTCTGGGTTCCAGCATTTAATTCTATAACTGCATTCTGAAAGTTATTTGAAATCAGAGCAGCACAAAAGTGAATCATATTTTCCATCTGTGTTCGTGCTGGGTGATTCTGCTATGTTGTAATGCCACTGGTATCAAAATGATCTAAAAATACACGAACAGTAGTGTTCAATAGAGCTAAAGAACATCTACTGAAAGTTCACAAAGCACTTAAAATTCGTAAGTGTGAAGTGAAATACACCAATATGCATAGACTAAACATGAATGTAGCACCAACCAAAGAGGAAGATATCTTAAATAATTTTCTTGCTTTAAACAAAAGGAAAAATAACCTTAAAAGCCTTTTAATATATGCTAAATTTAAAAAAACAAGTCTAAAAACATCTGTATTGATATCTTCTTCTCCAGGTGATCCATGGTTGGCTTATAATTTCTTCTCTTTTGCTGCTTTTCTTTTTCTCATTCATCTACCTGGGGTAAGTCAACTAAACCATTAATATGCTGTTTTTCATGTATCACTTTATGTATGTATTTATTTTAGAACTAGGCCTTGAATCTTAAGAGGAATGATAGTGAGTAAGCTATTGCAATAAATTTTTTAGTTTTGTATAGGCTGATAGAGTACACATAAAAGAAAGAGTGATTCATAGGTTTATAATGCACCTGATTAGGTACAGATGGTGTGTGTGTGTCTATCGCACACATCACCAGAATAAGCACATCTTGCTTATCAGAATAAGCATATCTCGGGAGGAGCTTGTTCTGCTGATATGTCTTCTGATAACTTAATTTTTCATTGACATATGACTCAAGGGCAGTTGTTTGCATCATGGCTTTGTTAGCTGTGTATGCAAAGGCTGTTTGCATGGAAGTGGTGGAGTCAGCTGAAAATATCTCACCCAAACACATTCAGTGCTTTTCTTCTCAAATTGGGAAGCATGCCCTTGTCCAGACATCAAGAAAATTTGGCCAAAATACTTAGTATTGTCTAAAATGAGCAGCCTCCTCAGTGTTTCTAACTAGAGTTATGTAATGAAATTATTATACTCTATATGTTTTTATGCCACTTGATGACAAACACTTCTCTTTGAAGAAGCTTATTTAATTTGGTCTCTGGAAGGAGAATGTGATCTTTCCTTCAGTCACTGATTTTTGCTAAAAGTGATCTGTGATGCCTTTTGTGGTCAGTAGTTTCTCTAACCCTAACAATGGCTTTTGAAATACAAGGCAGTTCCTTCATCTGTCTCTGCTGCCTTACAGCAGTGCTGGCTTCCTTTTGCCAGAGGTTCAGAAAGTGAGGGAGTTTGTAGACCAATTATGCATGATGACAGTAAGGGACATCCTGTTAACACTGTACGTCTCAAAGGTCAGCTGACAGCTGCAGACAACAAGTTTGCTGGAGGAAAGTATTATGCAAATTATAGGGTTCTTAGTGGCTTGATAAGTTGGTAGCAGCAGGTTCTGCAAAAAGCCTTCACAGCCTTTCTTCCCTGAGTCAGCAGAAATCACCTGTCACTTGGTGATGGCATTTGTCTATTTTGGTTTTGCTTATTGAGGTTCTTAATTAGTTTATAGTATTTGGTGTGACAGGGACATGGTTCATCCAAAAATAAGCTTTTTACTTCAGTGTTTATGGGGAATAATAGAATAAACATGTATCTTTAAAGTTATCAAAGCATTCTATGGGCAGCGTGTTAGTAGAGAGAGATCTTTGCCTGCCTTTAAAGAGCCATTATAACCTCACAAGTTCTGATTATTCTGATTTTTAAAAGTTATGAGCATAATCAAAATGACTGATTTTGCAGTAATGTCCTTTCCTGTCAGCTTCTGCTTTGATTGAGAAGGAAATAGAACCTTAACGAAATTTTTTTTAAAAAGCAAAAGAGTTGGTGTGAAGCAAATACTGGTAAAATTTTATCCTATAGTTAAGTATTAATTGGAGAAAGAATTTTACATTTATACCACTACATTGAATATGAAATTTTTTTAAAAGGTATTCTGAACTTTGCATCTGTAATTTGTTTCCATTGTTTCAAGCAAATGCCATCTATATTGTTTTCATTTTTTTTAGTGAGGTTTTTAAGACATACAATGTTGCCATGGACTACATTACAGTTGCACTCATGATCTGGAACTTTGGTGTTGTGGGAATGATTTGTATCCATTGGAAGGGTCCTCTTCGGCTCCAGCAGGCATATCTCATTATGATAAGTGCTCTCATGGCCTTGGTATTCATTAAGTACCTTCCTGAATGGACTGCATGGCTCATCCTGGCTGTCATTTCAGTGTATGGTAAGTGTGGGAGCAAGGCACAGTAACAGGTCCTGTGGTGGAAATTTCTTTTATTCTCTGACTTTTTCACTTTTCTGAATAGACCTTAAAAAAAAATAAGTGTGTATGTGTATCATCCAAAGTAGCAAATAAGGTGATTACAGACTTTATAAATAAGATCATGGTCCTAAACTAAAATCAGTTCCCTGCAGCTGAGGGCTTTGTATTACTGTATGATCCCATCTTCTTTCATGTTTCCTGGACTCTCTATAGATTGTTTGGGGAGGAGAGTTGAAGTAATTTGAGAGGGGAAGAGATGAGAGAGACCCATTTTGAGCTTTTTTAAGAAGGTGGAGAACTTTCAGCTTCTCATTTTCCCCAAGAATCTTTGGAATTCTTTGTACATTCAGAATTTAGGAGCTTGTCGTTTCTATACAGTCCCATACAAATACAGATTTGCCCAGCCTATGAATTGCTCAAATTTGTGGACATAGAAACAACAACCTGATCCATACCTGATAATGTAGTGAGAAAGAAGGAAGTAAGGATTAAGAGCAGTTTGCATTGCTCAAAGTCATTTTATAGTTAGAATGGTATGGTTGTGAGATCCATTTCATTGGCTTTTTTTTTTTTTTTTAATTCATTGTAGTTGTCACATACTGCTCTTTTTCAGAATGATGGCTGAGAGAAACCTAGCTGTAGTTTTTCCATAAAGCTTTAGGGGGCACTGAGCACTTGGTAAGAAGATCACTGTATCCTAAATACTGATTTAATTTCCAGGCAAGACTAAAATTCAGTTACTTAGACATAATTAAAACATTACAGCTAAGTGAAGATGTGCTCTTAATTTTAATTTTTTTGGAGGCATGTAAGTGTGCTAAATGTGTGCTCTCATAGTCACTGATCATGATAAAGACTGAGAATCTGTCCAGATGTAAGTGCAGGGGTTGATAAGATTTGATTAGCTCTGATACATCAGTGTACTCCTTAAGTGTCCTCTTTCTTCAGGGAGAGGAGAATTGTCCCTTGTGTGTATGCCCATTGATCACAAAGCACATTAAGAAAACTTCCCATCCCCCAGCCCCATTTCCACCCTTCATGTAACTGGAACAAATCTGAGTGCTTCAAGCAGTCAGCCTTTATTCAGTGATAGCAAAACAAAATTACTCGAGATTTTCCAAGACCATGATCTGGTTGTTTTGGGTACAGGGGATGTAAGTTTTCAAAGCCTGCAACCCCATTCTTTACTGGAGTGGGACCAGCAGTGGTGCCAGGGCAGTTGGCTCAGGTGCAGAAGGCCTGCTCTGAGCAGCACACAGCTCCTGACAAGTCAGCTGTTCCTTTCAGTGTCAGATTGAGTTTCAAATTAATTTAAAGACATATGGTGAGTGGACAAGTGCAAAAGGCAATAGCAATGTTATAGCTCTCTATCCCAATGTGCCTGTTTCACAAGAATTAAGTAAGCTTCACCTGTTGTCTTAAAATTCCTTTTAGCGTTAAGCTTAGATTACAAAAAGCTTTCCTAATAGAAGGCAAGCTTGGGTATTTCCAAGATGGTAGTTGAAGAGTAGCTTTCTTGAATTATTCACAGGTCAACATATAGGCACAGGCACATTTGCAGTGGCATAATATCTTAAGTGAGGAATATAATGTTTTAAAATTTGTATGCATATTACAGTAATATGTAAAATAGGTTGCATAACTGAGAATATTAAAAAGCATTGCTGTAGGATACTGAATTGTGGCCAAGGGCTGTCTTCGAAATCTTTATTCAGGGTGCATTTTCTTACTTCAAGTCTCTCCAAGTGTTACAGAAAAGAAGCATAACTATGTCTGCAGGGATGTAAGATCTGTTTATTTTTCCTTTCAGATTTGATTGCTGTCCTGTGTCCTAAAGGTCCTCTTCGTATGTTGGTTGAAACAGCTCAAGAGAGAAATGAAACTCTCTTTCCAGCACTTATTTACTCCTGTAAGTACATTTTGTTAAATTCTTTAAGCTTGCAATCATCCACTCATCTGAAGCAATCTTCTCATTTTTCTGGGTTTTAATAAGATACTTTTCAGCTAAATTCTTGATCTGTTCACTTGGGCCTCAGTTTTTGTTTCACTGTTGACTGAAAAATGTGGAACATCATCTGACTGAGACATTTCAAGATAAAAACCAGCATGTTTTGTTCCAAAATACAAACAGGAAGAATGTAACAGATCTTGTTTTGGATAAAGTACTATGTCCTTAGGCTGTGAATTAAGCCTGTTCAAAGGGAGTAATTGTTTCCAGAAAATATTTACCAGCTTTCAGTCCTTAAATAACCTGTGTCTTAGTATAAGAAATGTGAGAAATTACTAGAAAGAGGTTTGTTTGTGTGACTGTTTTCTCAATGGCTTGTCCTCTTTGGTAAATTGTTTCTCCCTGCAGTTGTGAAAAATAACCTATTGAATTCAAGTTGCTTTTGTGACCTGTGTATCAATTAGTACCTAATTCCATTGTTTCTGAAGTTCCATGTTGCTACTCGTAGTCACATGGATAACAGTGAAAAAGGCTAATCATAAGTCACCATGCTGCTGGTGCTTCAGACAGGCCTGTATTTGAAAGCAGGAAGTGTTCTGCAGTCTGGCCACTTCAGGGACAAGCTTACAGTGGAGAAAGGGAGGACTTTCTTTATGTGTCACACTTGCCCAGCATCAGTAAAATGTGGCATACCTGCCTGTTACTCTGTTTTGTGAGAGGAGAGGTTAACACTGAGAGCTTGAATTAAAATATACCTTTTATATGTAAAAACATTTGGTTACCTCCAGATTGGAGGATTTTTTGTGATGGCGAAGGAAGAGAACAATTAACTTTGATGTAGATACTGCCTCTGAATTGACATGACTCTGTAACAGTGTTTAGAGACCTTTTTATTTGCAGATAAAATAACTGATTAATGAAAAAAGTAAAGAAATGCTTGATCTTCAGAGTGAACCTCATATGTAGAAGTGATTAGTCTGGCAACAGCTGTTGCCTTTTTTTTTCAAAATCTAGTAGAAATAAAATTTTATTCACCAGTTTTTGTAAATGTGTTGTTGCTGGTACTGGCTGTGTTCCAGATATTATTGTGCTTTAATGAGACTAAAATTGCCTGTTGGAAAAGATAGTTGTATCCAAAAAAACCATGAAAAATGAGAAATAATGGATTGATGCTAACACTATCTCAGAATTTCATACATCAGAAGGTACAATTAGCTATGCTGTTGTGGTTTGCATTTCTTTGATAGCAACAATGATATGGCTTGTGAACATGGCTGAGGAAGATCCAGAAGCCCAACGGAAGTCCAAAAACTCCGCTTTTGGTAAACAAGGTGAGCTTTGCTTTTACAAACCTTTGTCACTTTATTGGAATATATGTTTCTGGATACTTATCTTTTAGTTTTTTTAAGAGTCCTGGGTGCTGTAGTAGAATGAAAGCATGGAGGCCTAATTAAGAATGATGGGTCTGTCAAGACTTGAAGAATTGTTTACTTATTGTGCAGTTAATGTTCTTGCATTCATTTTTCTGGGATCTGAGATGTTGGTGTTGAAATGACTCAATATAAAACTATCAACTGAGCTCAACTGCTTGTCAAACTTGGATGACACAGTATAATACCAACTCATTTATATTTGTGTTAAACAGAAATACGCCTAGCCCTTCTGGCTATGCAGATAGTGTTTAAAATGTGGAGTTTGTTTATTTATATGTGTTACTAAAGCAGAGTGCAGTTTCTGAATTGAACACGCTTGAAGGCATCCATGTATATGTAACTTTCAGTAAAGTTTTCTATTTTACTGGAAAATTAAGCTGTCAATGTCAACTAAAGAAGCTAATTAAATATTAGATGATAGTTTATTCCTTAATGGTCTTTGTTAGGTCATCACAGAGCTTCCACTTTCATGTGGACGTATTCCTGAATACTAGGACTTGAGTGCAACATGTAGGTGCTGTGACTGCAGAGTGTACGTTGACTCCTGAATGTTTAAGTAAATATTAAAATCCTAAGAGAGGGTGTCTTGTGATTTTGTGTGCCAGTGCTAGATGTTGCTAAGTATTATAGAGTACCTCTTTCTATCCTGTTCTTCTGTAATGTTACATGTGGAGAGACTTTCATGTTTTAGAAGGCACATTTTTGGAGGAGTCTTAAATGCCTTTCTTCCTTTGAGCTCCGGCAAGCCGGACCCAGAATGAAGATGCTGAAGCAGATGATGGTGGCTTTAGTCAGGAATGGCAGCAACAGAGGGACAACAGAATAGGACCCATTGAATCAACACCTGAGTCACGTGCTGCTGTTCAGGCTCTACCCAGTAACTCTCAAACAAGTGAAGACCCTGAAGAACGTGAGTGTGGACTACTGTGTCTGAAAAGCTTACTAAATCTGAAGCTAGTCAGTCAGGCATCCTGAGTGCATGGATGCAGGATTCTGTGAGCTCTTAGCAAGCTGAAGAGATGCACTTGCTCCTGATGAATACTGATATGCCTCATAGGAATAATGGTGTTGCTTTTTGATAGCATTTCATTTTGTTGCAGGGGTGAGTAATATTGGCCAATATTACTCTTTAGTTTGATACACAGACTCAAAACTTTTGTTGCACCAGCTGTTTTCAGACCATTACATGGTCAGTTGCATTAGCCTTTGTCTTTTTCATGTAGTGTTCTGCTGTGTATCACCTCTTTTGGATTTTAGGCCCTAAATAAATGGAGTCATGAACCGGTTTTTTGTGCCTCAAGATTAAACTGCTGTAATCCACTTGGTAGGAAGCAATGTTTAAAACCTGATTGGAGACTGTAATTAATGCAGAATGCAGTGGGCTTGCTTAGTTTTCTCCAGCATGTTGCTAAGGTGAAATACCTTTGGAAAGTATATGATATCAGTACTCAGATACCTGTTTTAACAGACTCATGAGTTCCAGTTGGAGTTCAAGCTGCTATTAGATATGCAAAGCTCTAAATAAATTAGGGTGTGCCTGTCATGTGATACTGCCATATTTTAGCAGGTGCAGCTGCTTCCTCTGATGATCAGGTGCTCCTCTGTTTAAAAATACAGACTTCTACTTTAAGAACAGTTTTAAAATTTACTTATTAAAAATGTCCATTTTCAGCATGCTGCAAATAATTTTTAATCTCCAGAGCTTAAAAAGATAACATTGTGATGCAAAAATTTTAGCAAAGAGGCTATTTCAATTAATTTTAAACTAAAACTCTTGTCTGGTCAGGCTAAGAATTTTCTCCTTTCTGTATTCCTGCAGTGAGTAGTAATGATCCAGTCAGACTTGTCAGCCAACATTAGTTTACTACAAGTCTGAAGCAGTGAAGGTCTGTTTTAGCAGTTTAAGGGTGTTTTAGTGCTTAAGAGATTTTCATGAATGCACTGTTCCAGGCATTTTATTGGAGGCCTGTTGAAAGAGAGTAGGGTTGCCTTTTTTCATTTATGCATTTTCTCCCTTTTTTCCTTTCCCCTCTCCTCCCGCCTCCATAATTAATCAGACATCCACCTATGTTTTGATGTTCTTAGTTCCTCTTGGAACTCCAGAATGAATGTTGGGCTGGACTGTGGTGAGGTGGAAAGTAATCAGTAGGCCACATGAAAACAGCTGGTCACCTGATGCTGGCCTTTCTTAATTAAAATCTTGAACTAAATGCTCAGAATCTGAGTTGGCATTCAGGAAATCTTACAGTGCTTGCAGAAATAATTGAGTATTGTGCTTCCAGAGTTGTTGCTAAAGTGGTAATAACTTTAAGTTAAAAGAATAAGTGAGAATGAATTTTCCTAAATCTCACATGTTGGTCTAAGTATCTTGAGTTTTTGCCTCTGTGATAAGCTCTGTACTTACACACAAGTGCTTTTAAGAACAACCTGCATAAGAATTCTCTAGGAAAATTGGGAAGACAGTGGAATATTTTGCAGTTTATAGGTTTCTAACTGGCAAATAATACGTCTTGTGCAAGGGATTTATTTTTTCTCCTCCCTCAGCCAGGTTAAAGCAATTGCTCTTCAGTATTCTGTTGAATATGACAAGACAACCAAAAGTGGACACCCCTCCACAAATAAAATTACAGATATCTGAGTTTGTATATACTGCATTTATATGTCCAGGAAAATAGGAGCATAGGGAAGTTCTAATTAAAGGGTGAATTAATTGAGTACTGTAGCATTTCTAAGCCATCTTGTTTCACAGGAGTTTATCACTTGGTTCAGGAGTGGTACTAATTTTGAAAATAAAATGTTATTTTTAGCAAGTCTTTTTAATAGTTAATGTAAGTATATATTATTCTTTGATAATTACTGACATATAGTTTTAGTAGACTGATATTTAATGCTGCCATATGTTCACTTTGCAGGAGGAGTAAAGCTCGGTTTAGGAGACTTCATTTTCTACAGTGTCCTCGTTGGCAAAGCCTCTGCTACAGCAAGTGGGGACTGGAATACAACTTTAGCATGTTTTGTAGCCATATTAATTGTGAGTAATGTAAAATTATAGTAGGGATAGTTCCTAATGTTCATCAAGGATAAAGTTGTAACTGCTGCATTTTGTCTTTGATCTTGTTTATTGGGTGGCCAGACTGAAAACTGGTGAGGACTTTAGCTGTGATTTTTATTGACTGTACATCTGTCACTAAAGCCTTTAATTTAGGAAGACATAAAACATAACCTGTAGCATTAATATTTATACATACATATATTTTATATAATTTTTTGCTTGTCAGAGTTCCCTAATTTCTCCTTATGTCTTTTGTGTTTTGTTTTTTTTCTTCCCCTTAGGGTTTGTGCCTTACACTTCTGCTTCTTGCCATCTTTAAGAAGGCCTTACCAGCTCTTCCAATCTCCATAACATTTGGGCTAGTTTTTTACTTTGCTACAGATAACTTGGTGCAACCATTTATGGACCAGCTAGCATTCCATCAATTTTATATCTAGGAGACATGATTCTGAAATGGATATCTGTAGCAAATCTGGGAGGAGGAAAAATGGTTTTCCCTCAGCTCTCAAGGGAGACTGAAGTCAAATACTCAAGATTCCAAGGCGGAATCATTGCAACTTCCTCCAATGGTGGTTTTTGGTTTGGTTTTTTCCCTGAGACAACTGCTGCACTGGGCATCGTATGATTTTTCCTGTGTGAAAGTGGCTTCTTCCTGATGGCCAGTCTAAGCCAGGTGCTGTTATATCAGAGATCATCTGATATACATATCTCTGGTAAGGACCGCCTGTGTGAAAATTGCTAATGCTTCCACCAGCAACGTGATCTCTTACCACAGGCTGATTGTTTTCACAGCGCTAAGGGTGCTCAGGACTTCCTTGATGTTAACAGAGGAAGCTGACAAATCCCATGGAACTTGTCCCTGTAACCGCTTGAAGAGAGAGAGCCCAAGCTGGACTTCTTCAGCAGTGACATTTTGACAGTGGAGTCCCAACTGTGTAATGGGAAAGGACTTTGTAGCAATTCGACAAAGGGAGAAAGTACTGTCACTCTAAGAGTGCTCCATGACTTCATAGCCTCTGTGCCTGAGTGTGTTTGGTTCAGTAAATCTAAAACTTTTTCTCTTTTCCCACACTGGAACTAGAACCTTTTCTCAGTTTTAATACTTTGCTTTCTCGAGCATGGAGTGCACCTTCTGTACACCTGCTCCTGTTTATTTAGCTGCTTAGGCTTGGACTGAATTATTTGGCAGTAGAGGATCATAAGGTCCTGATTTGGATCCTACATTCTAAAAGGTTAATAAACTACATTAGAAAGCAGTTTTGGGACTTACTCTTCGTGCTCTTGCAAATAATTTTGCTAGAACACCATTTCAAACCCCACATTTGAAAGTAGTCACTAACAGCAAGGACTGCATCACTGGTGGATGTTCCTTCTTGTTGGCATTCTTATGAAATAAGTAGGTGTTTGCAGCAATCCCAGATGGAGTTTAGCTTGCCAGATCTAGAGATCAAAGTGCTATTAGGAGCTCTTCTATTGCATCATTGAAATTCTTGGTCATCAAAAACGTGGTTTAGAGTTCTGTTGACCTGCGTATTGGTCACTCAGCTGTCTACCACCTCAGGCTGGCAAGGATTTTTTTTTGTGCAGTATCTTTATTGATGAGGATGCTTAAGTTAAGTAAGAGATTGCTTAATGTCACTAAGGAGCAAAATTCGTGACTCTCTTCACTTTAATTACCTCTCTTGTGAGGAGCTGGTGATTGGCAAAATGAAAGACAATTCAATATCACTGAAAAGAAGATAGTAGATTTTGAACTTCTTATAAGAAGAGTCTGTTCAAACCTTAAAACTGCTAAACTCTGATTTCTTCATTTGAAAGAACTCCTTTATGAATAATGGCTTGGAAATGAGACGAGTGAGATGAAGTTTGTTTTGCCATAAATTCTCACTGTGTACAAGTAATGTTTTTTCTTGGGAGCCATAGGGAGTGGATGGGCATTCTGTTTTACTTGCATCTTGATACTGGAGTTCTTGCCAAGTAGACGAAGTGTCAAAATCCTAACACTAGCTCCTTTTACCTTTTTTTCCTGGGATTTTATTTCAGTGCCTATAGATTCGTAGGACTGAAACATCAGAGATGCTCATCAACCATTGCCCAAGTAAAGAAAGAAAGACTGTGATGTATAAATCTGCTTTAAAATGAAGAAAGGCTTTATTTGATTGTTCTTAGTAATATATGTCTTTTCCAGTATGACTTGTTAACTGTAGTGTTAGCATTTACATTTTCAAAAAATACGTTGTCTTGTCTCATCTAAAGTACTTTTATTCATCTCATTTGTGTGCTGATTCATTGTGTATAGCATTAATAAACCAACTATATCAAAATTGCTTACAGTAACTTTTCAAGTCAAACTTGTTTGTGTTTTCTAGCTTAAATTACTGTTCCATATTTTGTTGCAATGAAGTCTGACTTAAAACAGGTTGGTTGGTGAGGGTTTCACAGATTTCTGTTGTCACTTCTTGATTAGTTTTTGTGTTTGGGTTTTTTTTTTTTAACAAGACTTTGAGTTGTTTATATACCATTGTAACTTGTTATTTTCCTGAGCTAAAATAAATCCCTCATGTGTTTTATTGGGCATCCCAGCTATAGTTCCACTGTACAGAACAAGGTTGCTAGAAGTTTGCATTGCTAGCATTTGTGTATCTGAGCTGGCTCTCAGTTAAGGGTTGTGACTTAAATGCAGAAGTCATCTCTCTTACTTCTTTTTTGCCTTGGATATGCACCAGGGGAGCATTACCTCCATTAAGAGTTGCTTTAGAATATGTAGAAATGTACAAAAGCTTTTTCACGTACTTGAATGGGTGTTAGATGTGCAACCCAAGGAAGAGCTCCTTCCAACACTAAACTGCCAGTCTTCCACTTTCCAGAGCTGCTTCTGTTACTCTGAAGTGTTAATTTCTGAGCTAGTGTAGAGTTACAGTGGTGGAGACTATCAAATTTGTATTCACAGAAGCTGCTCAAATTTATGTTTGAATCTCAAAATAGGTTTAGAAGGGCAATTGCTTTTATAAGTAGCTGAATGTTAAAGTACACTGCTTATTACCAGGTCTTAGGTACACCTTCAAAAACCAGATGAAATTTTCTAGATTTGCCCTCTCAGGCCAAATCATGGTAGCTTATGTTTCAGATGAGATCTTGCAGCTAAGGATTATCTCAGAACAGAGGTCCAAATAAGGTTCAGTGGCCAATAGGTTTTGTTTGCATTTGGGTTGTTACTACACAAATGTGAAGGTTGTATCACTTTTCTTTGTCTTGAAACACCGATCTAATTTGAAGATTCACCTCGGTTAGGTTGTTGTAACTGAAAGATTTCTCATAAGTAGTCTGCATTTTATATAGAGTTTCCATTATTATTAAATTAGTATGTTAATGACAGCACATTAGGCTGTAGCTCTGAAAGAACTGTGCTGTAAGCTGAGTAGATTCATCCCTTCTGTGCTCAGGCAGATTGACTTCTGGCTGTTGTGTGGCTGTTGCAGTGTTCATACTTTGAAACGGCTATCACAGTAGCTTTCTCTTCCCATTCAACTTAGAGCAATAGGTCTCCTTCTTTGGCTAAGATTCAATTCAATATATAAATGAGAAGACATAATAATTTTCCTAAATTCCAGGCACTTGCATTTGTCTCTCTTTTTTTTTTTTTTTTTTTTTTTTTTCTCCTTCCCTTCTATATCATTATAATAGAAAGGGCAAAGAAAGATACCCCTGGAAGTTGGTTTTACAGCAAAGGCTTAGGGTAGGGTGCTGTTGTACCTGTGTGTGGCTATTATGGTCACACTCAAATTCAAGTGTCATCTGTGTGAGGTGCATCCTGAAGGTGTAAGAATGTAATGCTGCAACACGTTCACGATAGTTCTGGATGGGTAGATGATGACTTCTTTGAGCCAAAAAAAATCAAGGGCTGTGCTCCACTAAAAATGGCTGATCTCCTCAATGTACAAAGCAGACACAGGCTATTTCAGGCATGGGAGGCTGGTGCTTCTCAGATATACAGATATATATCTGTTCCTATAGACATACAGATTCATGGACTCTGGACCTGTAGATGACAACTCTTCTGCCATTAGTGTGGTCAAGGATTAAATATGCAGAAGTAACTTTGGGGTTGATGGTACTGTTCAACAAAACTTAGCAAAATGCTTTATTTCAAAAATTACTTCTGATAGTGCTGTTGAAACAAGTTTAATAGACTGTGGAACATGTCTGCACTGTGATTGCATCTCAGTGGTAACTTGGTCATTGGAAACGTTGAAACATGAACTAGAATGGAATTCTTTTACACTCAAAGCATTTGCTCTTTTCTTTTTTACAGACACTGGTTTGTACATAACCTGAATTAAATGTGAATGTTTTTTAAACATCTTTCCGGTTCTTGGTAAGATATGGTTTTGATAGATTATTGCAAATTCTCCTGTATTTGTCTAATAATTAAAATAAAAGTTGCATGGATCCTGATTCATTTTGCCTTTACTACATTACTTTAAAGCCATCACTTAAAGCTCTTGGAGGCATAAGCACTGTAGTTATTTTTATTCAACATTTAATGAGTAAGATTCCTTTCTTAAGGCATTTTAAGTAGCTGCTGTATTTCCCACCAATAGAGCTTCAACTGACTTTAGTAGAGTTACTTTCTTTTAAAAGCTACTTTTTGTGTTCCTTTAAAGAGTCAGTCAAAGCCTCTTGCAAAAGTGCCCATAAGGTATAATTAAGGCATGAAAAATGAATTATACTGAAACACCAGCTGGCACAATGAAGATTACCAGAAAAATACATAGGATATTCAGAAAGAAAACACTTCATGAACAGTGTTGTGTATTGTTATTTTGAAATTGATTTCTTATCAATATGATTGAAACAGAACCTTGGGTTTTTCTCGTTGTTTTGGAAAAGTATTCACTGCACAGTTCAGATTTGTTTGAGTTGACTAACTTCTATTGAAGAGGGTTTGTTGTTTGTTTTTTTTGGGGGGGAGGGGTGGGTTTAACCTTTGTCTCTGCATTAAAGACCTAAAGAAAAGTCCATCCTGACAAGTAGAAAGTAAAGTACAGGTGGTAGGGGAGGCCATGTGGATGAGCCGTGTAACTGAGCCCAAACAGGAAGTGGAGAAGAGGTGGAAGCAGGGGCAAATGACCCAAAGGGAGCATAGAGTTGTTTCCTGATCTTGCAGGGCTGGTGTTAAGAAAGCAAAGGCCCCTCTGGAATTGCATCTGGCTAGAGGTAAAGGGCAAGAAGAAGGAAGACATTCATGAGAAGGTATTTTACAATTATATAATGGCAAAAGGAAGACTTGGGAAATAAAGGTGCCCCCCTCCCCCACCCCTGCTGAATGGGGCAGGGTATCTTATGACAAAGGACATGGAGAAGGCTATGGTGTTTGTTGCCTTCTTTGCCTCAGTCTTTATTGGTGGGACTGGCTTTTAAAAGTCCTGTATCACTGAGGCCAGAGGGAAAATCTGGCCTCAGTG
This sequence comes from Pyrgilauda ruficollis, assembly GCF_017590135.1. Taxonomy (NCBI): domain Eukaryota; kingdom Metazoa; phylum Chordata; class Aves; order Passeriformes; family Passeridae; genus Pyrgilauda; species Pyrgilauda ruficollis. The sequence continues at coordinate 6,275,189 of NW_024512543.1, forward strand.
ATATGGGAACAAGGTAGATCTTGGTGGAAGAGGTCAGCTTAGGGAACTTGCAAACTGGATATACTTAAGTGAGTGAAGCCTAACAGGTTGCATCCATAAGTGCTAAGGGAGATGACTGATGTCATCGCAAGGCCACTCTCAGTTGTCTTTAAATGGTCATGATAGCTGGGAGAGCCTCCTGGAAACTGGAAGAGAGCAAATTTTAGTCCTAAAAACTGCTCAAGAGGAGCAGTAAAGAAGAGCAGGTGAGCTACAGGTTGTTCAGCCTTGCCCCAGTCCCTGGGAAGCTGATATGGAAAATCATGCTGGAAAGCACTTCCAAGTATATGAAGAACAAGAGGATGATTGGGAGTAACTAGCAGGAATTTATAAAGTGAAAATCATGCTTGACCAAACTCTTTGCCTTCCACAATGTCTTGCTCAATGAGGGGAGAGCAGCTGATGTTGTTGACTTGGACTTGTAAAGCTTTTCACACCATTTCCCGAAACCTCACCATAGACAAGCAGATGAAGTATAGGTTAGATAAGGGGATAGTGAGATGGACTGAAAACTGCCCTGGTGCTCAGGCTCAGAGGGTTGTGATCAGCAGCACAGAGTCCAGTTGGAGGCAAATCATTAGTGGTATATCAAAGGGCTCAGTACTGAGGTCAGTGCTGTTCAGTTTATTAATTTGTTATATGAATCATGAAAAGGAGTGTTCCCTCAGCAAGTTTGCAGATGACACAAAAATTGGAAGCAGTGGCTGATAGACCAGATGACTCTGCAACGATTTAGAGGGACTTCAACAGGCTGGAGAACTGTATGGAAAACAATCTCATGAAGTTTAACAAGGGAAATACAAAGCCCTCCACCTGGGGAAGAGTAGCCTCAGGCATCAGTACCAGCAGCAAAGTAGCAAAGTAGTAGAATTTTATCTTAGACTAAATATTCAACTTGGAGCTACAATCTAATATGCTAATTTAATTACCCCTGTGTTTTCTTACTTCCCTTTTTTAATATAATCTTTTGGGGATAGGTAAATAAGATTCCTTTATTGACAGTGTCAGCTCTCATAAAGAACTCAGCTTGATGTGTAGCAGTTACTGCTAGATACTTTTTAATTACCAAGAAGTCTCAATTAAAGTTATATTTAAGGACATATTCTGGCCTGACATATCAGGACTTTGTGGACTCTATGGAGAAAAGCATCTGCCTTCAGTGGCAGGAGCTAACAGAACAGAGAATTGGGTAAGGAAACAATGAGTTTTACAACCTGTATTTGTTTCTCTTCTCTTTAAGTTGTGATATGTTGCAGGAAAGATGATTTTAGCTTGGCATCAAGTGGTGTTGGTAGTTAGCACCAATGTAATTGGATCCAATTTGACTTTTCTTTGGTTTGAAATATGCTTTTAATCTAAACTGACTGGAATAATGAATAGACTTCTGTGTTGGTATTAATTTTCTGATTTCAGTAGTGTTAGATAGGGGTTACCCACTTTGATCTGGGTAATGCTGCTGTCAGAATTAAACATTGTACTTCTCGCTGGCTTTGTTGTACAAGTCAGCATGAGTGTACTTGGAGAATGCCTCAGAGCACAGCTGGATGTTCATCAAGTGCAGCAGCTCTATATTTGATTGAATCAATGGTTTATTTAACCATCCTCAGTAACAAAATGCTAATCACTGATTGAATGGCATACTCAAGTGAAGAGGTCCAGCTACCATGTAGTTATTGGCACACTCACACCCCAGCCTGGGTCTCACTGATACAGTTTGGTAATGAACTGTGTGACAAATTCTACTTCCAGTTGTTCCTATGAGGGAGGAATTAATTCAGCCTTAGACATAACAGCATACCTGTGGGCACCAAGGGGAACATTTGTAAGGACAAAAATGGCAGCATGGAGCAGATAGAGGCCTGATGAGACCCCACGGTGCAGAGGTGCTGCAAGGGGGTGATTATTGTTTGGTGGCAGCTCCTGTCCTGGTGTCTGCAGACAGCACCCAGCAATAATCACTTCTAAAGCTGTAATCACAGCCACATGGCAGCATTGTGCCTTTTTTACTGCTTTCTATTCATAGTGCTCGTAACAAGGGATTAAAGAGCATGATAAAAATATATACTTGAAAAAAGTAGACTGTTATAAAATGATTTCTTTTTGGAGGACAGTATTTAGTACATGATGAATCCTGCAGGGGAAGCATGTATGCATTTCAAGTCACTGCTAAGGTTTTGAAACTATTTTAAGAACAACAGAACCTGGCTGTTGTCATAGTAGCAATAAACCTTTTAATCTTACTTCCTCTGGAGATGAAGCTGTTGTGTGCATAATCTGCTTACAGATTTTCAAGGCTGTTTATGTGACAGGGAGCTAGGGATACAATACTGAGAAGATGCTCCTTGTTGCTCTGGAAAATTTAGTACTTTTTTCTGCTTTGATAGTGTTTGAGATTTGCTGAGAGACTGATCTTATGACAAGCTGGTAGAAGAACAGTCATCTGGGAAGCCAGCCTTCATCTATACCAGTGTTTTGGCATTGACAACTTGTCATGGTTAAATGAAACTGTTCCTAGGTAGTTCCTCAGCAAGGGCTTGCTGATATCATGCTTCTCCCCTAGTTTAAAAGCATCCTTTTTGAGGAAGTCCTTTCATCCTGAATGCTTCCATTCCTTACAGTCTCTGAGGCTTCTGAATCAACATTAAGTCGTACTTTTATATTGCTGAATAGTGAACACAATTAACACTTCCTTGATGTATTTGGATAATGCAGACTGACTTATTCTTAAATGTACAACAGGTAGTCAAGGGAAATCCGCAGACAACTGAGAAGTTCTTCAGCTGTTGTTTTGGAGGTTGGTTTAGCTGGGTAAGCAGAGTTTTAAATGTCATGTCAAAAAAAATCATTATAATAGAATTTGGCATCTTGAACCAAAAATGACGTGAGTGTTTGTTCACATGTATCTAGAACTAAAAGAGGTCTTTCTTCTCGCCAGATCAAATTTCTCAGTAATTACTGACATCTGTGCCACTGCCAGTTTATTTGGTGTTAGTCTGGTTATGGGACCGGATTGCATAACCCCCATGTCCTGCAAATAATCAGTGGGCATCTTTTCTTTTATTTGAACCAGTATTTCAGTTCATATGTACTGAATAATAGCAACAGTTAGGGAATTTTTATTTGTTTGTTTCCCCGTTTGGGTATTTTTACTTGTTTGTTTTCCTGAAGTCTGCATGTTCTGTCAGGATGGATGCTCAGTCTTTAGGAAAATATCACGCTGCAGAATAAATGAAAGAATGTTTCTAAGATTAATTTGCAAATTATATATTTGCCCCTCTATAAAGTTCTGATTATGGATAATTGTTTTCTGCTCATTCCTCTCCTTTCCAGCAACCCTTAATTCAACGTGACATGGAAAGATGTATTAGGCAAACCATTGACTGTTGTGTTGTCATCAGATCTAATTACTCCCCGGGGTGCGTTGCTCACTGGCTTACTGAGACCATCATTTGAATCCTGTGCATCTGACCTGCCCTTGCAGGCTCTACAGATGCTGGCAGGCCCCAGTCTGCTCTAAGGGACAGGGAAGATGTTTCCTTCTTTTTTCTCTTTCCTTCTCATGGCACTGACCTCAGGCTCTATGGAGGGGGAGCACCTCCTCAGGTGAAGGAGGTTGGTGTGGAGGTGGAAGTCCCTTGGACAATCCGCTGTGGTCCCCATGAGATGTCCTGTGTAGTTTCCTCACCAGAAATGTGGTTAGGTGCCATGGAGGATGTCTTCCCAGCAGAACTCCTTGTATTACTGTTTAGAGAGGCTTTGCAAATTTTCCAGTTTGACACTGAACAAAACCACTTCTTATTTTAAGAAGAGCTTTTGTTTTGAAACATTCTTAACATTTAAAAATAGTCATTAATATTTTTCACTCTTTGCTTTAATCTGAAGGATTCATCACTGTCCTCCTCTGGAAATTTTTCCACCTCAAATATTAAATAGTTTTATGACATATGGGAACTGTTTCTTCCTCTTCTTAGATGGTAAAAATCCTAGTAAAGGGTTGGCGGGGGTTTTATTGCAGTTTATATAAAAGTCACCTGTTACTACTTGGTATTTTTCTTGCCCAGTTGATTTCTTGAGGAGAAATCAACCCAGTTTGGGATAATTCTGTTAAAGGTATCCATTTTTATTTTACTGAGCTGTATTATGCTGAATTAATTGTTTTGTTCTGGCTGATAAGTAGAGGCAGAATAGAAGAAGGTACCTCTGTATCCATTAATACCTCTCTTGACACCTACACTATTGAGACATATAATACTCATTTGTGTCAAGGATTTTGCTCACAATTTTGGTAGGTATCCTTTTGGTGCAGTATTTTAGATCAAAACCTGTAAATCACATAGTTTTATGTGCAGCTAAACTCAAGTTCTGCCAAATTGCATGAAATATGGTTAATGCCTACAATAATGGCAAAAATTAAATCTCATGTTTTAATAGGAGAGCAGATTTTATCAATAGTGTCTCAACTCTGCAGGATGAGATCATCATTACGTCAATGTCTTACACAGTGCTGAGTATTTGGATACATGGAACAATGGTGTTTGTCTTTTATTATAAACAAACTGAATAGCTGGGGGCAAATGTTTCCCACTCTGGTACGGGAATGGTCAGAGCCTCCAGGTGCTGCTTGGTCTTTAGGGGGTTTTTATGTTGGTTTGGTTTGGTTTTGTTTTTTCAATTCGTTTTACTATTAATATAAAGATGAGAGCTCTTTATACTTCATCTTGTAACATCTTGTAATGATTTTGCATAAAATGCATTTACCCTAGTAGACTTCCTAGATGGTGGAGCATGGAGGTTGCAAATGCTGCACTGGCTGCTAGACATACCATTGAGGATAAATCAGGGATAAGTGAAAAGGCTGAAAGAAAAAACAGGTTGGAGCTCTCACTACAGTTAGTGGCGTACTATATGTCTTTTAAAAAAATCAATTGTTAAAATAATTGCCGTTGTTAACTGGGAATGATAACCTTAAGCTATCTACTAAGAAACTACAGTGCTGTCTCCCACAACAGTTGTGTGAATGTTGCATTGTACTTTTGTGTCTGTGACTAGGAAAACTAGAAGTAGATAAAACAATCTAAGTATTTGCCTGAGAAGATAAGGTATGTGAAGATTTATTTTGCAGGGTTTGTACCAAGTGGCTTGGTTTTTCACTCTGAGCAGTTATTTAAAAGCCATTCTTTCCATTTAAAACTCTAGGATAGTGAATTGTCCCTCTTGTGTTGCTGGGAAAACTTCCAATACCGAACGAGTATGTTTTTTGTGTCTCCTCCTCAGACTCTCAGAGGTATGAACGTGATGGGAAAACTGCATTTCTGGCTTGTGTGTGCCTCTAAGTGAGAGGAGTAGGTGAATCTCTGGCTCAGAGACCTGTGAAGAAGCACAAGTATGTCTCACATGAACCATCCTTAGCTTGGCAGCCTCATACTGCCATTTGCTTCTAGTGCTAAAACCAGCATAGCTGAGTGTGGTGATGTAGTCAGACATTGTAGCTCCCACCCATTATGGGAAAGCACAAGAAGTTTCACTTCTACCAGTGCCACTTTCTACAATTTTCCTGCCATCCACAAGTGCAGGAGTGGGTGTTCCCAGTGGTTGCTCCCCTGTTTTGTTCTTAACTAGTTCTATGTTTCCTTCTTTCATATATCTCAAACCCGTATGCAGAGTGAAAGGTGGAATAAAGAAAGAATATGCACAAAAGAGCTGATAAATTTGTCAATGGTGTCTCTCAATGTAGCATGTACTTCAGTGAGAAGTTGAACACTATTTTTTACTGATTTAATATGGCTATGAAATAACATGAGAGGCACCATTTGGCTGAGACCACAGAAATCACTGGTGTTTTCAAAATTACAATTGCATAGTCAGGCCCTTAGTAGTTACAGAAATATTCTTCCAGCTGAGCTGTCTTTCCTAGAACATGTAGAGGACCTGGACATGATTGCAAAACAGTCCTAGAAATACCCTGCCATGTAGTTTTCAATCCTTCTTCTTAAACCTGGTTCACAGAGTTCACGTTTTTTGATATCAGCACCTTCTCTGAACACTTGTCTAAGTTTCAAACTCTTTCTTGGTCCTTTTATGACAAATGTCCAGAACAAAACATTACGTTTTCCCTCCAGCAGGGTGGAGGGAGAAGCTGGAGCTACCTCATTCCCTTACAGAGCACTGCTTCTATGTAATACAAATCTAGCAGTGCTTCATTATTTTCCCCTGCTATGTTGTCACTAATTTCTGTCTTAACATGCTATTTCCCCAACACTCCTAAGACCGCTGTTTGCTGTGCATCCATGTGCGCTGAATTCTGGTGGTTTGCACTGTTTTTCTCAGGTATGCTGTTCTGCATTTTTCCCCAGCTGTATTCACTTTTGGTGTTTGCCTCTTTCTCCAGTTTGTCTGGAACAGTGGAGTCCAGCAGTGACTAAAGGTAAGAAGCTACAGTTCAAGTTAGTCTTGTTACAGTAGGTCTAGTGATTTTTGCATCATTCTCCCACTGCAATTTTCATGAGCTTTTAATTCCTACTTCTTGCTTCATCAAATAATATTTTAAATCAAACCAAGCAGTAAGCAAATAGTAACAATTCCCATATCTTTGTAGAAACTCCTCTCATGCTACCCCTTGTTTTCATTTTACATTGTTATTTCAGTAGTGTCTCTTACCCCCTTTCTGTTGCCAAGATTCTGTCTGTATCCAAGGCAACTTAAATAATTTTGAGAGTAAGACAGTGAGAGATGATGTATCAATTACTAATATCCAAGTAGATGGCCTCTGTGGCACTCCCTTTGTGCATCATTGTAATTCTGCTTGATTTAAACTGTTTGGGTGCAGCATGTACAGTTGTGGAGACAGGGAAGATTCCTCACTAATGAAGACCTGCTGTTTTGTAATGCTGCAGCATGTTCCAGCCTATTCCAGTGCCATGTGCATTACGTGGGATCTGGGCTGACAGCCAGTGCAAATGTTTCTTCAAGGACTTTAGGACATATTCTAATTATGTTTAGATTCTCCCACTCTCTTTTCATCTGAAGGATGTCACTCTGCTCATTTCAAAGTGTGGTGCAAAGTGCTCCATCTGCCAGGATGAGAGGGGTCTGCTTGTGCACTTGTGTGAGAGGCAGTAGGATGGCTGGCTTTGTGAGCAACTCTTTAACCTCCAGCTGTGAGAAGTCCCAGGCCTTTGAACACTGTCAGGGCTTGGCCAGCATCCAGCAGTGTTTTCATCCAGTGCTGGAGGAGATGTAAAACTTCCTGGAAGAGCTGTATTTCTCTGAGCCTAGCAGGGAAAAAGGGACAATGAGTTGTGGGATGAAGCATCTGAAACTCTCCGTAGCTGAAAAAAGCACTATTTTGTGGAGAAAAGTAAATAAAAAATGTATTTGGGGAAGCTCTGCACATGAACATGTGTATTCTCTCTCAATCTGGTATTGAATGTATATGATGGTACTACAGGATCCTTTTAAGGGGAACTGGAACTGCAAAACAGCATGCAAGAGTAAAGGCTGTTATGGAATACTGTGCACTGGAATGTAGCTCTGTGAGGTGAATACAGTGAGCACAGATCCATGTCTATGTGCTGTATGGCAAATGAGATTCTGCCTTTCTCTGGGTGTGTAGAACAGTTTGAAGCCTTCTGAAAAGGTGCAGACTCAGCCTGAAGGAAATGTTCCTGATGTAGGGAGGAAGGAGAGAGACACGCTTTTCTGTCCATAGTTTGCGAATTCCACAAGAGCAAACCTGCATTCTTGTCTCTGCCCTGGTCTGTGGCCCCTGGCCAGACAATCAATGCTAAATAGCATAGGTTCTTTCCTGGGGAGCCTCATGTGATGTCACCTCAAAATATTAAGTTCTCAAGGGTGATATTGTTACATCAGATACTTGGCTAATTAATTATTCTTATTGTCTAGGCAAGTGCATTAATTAACTGGATACATAACAAAGTCTGGGTCAAACTTCAGAAAGTCGGCCAGACTCACTTAATCCCTTGTGGCTGCTGGGATCACCCTGCTGTGTGTTGACCTGAGTAATCGGGGTGTTGAGACTGGCAGGTCTCAGTCCTGATTCTCACAAGTTCAGTAGTGCTCAGCAGCCGTTTGCCACCTTGTTGTGGGTGGCAACTGTGTGCAGGAGTAAATTTTTGTGTGAATTCTGGGGCCAGTGTTATTCATGGAGCTGAAGGGACAGAAGGGGTACCAGGGTTTAAAATTTCTAGCCTGCATGTCCCTAACAGAACAGAAGCCACCTTCAAGTGGTACATGGCCCAGTAACTGTAGTTACCACTGATTGAGATAACCATTGTGACTGCTTTCAAGAGAAGATGAGAATGTTGCAGCATTTGTTGTTGGATGGATCTTCTCCTGGGAAAAAACCCAGGAATTTTATATTTTCTTCCTTCCATCTTGCTCAAACATAAAATTAAGAGAGAGGAGGAGAAGGTGAGGTTAATTCTCTTTGCCTATACATGATTTGTATTGCTGTAATCTTGCTTACCTCAATATATGTAAGATGAAAGTCAGGCTGTGCTCTTGGGACTGGGTGCACAGGACTGCAGAAGGCGTCTGGCTTGAAGAGGTTTCTTTGTACTTTAATGGGTACTGTGAGGGGTTCCCAAGAGAATTCTTAGGATGAAAGCTGTTTTTCTGTGGACAGGCTGCACAGAGTATCATTATTGCTCTGGCTTTTGCTGCACAGCACATATGTTACTGCAGGGCTGTCAGCCCTTCAGTCGATTTCTACAACGCAATAAAAATAAGTAGATTAACCAAGCAAAGAAGATTAGAGACACTTTGGGGAAGGAAAGGGAAGGGAGGAGGATGAGCAGCAGGGAGTATAAAAAGAGACGACAAGGCTGTGATTGCCAGACGTCCTGGTGCATGTTGCACAGGGTGGCTTTCTTTGTCCCTTTTGGGTTTGGGTTGGGCATACTAAATAGAACTGATCCTGACACCATGTCCAGAGAGAAACTGGAGTCACTGGTCAAGAACATGGAGATCATGCTCTCTGAGGTAGAGCAGCTGAAGATCCACTGCACCAAGCAGACGGAGGAGGTGAATCAGGTGGTGCAGGAACTGCGCCGAGAGAACAGGGAGCTGACAGAGAAGTATGAGCTCATCTGTCAGGACCTGAAGGAGGCCAAGGAGGCCATTGCCCAGCTGCAGGACACAAAGTTTGCCTTTGAGGCAAAGGAGAGGCAAGCACAGAAGCTCAACCGGCAGCTGTGAAGTGGCAGGAAGGAGAAGCAAGAGATTTCTTACCCTGATCTAAGAGCAAACATAAACCTTCAACTGCTGCAACTGAAAATCCCTGGATTGGTAAAAGCAACCCTTTCCCTTTCTCGTCAGACTACACCTGTGTGCTGGAAAAATATCATCTCTGTGGAGGCAAGATCTCAGGCGCAGCTGGAATTCTACCCCAGAAGGCTCCTTTGTTAATGACTAAAGACCTCATTATGCTGGGAGAGAAATCTCATTCCAGAATCCCTTGTCAGAGATCTGAGCCATAGGCATATGGAAACAGCTGCCAGGATCTGGGCACCTTCTCATGCCCTGTAGGGGTTGCACAAGGACAGAGCCTGGGAAAAGAACTGTCACTGCCTTGAGCCACTTGAGAGAGCTGTGCCGCGAGAGTCTGCTGAGATGGAGAGAAGGATCATCATCTTGACAGCCCCTGTTGCTCTGTTTTGTTGCTGACTTTGCTGGGCAGCAAGGCTGTAATGCTGTCCTTAGTAGGGTGTCAGCTTCCTTGCTGCCTGATGCTGGAAGACATCAGCAAGAGCTTATGTCGTGCCTCATGCTTCCAAGTACTTTCTATCAAGGGCATGTGGTTCCAGAGGATCTGTTAATGCAATTACAGTCGGTGTTGTCCTCTTCCAATTCTGAAGTGAAGTATAAGAACTGGAAAGGTTTCTGTCTCCATTTCCATTTCAATAGTGTTAAATCCTAATGACTCTGTGTTTAGTATGCTAGAGTTAAAACCTCTGCTGAATATAACACTTTTTAAACCAAAGGGCTATGTTTTGGCACCGGATTTACTTTTCTTTAGCGGAAGTAATTTGTATAAATGGACTGGGAATTACGAGGGATAAATGTATGTGGGCGTGGGGGTGAGAATTGCTTGTCAGAGGTTTTGCTTTCAACTTTTCTCTCTGCTTCTGTATCTCCTAAGCAGCATTTGTGGTAGGCAGTGCCAAGCCCAGCTAAAAGCAGGTGACTTTAGACTCCACTGTGAATAGCATGAGATCTCTGGGGGGAGTGTGGAAAGAGAGCTGAGAGAAAAAGCATGAATGTTTAAATGGAGAATAGCTGGAATAGTTCCAGGAGGATCTTTCTTCATGTTGGCTGTGATGAAGCCAGCTTCTTTCTTCCCTCCAAAGCTTTGCTGTATTGTTATCTCTGCCTGGCAAGCTCCCTATTCCCAGCAAGGGCTGCTGCCTGTGGGAAGCAGAGAATCTATTTCCATTGCTGAGGGCCTCAGGGTGTGTGTGGCACCAGGAGCCCAGGTGCACTCTGTGGGGGGAAAGGGGGTCAGCTCGGAGGGAAGGGAAACCTGCCTGCTTTGGTTTCCCTAAAGGTTTGGGCAGGGCAGAATAGCTCAGCAAGACTTTCTCAGTCCAGCCATGGTGAAAATAACAGTAGTTTTGTCAGTCATTACAAAATACTGAGATCAGGCCTAGAATTTTGGTTAGCTGGTCACTGTTCCTTCTTTGCCCTCCTCTCTGCCACATCAGTCTATGCCCAGTCCAAAGCCTTTGGAAAGTCAGATCATGACTGAGCCCTGGGCAAGGCCTTCTGAGCAAAGGGCTGATGATTGTGTGGCATCCATGGGGAACAGGTTTTTCTGGTTTTGTTTCGTGTGATAACATGTTTTGTTAAATACGTGTGATGTAGACTTTCATTTTTTTGCTATTTTGGGTGGAGCAGATTGGGTTATCCAGAAAACATTTGGGAGTTTGGAGACTGTCCTCTATGTTTTCAAATGTTATCTGAATACAAATGGCCAGCCTTGACTCTTTGCTCCTTGCTCACCAGTGACAGCTTGGGGAGCACGAGAAACCAGCATTAATCACTATATTTGTTTGTATAAGAACTAAAAATGTTTTCCCTTGAAATCAGTTCTCTAGCTCAAATCTGCTTACCACCTGTGGTTTCTTCTACTTTTAAATATCATTAAAATGTAAAACCAAAATAAAAGGAAAACAAACAGCTGAGGGAGTGTCTGTTCTGGATAAGGCATTGCCTCATTTAATGCATGTATATATTACTTTTTCAGTGTGTGTGTTTATGCTTGCTGAATATAATTATTCCTATTTAAATCCTGTGCATCAAGGAGTGGACAGAGACCCTCCAGATCTCTCTGTGTTCACAGGTTAATCTCTCTAAATGAGATTCCCTGTGTGGCTGCCAAGTTTGCCCTACGCAGTATTTAAATCCATGACACAGAAAAACAAAATGGGATCACAGTATCCTTATGACCAGTTTCTTAATAATTAGCAGGATTCAAAGTGTCTGCTTATAAGGAAAGCTGTTAGAATGATTACCTGTAAATAACCTAAGATTTGGGGTGAGACATCAGAAAAACTAGATGTGCTATACAATGCCAGAAAAAATAACACCACTTCCCTTCCAATAGACTCAGTTGTGTCCTGGTTTTGTTTTACATGACTTAAACTCAGGAGTAGTTGGGCTGGTTTAAAACAATGTTCATTCCATTACATGAAGTTCCTCTGTTTTTTACAGGCAAATCTTTGTGTATCCAAATATAGTCTTAGCAATGGAATAGTGCCTCCACTTGTATCCTGAGGTGCAGTGTACTGCAGTGCCTTTCACAACAAAGTTTGCATGGAATTAGTCACAGCACTTTGAAGATGTTTTTTGCTTTTTGAACACCAACATTATCATTACATGCTGCTGCTTTTCTTCTTTAAACAGCCTAAGGATGAAGAGCTGAAACTTGGCTATAGCGCTATCAGTTTGTTTAGAAAGCTGGCCTGAATAAAATGTCACCTGATTTGGTTGAGAATCAAAATAAATATGAAGTGACAAGCTTGCCATTTCACTCATCTTGGAAATGGATGAAGAGAGGTATCTAATTCTTTGAATACAAAGAGTAAATTTATTTGAAGGCTCTCTTGGAGAGCTCAGCACGGCAATTGGCTCAGCTGTCGAGAAGGGACTAAGAGAAGAGAATCCTGCCAGACCAAGTGCCTGTGAGTTGCTCTGTTCCTGGAGCAGATTGCAGCAAAATACTGATGACTGCATTGGTTTCCAGGTTCTGAGCTGCATTATGTGAAAGTGTCCAAGAAGGGAGACTAGGTAGGAATGAAGCTGATACCTCTTTGTTCTCTTTCATTGCTGACCTCAGTGGCTGCATGCTGGCAAACCACAATAAAATCAGCTCTGCTTGTAGCTGTATCTATACAAAAGTTGTACAGGTCAGCTCCTCTGCAGCAGCCCTCAGCATGTGAAAGAGTCCATGTGTGGCCAGGCCTCTACAGCAGAGATAAACCAGTGCAAGCGATACTGCAAGAGGACAACAGGCTTTGGTGCTGTTAACTTGTACAGCAGAGCCCATTGGTGTGTAATGCACTTTCCACTCTTCCTCTAAAGACTTTGTAATGTCTCCTGAACATGGAATTGAGCTGCTTTTCCTGAAGGGTTGACAGGATTCATTCTGTATACTGAGAAGCTGTCATTCAGAGGACTAAATGACATGCCTATCTTGCAAAGGTGGGTAAGAGTCTGGGAAGAATGCAGTTACTGGTGCACTGTTCAAGTTTGAAAAAAAACTCATTTCAGGTTGAATCAAAACTTACTTTACTGTCATTTCTTTAAAAAAATCATAAGTTAAAAAATCAGTGTGTCAAAAGTCTGGTTGTTTTCAGAGTAAGTTGAAGCCTACAATTTTCAGATCCTTGTGCAGCTGATGGAGAGACATGCCGTGATGTCCCCAGTAGCAGTGGACTTGATTTGACATCCCAGAGGCCCTTATTTCTTTACTTTCTCCTTCAGTCATCAACACACACTTGCCTAGGATGTAAGATTACTGTTCAGTATTGTCCTGTGCTAGGAAATATTTGAGCATATCCCATGGGTAAAATGCCAGTAGTCGGCTAAATGTAATGGCTGTCCATTTCCCTTGATTAGGCCATTGCTCTTATCTAAGAAACTGGGCATTATTCTGAAAGCAAAGCAAGGTACACATCCCATTTTTTTTTAACAATGTGACCCAGCCATAATCACAACACCCCAGATCCTTGCTCTTTGGCTAAATGGCAAAGTGAGCAATCAAGAACACCAGTTTGAAATGTGCCATGGTTTCCTGATCACAGTAGTCTCCTGGGAGGTTCAAATTCTGAAACCAAACAGAACACAGATTCTTCTCTTCCTTGCATGAATGCTCAAGCTTCTCTTTTGGAGGCTTTGTGAGTCTTGCTTGAATTTTTTGGTTTTGCTCAGCGGGAGAGGACAGGAGGTAGAAGAGTTAGGTGTTAAGTACCCCCTGGGGAAGAAACATGGTTCTTTAGTTTTATTTCTCAGTAACTAATTTCTCTGAAGTCAAGTCTGTTTTGCCCATGATAGCAACCAGTGAGTAATCTTCCTGTATTTATCATGTTTGACAAGTTTTTCCACCAGTTTTTCTCTCTCTGTCGTGTTGAGGGTGAGGAGTGATAGAGCACCATGGTGGGCATCTGGTGACCAGCTAAGTGCCACAGGGCTGTGTTAGCCATAACTAGTTGGACTGGAGCCCTGTCCAGTAAAGCATGCATATCTTCAGACAGTCTTTGGAAACAGCCTCTGGCAGTAAGGAATCCTAGTAGTTTATCCCCATAAAAGGTATAACAAAAGAGAAAGCAGAAGTCTTACTGTCGACCTCTGGCCATGTAACTGTTGAAATCCCAATGCCACAGCTCCTGTAGAGGTTGCTTCTTGCCAAAAGCACTGCAGTGATCAGGCTAGAAGAGATATCGTGTTCAGCAGTATCCATTCACTATGCATTCATCTCAGCTCTTTCTTCTTGACCTCATCTGGGACACCCAGATGCCCAATTAGCCACTGGATAGACCTGGTGGCAAGAGGCAAATGCCTGTGGTCCTGCTGGGTTCATTCCACAGTGACCTATCAGTGTCTTACCAAGAGATGGGAATGGTCTTGAATCAGTGAATTATCTTGTGTTCACTAAAGGGCAAGTGGTGAAAACAATTTCAACACAAGGATGATGTCCTTTCTCCCAGAGGAAAGGTACATATGCAAAACTTTCTGTGAAACCACAGGGCAAAGGTTTACTTCAGATTTGCATTGTCTTTTTCTAGGTAAGCACTGGCCTCGATCTCAAATCCTACACTAACAGCTTCTGATTTCGTCACATCACTGCTGGAACCAGGAAGTATGAGCAGATTATTCCTTCCCTTTTTTTTTTTAATAAAAGAAATTTAAGTGATGTTTCATGTTGCTTAGTTGTGGTAAAAGTCTGCTCAGTTCTCTTTTTATTTCAGCATCTCAGGAGCTCATCTATTAAGTCTGCATGGGGTTAAAATTAATCCAGATGTGTTTACACAGTATCTGCTTTAATGCAGTAGGCACAGCTGTTTTTTGGATGTATCCTGGCTAGATTCCAGTGTGAGCAGTCATATTTTCCCTGTCTCTGTACTCCCTTGTAGCTTATCTACAAGAACATTATTAAGCTTGGTATTTAAAAAAGAAACATTAATTGAGGGTCCCGCTGCTATGAGACGCATTTTAATGATTGGGTATTTATAAATTCATCTGAAGTTGGGGGGGCCTTGCCTTCTAGTTTTTGAACCTTTGGGATTGGATTTCCAGCTTTTTCTTGCCAATGGGCTAAAAGCTTTAAACTGATGTGAAAGTTTGGTTTATTCATAGAATGCCAGGGCTTCAGTTGTTGGTTTGACCAAATATCATGAAGGGTTAGGATATAAGGTGACACCTAGCAGGATGGCATTAGCCAGTGGCTAATTGAGAGTACAAGTGGAAAAAGAAAAAGCACATGCTTGTGTAACCACTTTCTGATGCAAAAGGAAGGATCACAGCTTGGCCCAAAGCCCAAATTTATTTTTCTTAAAAGAAAATTTGAATCTAAGGAGGCAGGACAATAATTTCTCTATTGTTAATTAGGCATTAACAATGTCCAATTTTTGTTTCTCCTGACAAGGATAACATAGGTAGCCATGCACCTGCACCACCATTAGATGTTCTTCTGGGGTGTATTGTGTCTCTCAATATCTTGTGGCTCCCCTGCTGCTTGGTGGAGGTGTTGCCAATTTGTGTTGGGTTTCCTGTTAGGGAACCATCCTTGTTTATTGTGGCAGCTTTGACAGGAAAGTACAGGATTGCTTTTGCTTGTGGAAAAGACGTGACTTTTATTTGAACTCTGTCCCCTGTGGGATGAGTAATGGTAGGATTTGAGTGCTGTGTACCTTTCATGGCTAGCTGCTAGACAGGGACTGAACAGCAGGGAAAGAGAGCCATATCCCTGGAATAAAGTTGCTTCTGTGTCTGATGCATTTATGAGTCTGCTAGAAACTTCCATTTGGAGCTGTGCACATCTAGGCTTGTCAGCAGTTGGCAAGGATATTGTCCTTTTTGATTATCTAAAGCAGCAGCATGGCCAAGAGGACAGTAGTGATACCAGTTCTGGAGATTTCATTGCGCATCTTGATGTCTTCCATGGAAGATCCAACAAGTGGAGTTACCTGGAAGTAGAAGCTTCATCTTTCCTTTGGAAAGCAAGGTTCTCTCTCTTATAGTTACAAATGAACTACTGATGAAAAAGGACTCTAAAACTGGAAGGCAAAACATGAAAGACCAACTCAAATTTAAAACTTTAAAGCTATTCTCATAATCTAGGAAAACTCAGTCATAATATTAAATAGGGTTGAAATTCTGGTAGCTGTTAAGCTGGACCAAAATATATTTTTCTAGATCTGTGGTCTCTATATTTCATGATTTATTTGTTTTATATGAAGCAGGGGACAAAATCAATGGGGGGCAGATTTATCTGTTTGCAAAATAAAACAAAAGCAACACATAAGTTATTATGCAATGTTTTCTCTAGTATCCACATGATTAAAACCACAAGTTTTCCCTTGTAATGTGTCCAACTAGATTTCTTTTCCTTTAACAGTTTTTATGTTGTTAATTTGTTCCTTCACAGAAGTTTTCAGGGGGGTTTCTGAGTTCTATGGCATTTGTTAGAGGAAAAAAATAGAGAAACCTGTGCTGCCATTGTCTTTGCTTAAATTTAGGTCTGTATCCAAATTACTGTTATTTTCAGATTTTAGGGGGTCTGCTTAACTTTGCCTAAACCCAAGTCTAGCTGTGAATTGTATTTAAGTTCAAAGTTTCTTTTGTCAAAAGCTTATTTGTGAACTGTGATTCAGGCTGTAGTTTTAAAGTAAATGTAAATTTTTTTGTGTTTTTTTTTCAGAGTTGAGAACTTACTGAAAATTAATACTGAAGGGATCTGTGGATAGCTGTCTCTCTTTTGATATGATGCCTGCAGCTAAAATAAAACCAGTTACAAAGGGCTCCACCCCTGCAACAGCTTTAGGCACAGTTTGGAGCTCATGTGTGTGCTCACACACAGACTACAGAAGCCAGAAACAATTCCAAGGCAGGCGTGCCTGTGTGCATGCTTACGGTGCTGGTTTCCCAAAGCAAAAGTGAAAACTCTTGAGAAGAAACTGAGAGACTGAATGGGTTAAATGAAATACAACTCTGCTTTTCCTGTGCAGTAAGGATTAGTAACCAAACAGAAGCAGGGGAGAAGAGCACTGAAGTGCCACTGTTTCAACAAGAACGATTGGAAAGTGGGTTCTGGAGCTTGAGTGCAGAGTGTCTCCAACTTTTGTGCTCACCTGTCACAGGCACATGCAGAAGGTAGGAGCTGGCGCTGTGTTCTGGGCTGTCTCCTGATCCCTCTACCTGGATATCTATTCTCTATTAGTCATTTCAGTGCTGTTTGTGCACTTTAAACTATTTCTCATTTCCTACCTTTTTTTCTTTCCTTTCAGTTAAAAGAGTACAGGGGAGAGGAGAGGTCAGAGTCCTTATGACTGCAGAATTTTATTTCTCAGAAAGGAGGGAAGAAGATGCTCCCTGAGTTTGGTGAACATGCTTACCTTTGGCACGCAGTTAACCCCGGTGGCATAGAGGCGCTGTTCCCGGTGTTGCGGCTGGGGGGAGCAGGGAGGTGCCCGGGAGGCGCCGGTGTGACGGCATGCGGGCGATGTGAGCCCGCCGGGATCACACACGCTCCGTTAGCACGGGCTGCCGGGCAAACGCAGCCGGGCTATTGAGGGCAGAAACGGAGCTCTAGCCCGCGGGAATAAAAGCCTGTCTGGGCGCTAGGACTCTCGCAGCCCCTGGCTACCACCCCCGCGGAGCTGCGCTCCTGCTCGGGGCCCTGCGGGGCTGAGGGGAGGGCGCGGCCCCGCATCACCCGCTGCTGCTTTCAGCTGCGTGAGGGCAGCTGCGAGGGAGGCCGGCCGAGCCATGCCTCGGAGCCACCAGACCTGCCTGTGAAAGGGGACCGGGTCTCCCATCCCTCAGAGTCTGAGGTGCGAGGCAGGCCAAGGTGGCGGCTCCAGGGACCTGTCCCAGCACAGAGGAGGTAATGGTCTGGAAGCAATGTGGGAGGGCAGTAGGTGTGCCTGGTGCGCTGGGTGTTCCTTGTGGGTGGGTGGTCAGGTGGAAGTAGAGGAACAGGTGATTTGAAACTGAGTTTCAAAGCTTTGATGAAGGAAATGTTAGCTTTGAATGGAGTCCCTAGGACTAGTATTAGTATAGGAGTTTAGGGAGATGGTGTGCTTCTTTAGGTCTCCCGGTAGAGACCTTAAAATGACTTTGTAAACCTTTGTAACACTTTGGAAAGTAACAAACACACATTTACCCTTGTTTGGAAAAAAACACACATTTACCCTTCTACACTATACTTAGGAGGCCTTTCAACAGCTCCGTTGTAAACTGACCTGCCGCTTACCTCTTTTATCCTGGCTTCCCAGAGAAGTGCCACGCACTTTAATGCCAGAGCACTCCCAGTCTCTGCAGCCATGAAAAGCCATTCTTTCTGAGGCGCAGTGTGAGGATGAGCCCATGTGCTACACAGCCATGCGTGTATGGGATAGCCTCACTCGGGGCTCCAGGACAGGTGCTCTGCACTTACAGGGAGCAAAGGGAGCTGTTTGTGATGAGGAACAAGGGTGGATAAAGTCACCAAGTGTCTTTGGTATGGCACTAACTTGAAATAATATTTGTTCATGTCAGTGAATTAATTGATTGGTAAAAGGAAAAAAATTAAAACAGAGCAAATTTGCTATCTCTGGAAG
Source organism: Pyrgilauda ruficollis (assembly GCF_017590135.1). Lineage (NCBI taxonomy): Eukaryota > Metazoa > Chordata > Aves > Passeriformes > Passeridae > Pyrgilauda > Pyrgilauda ruficollis. The sequence continues at coordinate 6,293,566 of NW_024512543.1, forward strand.
TCTTATGCTTTTTTTCTGTCCAGTGTGAGATAATTGAGGCTTCTATTTTGGGCCTGTTTTCAGGTTCTTATCCACTGTGAAGTATTCTGACACCTTAAAGGTATTTGGTTTTGAAATATTTTTTTCCATGAGTTTAAGTGCTTGATGTCAGCTCAGAAAAGCTGGGTTTGGGATAGTTTCTTTGTAGCATTTGCCTATTCCAAATCTGTTTGCTAGTAAACAATCCACACTGAATGTAGTATTTGATGGAAGACGTGTGACGAGTGATTTGAGGTGATTTTCAAGCAAAGATGTAGAGCTTTGTTTGCTGGTCTCTATATGTATTTATGTTAAAAAGAATATTAGGCAAAACCCAAAATTTTCTCAATTTTAAAGGAAAATAGCCACCACTGTGTAAACAACTTAGGGAATGCATGTTCTCAAATGTTGCTGTTCAGTAGCTGCAGTAACTTCTGACGCAGGTCACTTCCCTTTGGCTTTGGGATGGACTCTCTCAGATCCAGCTGCTAACCAGCTCAGTAAAGGAGAATGCACGTAGATATCACCTAATCTAGCTGCTTCAGGGATTAATTGCTTCTCAAATTAGGCACCAAGATTCTTTGGGAGTCCAGGTGAATGGCCATGTCCAGACTTGCTAAAAGGGTTGAGGAAGCAGGAAAGCAGCTACATTGTTGTAACTGGTTTTCTTGGTAGCACTTTTTGAGTCAAAGGTGCAAAGTTTATTCTTTTTGTTCTGTTAAAATAGGAAACCTGAAAGAAAAAAAAAAAAAAAAAACAACCAAAAAAAACCAAAAAAAAACCAAAAAAACCCCACAGAAAAGTCATGGCAGTCACCAACAACTACCCCTGATTTTGATTGTGGACGCTTTCTTCTGAATATAAGGCAAAATACTATTCTGTGCCTCAGGACATGTAGAGCTTAGGCTACCAGAAGGCATTCTGTTTGTTCAGTGGGGACCTTAAATGTTAATAAGATGTTAACCATTTTGTTTGTTCATGTATGTACCTAGTGACTTATAATTCATAGCAAACAAACAGCTTTTTTTTGTAAGAGGATGGGATCTGTGTTTTGTATGAGAACAGCACATAGAATACACCGCATGAAATTACAGTCATCCTCACAATTAGTATTACAGGCTCATCATCAGCTGAATGAAGGGGAAATGTTTTCCCAGTGGCCTATTGATGCTCAGTGAGCACCAGAGGAAATGGGTTGCTTTGCTCTTAGGTCTGTGGGAAGGAGCATGCAGAAGTGCTGTGAGCCCTGCAGTGTACCTGGCACAGCTACTGAGCCCAGACAGTGATGGATGATTGCTTGGATTCAGGACGGTCATTTCCAGTTATGCCCACTGTATGATGGTCTTGTCAAAAGGACTTACTTCTCCTAAAATGATGCTCTGCTGGATACAGCTTCACAGGCTCAATTTTTAGCACTCCTGGATCTGAACTGTGATTTGTTGTGGTCCAGTCTTGTCTTGGACAATGAATAATAAGGGTTGCTAGATATTTGGGAAGGGACTTCAATATAAAAGTACTTGAGTGGGTGTCTACTCATATGCATAGCGTATGATCAAATCTTTTGTTTATGCTTTTTCACACAGTAACAAGTTCACCTTCCTGACATGCAGATGCCATGTATAGAAAACAAGGGCCATCCACAGATTGTTTATTTCTCTGCCTAGCCCTTAAAGCAGTTGTTTATTTCTCTGCCTAGCCCTTAAAGCAGTAATTGGAGGCTCTAGTTTGGGCATCTGTGGGAGAAACCAGCTTCAGAGCAAAGAACCAATTTATTTTTAGATCACACCGTTGCCATTTCACTGTGATCACACCGTCGAGCATGTGCTTCCTTTGAGAGCTCTCCAGGCACTGCAGTGTGATCACACCCTCCTAAGATCATTTTTTATGAAGTTAATTTTTAGTGACAGATGAAAGATGCTAGGGCCTGTATTCTCAGAGACAGCAGCCCCAATTCCACTAGCACATATTTTCCCTCCTAAATTTGTTAATCTAAAGTTCTGGTTTAGGTTGTGATTTTGTTCCATTTTTGTTTTTTTTAATTCACCTCATATTACTTATCTTTCTCTTGCACAGTAATGTAAGAAAGCCCACAGATTTCTCTGGGGGAATTTCTGCCTCATACCACTGAAGGTGTGTCTGCATCACAGTCTGTGGTGGTAATTCCTTAGGGAAGAGATGTACCTGTACAAGTGTGGTGTGTTTGACATGTTTATATATATATATATCTATATATATATATATATATATATATATATATATGTAACTGAGTTAGCTTTAAATGAAAAATTCTATCTTGGCTTCCAGAAACAATATAGAGGCAGCAGCAATCAAAACCCACATGAGGTTTAGGGTAAATAGTCTCGTGTTTCCCTGTCTATTATTAGTCCCCCAGCAAATTTATTTAAAGGTTTTACAGGTGTTCCCTGTGCATATACACTACAAGCATACTGTTGAATGTAGTCCTAACATCCTCTCAGTGGACAGAGATGTGAATCTTGCAAAGAGAGGCAGAGAAAAATTTACATGGTTTTAAAATCTCCTCTTGAAATAACACTCCTTTTTCGTTTTTATTTTTTAACCCATTGCGCAGCACAGAAATTGCCGTGTTTATATTTAGGACGGAATGAAGTTAAATAAATTTGAAGCAATCTTCTAGCATGAAAATCCTTTATTTCCCTAAGAATTCTCAAAAATTTGAATTGTAAGAGATTAGTGTTAGCTGGGTAACATGCTCAGATGGGGGTTGGGGAGAAGTCCCTCCCAACTTTTGAGACTACCTGTAGAAACTGAATAGGCACAAGTCTGTGGGGCCTAATGAGATGCATACCAGGATCCTGAGGGAACTGACTGATCTGGTTGTCAAGCCACTCTCCATGATATTTGAAAAGTCATGGCAGTCAGGAAAAAGGAAAACATTTTTCCTATTTTTGAAAAGAGGATAAAGGAAGGCCCAGGGAACTAAAACTAGTGAGCCTCCCCTTTGTGCCTGGGAAGATTGTGGAGCAGATCCTCCTCAACACAGTGTGTAAACATGCAAGACAAGGAGGTAATGCCAGACATGCCAGCATGGCTTCACTAAAGAGCAAATCCTGCCTGCCCAACCTGGTGCCCTTCTGTGGTGGAGTGACTGCAGTGACTGACAAAGGAAGACTGACTGATGTCAGCTACCTAGACTTCTGTAAGGCTTTTGATGTGGTCCCATATGAAGATCTTGGCAGTTCTCATGGAAGAAAAGCTGGACATGAGCTGTCAGTGTGCGCTCACAGCCCAGAAAACCCACCTGGGCTGCATCCAGAGCAGCATGGCCAGCAGGGGAAGGGAGAGATTCTCCTCTTCTGCTCTTGTGACCCCATCTGGAATAATGTGTCCAGGTCTGGAATCCTCATAAGAAAGACATGGAGCTGCTGGAGTGGGTCCACAGGAGGCCACAATTTGCTCAGAGGTCTGGAGCACCTCTTCTATGAAGAAAGGCTGAGAGAGCTGGCATTGTTCAGCCTGGAGAAGAGAAGGCTCCAGAGAGACCTTATTGCTACCTTCTGGTATTTAAAGGGGACTTAAAAAAAAGATGATGAGTCACTTTTTATGTCAGCAGGTAGTGATAGCACAAGGGGTAATGGTTCTAAACTAAAAGAGGGGAGATTTAGATGAGATATTAGGAGGAAATTCTTTATTCATAAAGTGGTAAGGCAATAAACAGGGAATGCCCCATTGGAACACTTGGAAGTGTTCAAGGCCAGGTCAGATGGTGCTTTGAACAACCTGATCTAGTGGAGGTGTCCCTGACCATGGCAGGGGGGTTGAACTAAATGATCTTTAAGGTTCCTTCCAACCCAATCCATTCTATTATTTATAAACAGCACCAGTGCTCAGTGTCAGGTGATATTTCAGGTCAGGCTAAATAACTCATAGAAATTAAGCTTAAGCTGTGACAGGACAGTAGTAAATGTAAAAGATTGTCAGCCATTCCTCTTCAATTATGCTAGTGTTTGGAGTATTATATCCTTGTCATGTATTTTCCATAGGCAGTGTGTGGCTTCTTTTAGCAATGTCTAAATCAGTCTGTGTGCTTGTCGTTATCCCTACATGCTCCCAGATTTAATTAACAGCTAAGCACAGTGAGACTACCAAAATAGAAGGCAGAATCCTATCTTTACTCCTTATAATAAATCTCTTGCTGCAAACCTAATAGTGGGAGGCTAGTTGCATAAAATTGAATCTGAGCTGATATTAATAGGTGGACAGAAAATTGCCCTCATGAATTACTGTATTAGCTCCTGCAAAGGGCTGGTATAGTGATTACATTTGCTTGGAAGATGGTGCTTCACCGACCTAAGCCTGAGATTGTGGATTTTGGAGAGCCAGAACGAGGCAGGTCTGCATCTTCCCCACCCACTGATAGGGTATGGTGTGAGGCCTTAATGGAATCTCTGTGTGTTGATCTTGCTCTTGAGCCTAATGATTTTTCAGCTACTGTTTTGTGTGATTTCAGTATTCAGAGGCTGCTGTGGCTTGCCCAGGTGTTGTTGAACTTTTCTTTACTGTAGAAGTCCTCTGTAAAAAATAGTCAGTCTTTGTCAGCCACATGAAGCGGTGTCCTGGTGCAGACATGTTAGGAATGGCCATTCATGTTAGGAATCAGCCTGAAGGCTGACTTGAAAACCGTTGACAGAGCAGGCTCAAAGATGCTTCTGTGTTACCACTACTCAGTTCTCCAGCCAGCTGGTGCTCTGCTGCTGTGCTTATTAGTAATTTTTTTAACTTTTTTTTTTATTTAACAAGGTGTATTTTAAAGAAATTCTAGCTGAAAGTTTGTCTTCCATAATATGCTGAAAGCCACAATACGGCTGAAAGTATGTCTCAGTGGGATTACTTTCTTGATGAGGATTCTTCAATTTCTAACATGTATTTAGAATGAATTTTTAAGTCTGGATACCAGTGGTAAAGACACCACCATAAAACTTCTGCTCAGACAATTTGTGTTTTCTTTGTTTTCTCTCCTTTCTCATTAAGCCCTTTCAGCCAGACCTGTGTTTGAACTCCTTTATAAACATTTACCCTTTGCTTTGTATACAAGCAGCTCTTCATGGATGTGGTTCATGACATGATCAAGACAAAGGAAATTAATCATCCTTCTGTTTTAACGGGCACATAGACATTATTTGGCTTATCTGCCCCAACCCAAAGGACATAAGACCCATTATTTTCTTTGAAAATTTGTCAAAAAAAAAGGATAATTGACTGTGTTTGGGGAAGAAAACAGGCATATTAAGAAGTATCTTGAATGTGATATTATCTGCCTAAAGTGGTGATTTGTTTCCTGACTCCTCTAGGCTGTGTGATGTGGTCCTTGTGCTCTCCTCACTCAGCTCACATCCTAAGCAAAGGGAGGTTTTTCCCTATCCTTGATCCCTGTTCCATGGAGCCCCTTTGTCTCCCCACCTTCATCTTAACTTCTCTCTCTGTGTGTATGTTTTTCCTTTTTAATTCTTCCGGCAAAAACTTAAAAGGTACTGCTCAGTTGTCAAGGCAAACAAAAGCAAGCTCGAACAAAGATATGCTGGATGGTTTTTAGAGCAAAGCAAAAATCATAATGTCTTTAGAAAATGTAGTGAATCTAAAAGCTCAAAGACTTTTCTCTCAGTCAATGACTCAAAACATTTCTGTCAGTGAATAACAGGATGATGATATGTTGCCCATTCTGGCTTCCCACCTCCTTCAACCAAAGTTCTAAAAATATAACATCAAAGTGAGATCTGATGTGTTAAAGGGGAGTGAGTAGAGGAAAGGGAAGGAATTTCTGAAAACCTGTGAGTAGTGGGATCCCTGTGGCAACATCTGTTTTTGTGCTGGCTGTGCTAAACTTTACAATAAGCCATTTCTGTTGATATTGCAGCAGGTAAATATTTATTGCCAGGGTGGCCAACCTGTGTCTCAGAAGCTGCGCATGCAAAGGCAGATCCTGTGTCAGGTTTACTTCAAAGGGAATGATAGATCCATACTGGGTAATTCAAATTCCTAAAAGGGAGATGAAATTACTTGTAAGGACCTGCCAAAGTCAGTAATGCTGGGTGGCTTTGCCACTTGCATGCATGTCCAGCTAAATCTCATCTAGATTACACAAGCAGGAGCCCTGAAGGGGTCTTTTTGCCTTCTGCCTATGAACCACTCCTAGAACAATCCCTGACCCACACATGTAATATGTGTCTTTGACCAAAGATGATTTAGAAATGTGGTTCACAGGCCAAAGAAGTCTGATCTGTCTTGTGTCCTAAACAGAGTGTCCTAAACACTGGCTATCCAATTATTTTCAAACAAATAGAGAAAACCTGATAAATGTGTGACCAGTGGAACTCATGAAACTTGTTTTATTCTGACTTTGCAATCTGATTCTGTAGTGCCTAAACAGATTAAGTTCTTGCTTACACAAGGCTAAGTTATTCATAACATTACTTTTAAGTTTGGATTTCCTTCCTGCTGAAAGGAAAAAGTCATCGTCTAAATAGATTAAAAGTTCAACACATCTCTTCATCCTGGTCCAGTATCTTTTCCCTCAAAATGTAACTCTATTGCTTTTGAGACCCTGAAATTAGGCAACTGATTCAAAGTTATTTTTTCATATATACACAGGCAATGTAGGTCTTGTTTCCCCAAGAACATGAATGTTAAGAGGTTGTTTGAAAAAGTGGCCAAGTTTAAGTAAGCAATTTTATTTGTGCATTGGAAGGCAGGATTTACACATGTAAAGTAAATATAGGAGTCATTAAAACTGTCCTTGATTCTACAACATACCCCTGGTCTTCAAGAAGATTTGACTGATCTTGCTAAGCCTGCCTGGCCCTGGATAAGAGTTTCAAACTAAATAAAATATTTTTACAGCAGCTCACTGCTGGCTCCACTATAGTGAAGTCTCCAAGTCTGCCCATCTTTCTTCTCTAGAACTTCTGTTTGTAAAGGCAGAAGCTTCTTTCCTAAGTGGGTTCAGTGTTAAGCTCTGAAATAAGGGTACTTAACCCAGTTTCCAGTGGTAGTGGAGTTCTTGTGTTCTGTTCAGTTAGGAAATTCCAGCTATCTCCTCTGTGGTCCTCTCACCCTTCTGTTTTGGAATAGAAGATTCCCGTGTTCTTAAAGTTAGATCCCAGTTTGAATTTCTCCAGTGTTTGGAGAAGCTTGGGTCAGCAACTCCTATAGAAAACAGTCCAGAGCTCAACTCTAAAGATGATTCTTTTTGACCAAGCTCACAGATGGCTGGAACCACTTCCCACTCCAAGCCTTTTATTCATCTCACCCAAGCAGTTAATGCCAGATGTGACTGCCTAGACAATTTTAATCTCTTCTGGTGCATGGGCAGAGGTTTCAGCTGGGCACACCTCTATTTCTTGTTAAAGATTCTGGTTGTTCCTTTCTTGTTGTGAACTCATAAACCCTCTCCCTGAGATAACTTCATATTTTAGCACTATGGCAGGAATCCCTCCTTGTGAGCTTTCCAGCAGCTGTTCCATAGCTTGAGCATAAAGTCACCATTTCCCCTCAGGCTCTGCTGCTGTTTCTGGGTGGAGGAGGGGTGGAGATGCTGTTCTAGCACACAGTGGGAAAAGGGAGCTGGGGAGGTTTGAAGAAAGCTGGAGAAGGGCAGGGAGCAGCAGCTGCTGTTCCTACAAGTGAAAGAACTGCAAAACACTGTCCTTTTCATTCCTTCCCCCGCATATCCAGCCTGCAGTGAGAAGAATGGCGAGCGATCAGAATAAGCATATGCTGCTGTACCCCAGGTCCTGCAAGGAGTTAGAGGGCCTTTAAATCCAGAAACAGAACTTGACCCTTTCTTTAAGGTTTCAGACAGATTCTTCAATCCCATCTGTTGTGGTTGAAACTAAGGTGAAAGGAATCAATGCTGAATCCTTCATCTGAGGAAGATTTTAAAACGTTTGTTCATGCTCAGTAATCAAATACAGGATCTTTTTTCCAGTGGGGAATTTCACAGGATACAGATGGTCCTGTTCTTCCTTCTGCTGATCCTTCCTGGAATCTCTTGACCAGTTTAATAGGTCTGGATGATTTAAACATTTTAATGCTAAATTTGGGACATATGATAGCAACTTCCATGCAAGTGCAATGGCACAAAAGCACAAACAAGCACCAGAGCTGTAACCTCTCCCTGTTTTGGTGTACAGGGTAGCCCCATACATTGGTTCTGATTTTAGTTAGTCTCCTCAGAGAATCTTTTTCTGCTGCCTGGCTAAAAACATCCAAGATTCTACCTGCCTGGGGAATAGGAGCCCCACTAGCCCTGGTAACCTGCTCCTCTAGCCTCTTCTCCAGGAGCCTCATGTGGTTTGGTCCCAGATCCCTGTCTGCCTCTTGGCTCAGATGGTAGAAAGAGCTGAGCAGACAGTTCATTAGCAGAAGAACAAGGATTTGATTTTCAAGGCCGTATCTGAGGACCTGAGAGGTGGCTGGAAATGGAATATGTGAGAGAGGAGTGCTGGGGAAAAGATGACTTTTTTTCCTCTTGGTAGTAGAAATAGGAGCTGACCTCAAATATTTACCTCTGATGGCAACACCATTCAAGGAAGACGTTGCTTTCACAATGCCTTTCCCTAGTGCTGTGGGCACATTATAAGGTCATTCAGAGGAACTTTGCACTTCGTGTACACAGATCTTTTAGCAAAAGGGTCTCTTCTTGCCTGTGCTTCCCCTGAGAAAGGGTAGGATGCTTGGTAGGGTTGTGACATGGATCCAGCCTGACATGGTCATTTGTTGTGATAAGGCACGAAATGATGACACAGACACTGCTGCTCTCGAGGGGAACAAAAAAGAAGAAGAAGAACTTTATTTTCTGACTCCAACATTTATAGTTTTCCAAAGGTGACAGTGGATTGGAGGGTGACAGTGCCACCTCTCCAATGCCACTGGACAGACCAAGGGTCCATCAATTCTCTCCACCTCCATGAAAGAATGCAAAACATAGGTTATTTACAGAACTGTGTGTGAGAAAGTTTGTTGAAAGTATGTAAACATCAGAAGGCTTAACAAAGTCTCGGATCCAGCCTGACGTGGTCATTGGCCCCTACAGCAGAGAGAGCATTCTTTATGTCTTCTGCAAGGTATCTCCAGGTTATTTCTTCCTTTATTTGAATAGGAACAGTAGTAGTAGTGCCTGTGGGTGATGGAGGATACACAGTCTTCCCTCAGTTTCCTAAGAATGACTAAACCAAAATTAATTATAATATTTTCATATAAAAAGCTCCTATATCTTCATTTTCTTATCAATCATATGATTAGTGCTCAGTAATTAGAGAGAGAAATTTATCAGTGCTTGTTTTCCCAATTCCATTTTCCCTGCTCATTACTATTTTGCACACTGACTTTGGTACAACTGAATTTTTTTAGTGGCTTTTACATCTGAAAGAGAAAGTATTTAGGAGCAAGCTTTTTATCCTCAGAGTGGTGAATGTTGGGAGTGTTAAAATCCATGGTATATACAGACTTGGAGAGTTGTAACAAAATCTGTTCATTGAGGCCTAAGATGATAAGAAGAATGGCTGCTCATAGTAACCTGAAATACTCAAATACCAGATCACCTAAGTTTCATTTTGGGTATTTCTTGGTTCTGATGTCATATCCTCATGCAAAAATGATTTTATATCAGCGTTATCATTGTTAATAGTGATACATATCTGTATTTTATCTGGATTTAATAGGCCAGGCCAAAGGAGATATATATGAAGTTTTAGTATTAAAACAGATATTGTTACAAGGACTCATTAAATAAATATTCATTCCTTGATGCTTTTGTCTACTGTGAAAGGAAAATTTATCCTTCTACCTTTCCTTTTCCGAGTTAGAAAGAAGCCCAAACTAGATTAAACTTTGCTAGGAATATCTAGTCTGTCTTTTTTTTTTTTTTCCCCTGGGTTTAACTGGTCACAAGTGGTGATGAGAAAGATTCAGTCTGTAGTGGCTAAAGTGTCCCTGTGACAGCTGTGAGCTCTGCTGAGTCTGCTGTGGACTGCAACTCAAAAGAGGAAGGATTAAGTAGCAACAGGGAATGTACCAACAAAGTATTGTAGTCCCAAATGTGGATAATGCCCCAAATTTAGGAGCTGTTTTATGCTGCCATACCAGCATACATGACCCTTCTAGCTCTGCAGAGGGGATGTAACTGCTCATGGTAGAATCTAGCTATAGCTGTCCATGATGAATTATTGGATTATAAACAAGCACAACCGCACAAGATGAATGGAGGGTACAGAAATGTTAACTGTGGAATTTTTTACCTTGGGTTGGTTGAAGTCATTGCAATCCTCAAGTGTTTTATCAGGTGTATATGTAAAGGGGTGGGAGGGCAGACATGCAACAGCATGCACCTTCCACTGTGCCTGGGGATGGTGTTCTCATAATACCAGAGGAAAGTTCAGGGAAATATGTACTCTCAGTAATTATATCCTGGCTTTCTCTGCAGGGTAAATTCAATCTTTGCAGATGCCTTCATCTATCTAGGGAGTTTAGTGGTAAAACTGCCTTTCTTCTCTCCCCTTAATTTTACTTCCACCTCCATTTTTACTTCATGGTATTGTAGCTTTTCCACCAAACAAACAGCAAAGAAGCAAGCAATCCTGATGAGTAATTTTTCTGTTCCCACAGGCAGAGATGAAGAACCTATTCTTTCTGCTCATGCTAACAACGATGTCACCTTCTGCATTTTCAGTAAGTAAATGCTCTTCTGAGCACTGTTACAAGAAATGAAAGATACTTCTGTTAAGAACTGTCAACATCTGTAACTCAAGTGCTTTGTAGAAAGTATTTCTGAAAGAGCTAATAGGTTCAAGTCATCAGAACTATTGTGGCACATCTTATGAGAAGTCTAACATGGCAATTAAATAATGGAATTCTGGTAGTGCCTTTGGTTCTAGGGATGTTATCTGCCAAGCAGTAATTGCTGTCTCCTGCTTCAAAGCTAGAGAGAGTTATCACTTGAAATAAAGAGATTATGGATTTTTGGTTAGTTCATTATTCTCTTTTCTTTGGTCTTAGAAGTATTAGCCATGTGGTTTAGCTTTGCTGGGAGAGGTTACTTTATGTTAAGCCAATGTGATATTATCACAAAAAGAATGCAGCAATTATGAACTGGGATTCCTGTTCCTTTCTGAATGAGAAGCAGGATCTTTCTGAAGTAAATGCAGCTTGAAAACACTTTCCCTGACTTGAAGTTAAACTTTATTAGTGAGTTGGTCATCTAAGGTAAAAGATGACCTGCAGAGTAGAGTGGAAGTACTAACAAAGGAAGATATTACATGTTTGTTAGGTGTAAAGGAAAAGAGAGAGGGGGGCAAAAAAAGGCAATTATCATTAGGAGTAAGTGTTTTGCTTTCTAGGCCACCTCTGAAGATCAGGAATGAGAGACCAGAAATCAAGCAGTTTGTTAGTTGTCATATTTTCTCTTACAGATGGAAATATGCTTAAATGAGTGCCTGCTGTCTCACATCTAATAAAAAATCATACTGTATGTTAAAGCAACCAGAAATGGAATATATTCTATTCAGTTCATCTGTTCACCTGCCAAATTCAAATCTGGAGATATTGGTGTTTTTTTTTTGGAAGGGCTATGACTGAAATACCCTGAGACTGTGAAGACTGATATTTCTCTGTAGCATTAGACTCTACCCCCTGCATGCAACCAATAGTTTCTCTTGAAGCCATGCTAAATGAAAGGAGAAATTTTGCTTGGAAACCTCTTAAGTTCAGTATTGTCCGTTTCTCTGACATACTGGATCTGTCCAAGTCATACATTTCCTCTGAACACTGTTTCTTTATATGGATCTGCTCTTCTAGGTTGAAATGCTGGTTTTTAATTTATTCTGAGCAACTCAACATTGTTGCTGTTTAAAGTGGTTATCTATTGAATAGACATTTAGATGTCTTACCCAGCTTTAACAAAGTGCAGAAGGTGCACAAGGACATAAAACTTAAGGTCATACAGAAACAGTAAAAATTACTGTGAGGACAGAGAAAGAGGAGATTTTACTGTTATTCTTATAGAGGGAAAGGGAGAAAACATGCACAAGAAAAATTTTACCAGGTAGAACCAGTTTGTTTTGCCCTATAATCTGTCTACAGCTATGTCACAAACATGTGTCTAGAAAAAAATATTAAAAGATAGGCAAATATAATTTCTCCCAATACACTTCCAGTTTATGAGCCCTTTGAGCTTGAGAAATCTGTCTTTCTCCCCTGAATTTGGTCAATGCCTCCTTGAAGCCATAATACCAAGATCCTGCTCTTGAGAGCTAAATATCAACTATCATGTAATGATTTATTAATATTAATTAATAATTAATAAATAGTAGCAATTTGGGATAGGATTTGTGTTTCCCCTGTGTGTCACTTAAGTTGCCTACATTAAATCTCCACTGTCATTTTAGTGATAAATTGCTAATACTATAATGCTTTCCCATAGTTCTTTGCAGTATGTCTCTGGTTTTCTGTTGTCCTTTATTACCCTTTATTAGCCTTATCATCTGCTTTCATTACTTCTGTGGTTTTGGCATAGCTAATAAATGAGTTGAGGCATTCTGGTTCCTTATGGAATTCTGCTGCTAATGTCAGTTCTTGCAGTGGATGGAGATTTTATTCCTGCTTTTGTCTTCGGGCCACCTGCTCATCATCCATTGAAGAACTGTCCTTCTGACTGCTTAACTTCCTTAAAAGCTTTAGGTGAAGGACTTTTTGGAAGTGTTTTGCTAAATCTGAGTGTATCTGGCGGGTTACCTTTGTTGACGTGTTTGTGAATTGAAGAACTGCAACGTTCTTAGAAGAATTTGCCTTTAAGTGTCCTATTGACTTTTTCCCAAACATCCTGTATTTATGCAGGTGCCTGCTAGCTCTGTTTTTTGTTATAACTTCTATTAATTTATCAGCTGACGTCAGTTTTACGCTCTGTGAATGTACGGTTCCATGGGTTCCCCTGGGATCATTTTGTAAACTGGTGTCAGATTTTCCACTTTCCAATAATCACATGTTGAAGTGGATTTAGCTGAGAGGGTTGTCTGCTAGTATGTAACAGTTTATCCATTTCAGCCTTGAGTTCCTGTTAGGCCCCTTGGATAAACAACTTCTAGTGACTTCATACTGTGTGTTTTGTCCACTTTTCCAAATAAGTTTGGGGTCATAAAGTTTACTCACAATCATCCTCTTTGTAGAGTTTTCTGAATGTGCTCCATTTCTTCCACAAGGATTCCAAGAATTAATTTGACTTCTCTGCAATGGCTGTATCTTTTTAGAGTTCTTTAAATTCCCTCCTCATCTCCAGGCCACCCAGAGTTCCTGGAAGCCTTTCCATTTCTGAAAAGCAGCTGGTACCTGCTCTGCAGTGCCATGGGGCAGCATGTCCCTGGCTGTGCAGTGCACCAGCATTGCACCTTGTCCTCCCCAGCTGACAGAAAATCAGTGGGTGTGGAAGGAGCTAGCTGCAGGGTGGGACAGCCCACAGAGAGGTAGCACAGTGAGGGGTGTTGAATTGTTGAACAGGGAACATGGAAAAAGAGCTGGGAACCATGAGAGAGTGGGTTCAGTGATGTCGGGAGAAGCTGAAGTGTTTTGAGAAAATTAAGGTATCGGGGAATTGCTGGATTTTAATGGATTTGTTAGAGGGGATACGCTAATGAGCCATGGCTAGGGTGAGAGTGGAATGAAAGGAGATGTACAGAGTGAGTGTAAACCACAAGCCATTAAAGCTAACAAAGCCTGGGTTTTTTTCCTCATCTTCGTAAAGCAGCTTGTCTTAATAAGATACTCTCTTCTTCTGCACCACTTTGTATTTTGCTTCCTGCTGTCACCACCTTGTTCACTTTCATTCTTGTTTTTCTAGTTTTACTTAAATACAATTCTTTGATTGCTTATTCATTATTCATAGAAATGATACTTGGCATTATTCACCTTCAAAGCTCTTCACAAGCCTGCTGTGTCTGAGCCAAGATCAATGGTTAAGACAGAATTATAAAAAAATGCTTTGCTGATGTGGTTTGGATTCATTAGCTCATTTTTGGTAGCATTTTTGGCTAATATCCTAGCTGGTTGCAGATGGAGCCATCTTGAAAATGCATATTGGCATAGCAGCAGATATCTACATTATAAACATGTAATGTATACTAAATGTTTTCAGCTCCCTTTCAATTAAGTTGAGGATTGGATACCACAAGTGATGCAGAGCTTAGCTATGTGAAAATATATCATTGGTGGTCATCATTGTAGTTCTGGGTAATTGTCCTGGATATAGAAAGTAAAAGGAAATGGTTCATATCTCAAAGAGCACATGGTCTAAGGACACAGTCCATGTGGGTTATTTTTGTTAGGGCCCTGAGGGCACTCCTAGGGCTTTATGGGCCCTGACTGGACTCTCCACACCCAGCCCACTGCCCAGGACACCCTTGTAGGATCCTGGGACTGCTGGCTCCTGCCCCAGTGAGGATCTGCGCAACTCTGCCCGGCCAGCCATGGACCCTGATGAGTCAGGCCCACCTGCAGTCCCAGCTCCCAGCCTGGTTTCAGGTGGAGGTGCCCAAATCCCAGGGCTGGAGCTGCTCCCTGGCTTGTGCTGCTCCCTGGCTTGTGCTGCTCCCTGGCTTGTGCTGCTCCCTGGCTCGCTGTATTGTCCTGGGAGAGTCTCCCACTACTGGCCCACAGAGAGCAGCCAGCCTTTGGGGAACCTTGACACTTTTCTTTCTTTTTCCCTTTCCGTTATTAACTTTTTTTCTGAGCAATTAACTTCTCCCTAAGCATTTATTATTCAATGTTAACAAAGTTGCATTTTTTCACTGGAGTCTTCTTACTTGTGGAGACTTTGGCAATGAAACCATTACAGAAGTGATAGTGGTGATAGCTTTCTTTTGTAACGTATTTGTTTTTCACCCTTCTCTCCTACATGTTTCCTAAATGATGCTACAGTTCAGAGTGTGTCAAAATAAACATTAACCATATTTCAGAAACTATAAACACTATAAAGTAGATATTTATCAAATAAGATGATGCAGTGTTATTTCAAAAATACTAAGAATGGTTAAAGAGAGAAAGTCTGATTTTGACTGTCGTTTTAAGCCTTGGAAACACTACAAAACTGTAACACCACTTTACTCATTTTATCCTTGTGGGCAATATCTGTTTTCAGTGGGTAACAGCTGGACAGGTCCTTGTTCACCACATTCTCCCTGTCGGCGCTGAGATTTGTATCTGATTCCAATGGAGCCTAGTAAGCATGTGAAACAGCCCTGGAAGTCACAGTAACAATGTTTGTGTCCAAAATGATGCTTCAGTTGCATCTCAATAGGCCAAAGCTGTGCAACCTTCTGGGCTAAAAGTGAGCAGTGGCCTTGTCCAAAACCTCTGGGGCATAATGTGGTTATCAGTAACCATGTGCTTTGAGCAGCGACGATTGGAGTGCTGCAACGGGATGTTTTGTTGCTGCTCATCAGTCTGGAAAAGCAGCACCAAAAAAACCCAAAAATAATTCAGGATGACTATCTCTGAATCCTGAAAGGTGCCCAAGGAGCAAGAACTTACCTGGAATGTACATTGTTTGGATGTGTGACTGCAGAACTTCACTGGTCACTTGGGACTGTATAGTAAATTGATGTTTTCTTTGGTAGCTTGCTGGTATTTGAGTTGCAACAAAGCACTAGGAAATTGTTCCCACTGAATCACTTCTCCACAGTTGGTGATATGAACTTTGTGGATCACTGCATGCCTGCAATGTATTTGTCTGGAAAGCACAGTCCTCTTCCCATGCATAGTTTTCTATCCATCTCATCAAACTGACTGGAAAGTCTTTCAAGAACCCCTTTTAAACTGTTCCTACATAGTGCCAGCATTTTCTGTCTTTCTGAGTCAAGTCCCATTCATAGCTTCTCTTCCAGTGCATGTTTCATACACAAAAATAAACATTACATGGTATATAATAAGCTATCTGGGACCCTTTTCCAGAATTCTTTTGTTTGCCTGTGATGCATACTGGAATTGTCTTTGCAGATGAGGTCTGGAGGTCTAATGACTCAGAGGCATAGCTCTTTACTTGCTGATGATATCAGATACAGTTGGCCTGGTAACAGCAGATGCTACAACTACATCAGCAGCTCCTCTGTCTAGGAACTGATGAAAGCAATGCAGTGTTCATAAAAATGAAATCCCTGGCCTTCTAAACTTGTACACCACAGCAGCCTGTGTGCAAATGAGCCCTGAGATCCCACAGTGCCAGGGTCATGGGCAATATCAATATTCCCAGAAAGGATGCATTGCTGGTGTCTCAACTAGTGATAAAACTGGACAGAGCAGTTGGGCATTAACTGGCTGCTCTTTGGGGAGTTATGAGACGTCAAGAAAGATGGTTGTATGCATTTTCTCACTTCTCTTGTAACATTACAATATATACTTTATGCAGATAAAGAAACTACATTCTTGTATGAATGTCAGGCTGAAGCAAGAGAAGAACGGAACCGAATGAATTTGTAAGAGTGACGAAGATTGTAGATTTTTCATTCTGAAATCCATGAGGGAATGGAATTTAGTTGTCCTGGCTGACATGAGATAAAAGCATTCCAGAGTCTGAAGAGAGCAGAAAGAGGCTTTTGGAACAGAATCTGGCTGACAGCATCTAAAAATGTCCTGTTATCAGATTATGTAATAATATATTTATTATTTATTATAAACATGCAGCTGTATCCTTGTCTGCCTACATGTGTGCAGTTACTAAAGTAATGAGGACTGTACACAGATTTCCAAATATGGGAGTGGGTCCCTATTAAAATCTTTCTCTGACACTGTACAGCTTTGGGAGGATTCTTTTGTCTAATGCTCCTTTTGGGGTGTACATAAATGGAGTGATACTGAGAAAATGATTGTTCCTGCACTCTGTGGATGCATAAGCCTTACAACAAAGAGTCCCTGCAGATTTTACTCTCTTTAGAAGGAATAAATAATGCTAGTTCTGTAGGAGGGATATTGGAATATTTATCAGGGTGGTGTGTTTGTGTCAAGGAAGGGCTTTCTACCCTAATTGCCTTCCAGTAATCTGACTTTCAAATGCTCTTCCTTTGGATTTTTATCTACACGTTTCCTTCTCCCTTATGCTGACTGAAAGGTCCCTTGTTTCCAGGGTGAGCTAATACTGCACCTAAATCAGTCAGTTGATACAGAGGAATAAGATGCTGAGAAAGAGTGGTAGCATTTTTTATTCTTTTGAGGGTAAGGGAGGAGGGATTACAGGGGGAGGAATTAGGTGTCTGAAAGAAAAACTTGGGAAAATAAGATTGCTGAAAAAAACCTTGCTGAAAGCTAAAACACTATTGTTGGGATTATGCCAGAAAGGCAAATGAGAATGCAGAAGACAAATAGCGAGCTGCATATCTGGAGTGAAAGAGTGGGAGAAGGGTTTGGCACAGGATCAGGGAGATATTGACTTGGCCAAGAGGAGGTATGTAGAAATGGCTACAACCTGGGCAGTGCCACTGAACGAGCAGGGCAAAGACAGAGTTAGTCTGAACCAGAGATATTAGAAAAAATTGTGAAGAAAAGTAAGTAGCTGAGCTAGGAAGAAAGTGTTTCACATTAGAGAAATAGAGGTAATAATTTGGGGTGACTGCAGCTAGATAATTGTGGGTAATTTGGTAGTAAATGCATAGATATGATTGGCTAATATTTCTGACTGTTGCTCTGCCAGCAGCAGGGAATTATTTCCTTAAAAGAGAGTGAAGTAAAGAAACAAGACTGTAACTTGGACATACAGTAAGGCAGAGACTGTGTGTGGAAAACTATAAAACCTGTCTAATTGACAAGGGAGGATTAACCCATGCATCTTGCCTGAGCTGGACTCACTGGATGATTTACTAGACTAGCTCCTATTTCTAGCAGAGGTCTGGGTGTTTGTGTGTGGAGGCAAGTTAGATCACATCACAATAATTTTTTACCTTTTTTTCTCTGCCTGCCCACTCTTCACTACAGCAAATGTCTCAGTGCCCAAATGGCCTGCACCTTCTTCTCAGTGGTACTAATGTGTTCATAAACTGCTCCACAGTTTGCAGCTGCCCAGCAAATCCTGTTTTTACAGTGTCACTCCCCAGATAACCCTTCACTTACCTTCTTTTTTCAAGCAGAATTAATCCCACTGCATCTTGCAAATATTACTTTTTTCCTTAAGATATTGCCATTTTTCCCACTAACCACACGTCCTGCTGTATGTGGATCCCATCAGTTGCAGAAGGCCTTTTATTTCTGAAAATATGATATTTCACATATTTCCAAGACAATGTATTTTGGTTGGTTCTATCACACTTGTAAATTTTTGTCTATATTATCATGGTTATTTCTCTTAATGTCAGTATCCGACTTTCTAAATACAAAATTAATAAGGGTTTTGCTAATGATGGCCCAGACCTTGACATTGTCATTGGACACAGTTGGGTAAGAGGAATAAAGCTCCATATATGGAATTCTGTTGCAGTAAAAAGTGTTTTCTGGGGCATTTCTTTCTGCTTCCTTTACTTCTCTTAAGTACTGGACTTAGAGCCAAGGATTTGGGTTTAAGTGGCTCTATTGATCTCGTGTAGAGTGACAATGCTCAGAGTCCCTGAAGTAATGATTTGCCTTTGCTGCCTTGCTGAGAGGAAGATGTTATCTTCTATTAGATCGTTATTCAAAAGTGCTGAAATTCTATGAATAGACAAACAGTAGCAGTTAAGAGAGATTATGAAGCTGGATGTGCTGTATGGCTTCAGCAAGCTAATACTCCTAGATACTAGAGACCTGATCTTTCTGATGTAGTTCTGTGTGCCACTTTTCATGTTAGGAATACAGCACAGCAAGAGAGCCTTTTTTTGCAAGGGATCACATAGGATCCCTGCTTCATTTTCTTTTTGGATTTTTTCCCCTGTGTTGCCATGTCTTTTTGCTATGTCTGTGGGGTTTTTTATTTCCAGGGCCGCAGGATGAAAAGGCAGGTTGGTATCTGGGGGAGCTGGGGTGAATGGAGCAAATGCAGTCGGAGCTGTGGCGGTGGAGTCAGCTTTCGGCAGCGGCGCTGCTATTCCCAAAGGTGAGGGTTAACCTCTTTTTTTTTCTTTCTTTCTTTCTTTTCTTTAAATGTGTTGTACTGTTACTGAGCTCCTGCAGTTATGTTCCAATATACATCCAGAAAAAAAAGACTTAGCGTTTGATCCCAGGGGAATGAGTCCACTTTGAGATGAACCTCAGTTTCAGTCTTGTCACTGCTGTTTTGCATAGTGCCCTCTCCAGCACATGCTTGCTTTGGCTCCTTTGATGGAGCACAGCAGTTTCTCTGTCAGATCTGAGGCTGTGCAATCAGGGGATTGGCATGGTAGCAGCTGCTCAATCAGGTCTAGTGTGGCAAGCCCTGAGGGAGACGGAGAACAGGCCAGAGCAGGTGGTTTCTCTCCCAAGAGCTGGTGACAGTGCTGAGGTTTCCTGAGGTTTATGATTCTCAGGATGGTAAATTGCCCCAGAAGAAATGGAAGAGTGAATTTGGCTGAAGCAGTGTTAGCACTGTGCCACCTCATTTGCAGCTGGGTTAGCTGCATCCTAATGAGGATGATGACTGGTACTGCACCTGTTGGGAATGATGGACCTTAGAGATCCTGTTGTGGATGAAAACAAAGCAAAGGAGGGGGAAAAAAGCCAGACTCTCAATAATATCCTGAAAAAAACAGCCTCTCTCTGTTTAGAGAAATGAGAGGAGGTTTTGTAATAGAAAAAGCCAGGGTTATGAAGCTGCTGCTTCCCACAGAGAATAAAGAAAGGTCTCTTTTGAGGGCTGCCCATTATGGTTTATACCTGCCAGAATCCCGGGAGGCCTGTCTCCCTATTTTAGGAACACTGAGGTGTTAGGCATTGATTGGCTTTTTAGATAAATTTCCTCCATAATTGTTACTCTCCATAACTCTCAGCTGGGGTCATTTGACTAAGGGTATTGCACACTTTCCATAGTTTCATTCTTCCTAATAAGGGACCTATTGTGCACAAAAAAATCAAGATAAATGATGCACAAAGATATTCTGAATTGGCCGCTATCCTCGGGCTGCTCATAACATGTTTCTCTTCTTGTGTGGACAGCTCAACCCTTTGCTGGTGGACCATGGACTAAAATCTCAGCTTCCATTATTGAGTTGAAATGTGACCTTGAAGAGCTGTACTGCAGTTGTTCACAGTGTGTGTCTCATTCATGCCAGAATACAAACCATAGCATAAAATGGCACTAGAAAATGCCAGCTTGCTTTAGTGGTGAAGAAGTGTATTTTAGTTATTTTGCTGTTTCAGAGAACTCTGTGAGGGTGATATGCTTGGTGTGAAGGTGATTTGTAACGTCTGCCGTGAGATGACTTTTTGCATGTGTATTCTTCAGAGAGCTCCATGTATTTTTTCTGTCTTCCAGGACAGAAGGTCCTTCCAGCTGTGTTGGACCAACACGAAGCTATCGGTCATGTAATGTTCAGGTATAGTGCTCTGGTTTTAGTTTTTCTTGCCTGTTGCTCCTTTTCCCCAGACAGATATCATTCTTGTTTAGAAATAAGATGTGATCATTAGTTCCTGTTTCTCTGATGTCACTAGTGAATGCAGTTCATTAACAGTATCCATTCAAAAGTATATTGAAATTATGCCCCAGTTTGAAGGGGCATTTTTATTTTACACTTTATTTGCCTCCTTTTTTACAATACTCCAATACAAACACTTTCTCTTCCACACAGAACTGCCCGGAAGGCTCCCGGGATTTCCGGGCAGAACAGTGTGCAGAGTTTGATGGGACAGAATTCCAAGGCAAGAAATATAAGTGGCTTCCATATTATGGAGGTAAGGATAAACATGTGGGGTTACACTTCATCACTACCTATCAACAATGTGTTTTGTAATTACTGTAATGTTTTTTACTGTAGTATCCTTGCAGGGTACTTCCTTAGCTGGAGTGGGGGGCAGGAGTTGGCATGGAAAAAAATCCTTTCGCCAGCAGGAAAGCATTGCTGTCCTGAAGATACTGGATGCATGGGCCAAGAGACAGCATTGCAGCAATACATACTTGTCTCTTGTAGCAGCCATTCCTTCAGAAACATGCCCAAGGAAATCTGGAACTGGTTGCAGTGAGGTTTCAAAGCATTAGAGGACCAGAAGTTCTGCTGTATTTTCCAATATTGTCAAAAGAATATTAGCAGGGCACAAGAGAAGCAAATGCATGTAATTAATGAGTGCTTCAGAAAATATGACATCTCTTTGATCAGCCCATGCTTTCTTGAGGAACCAGCCCAGAAGGCAGGTGTGGGAACCAGTGGCCTTTGCTCTGAGCTTTGATATGATATCATTCACCGTCGGTTAACAAATTATGAGGGATTTTAAGATAGATTTAAAGGGGTTTTTGTTGCTTGTTAAAATTATATTTCTGTATCAGCACTTGTTCTCATTCTAGAAAGCCCTGTACTCCAAGGGAGTGTAAGAGAAATCCTACTAAGGAATAACCAAATATCCACTTAGACCAATGTCCCCTGAGGAAATATTTCTGTACAGTGAGATTTTACTAGAATATTTTTCCAGCCTCCAGCAGTTTGTGACCCAGAAATTCATTCAGTATCTGCCACTTAATATCAGTAAACCCCTCTGTTTCTGCTCCTGTGATCTAGAACTAGGCTCCTGATGCAGTATCAAGCTATTATATAATGTTTCTTTTTTCTCTCTTGCCAGCACCTAATAAGTGTGAGTTAAACTGTATTCCCAAGGGAGAAAACTTCTACTACAGGCACAAGGAAGCAGTGGTAGATGGGACTACCTGTGAACCTGGCAAGCGAGATATCTGTGTAGAGGGAGTTTGTCAGGTTAGTCTTCTCAGTATTTCCTTCATTCATCATTGGGTCTGTCAGTCTTTCTGTTGCCTCCCTTTGTCCTACTTGACCTTTCATCATAGCATCAGAAAAGGTGAATCACTGCATTTCAAGGTGCTGAGGAGCATCTGGATAACATTTATCTGGCTCTGGCTGTGAAATAGTAGATAACAGCTTTGTTGTTTTCTCTGCCCTATCCTGACTTTCCGGGCTCCCTAGATTCAGGCTTTCTCAATAAATCTGTCCAGCATCTGGCCTTTTTTTCCCCCCTCTGTCATTGCAGTTTATTCCTATTAATGCTCCTGTGCTCTGACAGGCTGTTGGCTGTGATAATATGCTGGAATCTGCCAAGAAGGAGGACAAGTGCCTGCAGTGTGGAGGAGATGGCAGCACCTGCTATGGTGTGAAGGGCACTTTTGATGTGGCCAACCTCCCCAAAGGTACAGATGATCCTAGGTAGTTTGGGCAGGTGAGAAGGAGAGAGTTAAACTAAAAATCAACTGCTACAAGGGCTGGTGGGGACACCTGCTCACATGATTGTTATAGGCATGCTTGGATGTTCACTTGAAATATCTGTACTGTGTGTGGTCTTAGCATTAGAAAAAGTGGCATTATCTTGGCATTATCCTGGGAATCACTTTGTCAATCTGTGTCCACACTGAAGTACTTCCATCATGCTGATGTCTTTCCCCACTCCCTCTCCAGCAGGTGCTATAAATGTACCATAATAACATCACCACACACCGCCTTTGTGAGGCTGTCCAGTGTTTTGATAGCCCCACCAGGACACGTGCAGGGCTAGAAATGGGACTGCATCTTCTGCATTTGGCCAATTTTGAAAAATTTCAATATGTCAACCACACTTGTAGTCGCATCTCTCTATGTTGAACTCCAATATGATTCTTGCTGAAATTCCAAAGATTCCAAAATGTAGCAAATGGACTTTTCTGAGCTGTCATTGGAATTTTTTATACGTGGACTGATCTGTGGACAATGTAGGGTGAGGTTATTCAGCATGCAGTTAAAGTGATGATAGAAATGCTTCATGTCACCATCAAAAAGCTCATCTAATTGTTCAGGCACAAATGAAGCCATGAGCATCTTTGGCACAGAGGAGTGGCTGTATGGCACCCACAGTCAGATATTGAATAATCCCCTTTTTTTTTCAGGTTACAATCAAATCTTTATTATCCCTGTGGGAGCCACAAGCATCCAAATTAAGGAGGTTAAGCCCAGCAGGAACTTCCTAGGTATGATTGATGTCAGAATCTGTGTATCAGTCCGTTTGGATTCCAGCCACTATGCTAAAATCTGGTTTTCAGTTATGGGTTTACCTTGAGGGCTTGATACGGCAGAGTGAAAAACTGAATATCAGGATATTGAGCATCCTTGAAATATGAGTGATGCACAACTCTGGGCTTCACATTTACTTCATTTTTTCTGTCCTGTGGAGATCTTGCTGTTGGGTGCAGAATAAAAATACCCAAACCACATTGAGACTTCCTGCCTGTAACTTACAAGGAATCTAGCTGATCTAGTCAAATTTGGCTGTGAGTTCTGTTTGGTGAAAGCAAACCCTACCTACTCCTGCCATCTAGAAGTTTGGGGTGGGCTTCTTTTCTCCATAGATTTCTTTAGAGCATTTGTACAGCTTCAAACTCTGGTCATTCTGCAGAGGGGAAAAAGGAGGGAGAAAAGGCCTTGCTTAGATTTCTGGGCAGGGCTGAGGAAATTCCAGTGGAGAAAGCAAATACTCTTCTGCTTTCTGAATGTTCCATCACTGAGTGCTTAGGACAAATCAGTCTGGTGATGTTTTCCTTTGTAGAAAACTCGATTCAGCACACATCTTGTTTCTGAATGAGTATCTGATCTGATAGTGAATAGAGTATCTGATCTGATAGTGGTGTAAAGTCAACGGAGTGTGAATCCCACATCCTAATGGTAAGATGGTTCAGAGGCTGGCATCGGCTGTGCTCCAGCAACTAACAGTGGGGAATGCAGAGGCAGGGCAGGAATATGCTGGAGGCATTTGGCTGTGCAGCAAAAAAGTGCTTGATCTGCAGCAAAGCTGGCAAGAACCACTGTTTGAATGTGGTTTAGCACCTTCTGCTAAAAAAGCCATGCAGGAAGGACAGCATTGATGGAGGATGGTGGTCATTCTCATTTGCTTGTGACACAGTATTGAGTAGAAACAGGAGCAACCTTGTGGAGTTCTTATGATCCTTTCTCTGGCTTGTGGGTTTGTCCAGCTGTCAAGAACGTGCGAGGAGAGTATTACCTGAACGGGCACTGGACGATTGACTTCAGCCGGGCGCTGCAGGTGGCCAGCACAGTGCTGCACTATGACCGTGGCTCGGAGGGTGATGTGGCCCCAGAGCTCCTCCATGCCCGGGGTCCCACCACAGAACCCCTCGTCATTGAGGTGAGAGGCTGTGCCTTCCCCCACTGACACTCTGCTCTCGCTTTCCATGGTGGGAGTACACTGGGAAAAACTGGAGACATGATGGGGACCCCAGGAATCTTACAAGGCTGAGGGCCTTCCACCTAGACCACAGAAATAGCACTTATTGCTGCTCTGGTTCTGTTGCCCAGAAATAAGCAGTGCAACGCTCATTGACGGTTTCCTGCCTATTCCTTTGGGCACTGACTTTAGGGGAGGCTAGAGTCAGCAGCAAATGCTGTTGGGGCAGGGATAGGCTCCAGGACACTGCTTGTTATGCTGTGCTGTATGGCAGGAAATGTAGCTGCTGTGACAGGAGTAGATGGATCTTCCACAGCCAAGAGGGATGAATGCACCCTTCTCTGAAAAATAATGCTCTCCAGAACATGATGGAAGGCAAGGAGAAAATCCAGTGCAGAGAATTAGTGCTTCTTGAATGGGAGAGGTGCAGGTCAGCTGGAACCATCAGACATGGTGGGGAAATGCTGTGAAAAGGAAAAGTGTAATTTCCCTGATTTCCTCCCATGCTTTTGCAGCTCATCAGCCAGGAGACAAACACCGGGGTACAGTATGAGTATTACCTGCCCCTGCAAGGACAGGCCTCGGGTTACAGCTGGAGCTACAGTTCCTGGAGCGAGTGCAGCTCCGAATGTGGAGGAGGTAAGGGGAGAAGATCTGATCCCTGGTGGCTGGTATGGGGTTTATATCCACACCCTGCAGGCAGTGTGACAGTGTGCTGCCCTCTGCAGCAGCTTCCCAGCAGTCTCCTGCTGGAAGGCAGCACAGGGATCCACAGGGTGTTGCTAAGGTTTTGTCAAGGGAGGGTCATGCAAGGAGTCACAAGGACTGGCCCATGCAAACACGTGGCCCGTGCCTTGTTCTTATTTTCCATTCCCTAGTTCTCAGACTTATTACTAGGACCTGTTAAGAATCTTCATAGTCATAGATAGTCTTTGTTTTGATTTGCTTCAGGTCTTCATAGTCTTTTCAACCACTTGAGAGGTCCTCTCCAGAGAGACCTGGCCTACATTAGTGAATCACATCATTCTCCTCTCCCACTGCCTGGAAGATTCGCCCTCTCCAAGAGGACTGTCAAATCTCCTAGGGTGTCCCATCATATTCAGTTTACAGATTCCTCCATGAGCAACAACATGGATTTTAAGCTTAAAAGAAAAACAAACCAAAAACTTCAATCAATCAAACAAAAAAACCCCTCACCAGCTGATTAGTATATAGAGCTCTTATCAGCTTCTTCTGGGCTTCCATCCTAATAGCCATTTTGGCAGCTTTTACCATATTGTGACTGTAGGTGCTAAAATTGTCTTTGGCTGGGCACTCATAACCTGTAGGAAGCATGAAGAGTTGCAAGTTTTACTCCCATATCCAGTCCTCACAAGGCTGACCTTTTGAGTCCAACTGGAGACCTCCAGTTCTGCTGTACACTGCACACATCTTGCAGGGCTCCTTCATGAGCAACTTACGGCTGGGGCACTCCCCTTGTGAGTCTTGATCCATAATATAACAGGAAAGTTCCCCTCAGCTACACAGAACTGCACTGTCTCCCTTGCTCTTCCAGCAAACCCCTATACTGTTGGAAGGCATCATTTGTCCATGTAGAGAGAGACAAAGACCTGCCAAAAAAGACAAAGTCTCTTTTCCAGAATGGCTGGGACAGGTGTGGATTCTACATGACTTCAGAAACTTGCCTTGCCAACCCCAGTGTATTGCTAACCTAGTGCTGGGTAGCTTGTGTTGATCAGACACTCTCTTGCTTGTCCCCCAGGCTTCCAGTCCCGCTCGGTGTTTTGTACCATAGACAATGAAATTTATCCAGACTACATGTGCAGGAATAAGCCACAACCAGACAACAACCGGACGTGTGGCCATCAGCCTTGTCCCCACACAAAACGGTACGATTTCTTTCCTTCTTCTAATGTCTGACTTCTTCCTGAGGTGCTTTTGGAACCGAGAAAAAAGTGACTCTCTCACTTCTGCCCTCCAGCATGGTTCTCCCCAAAGAGGTGCTTCACTTCTAAGAGAAAGCCAAAGACAAAAGATTGGGATGATAACACTGATGAGTGAGGGCATTTTCTATGTGCACAAGAAGAAAAGGCTTAACACGTCCTGTTCATTTTACAGACACATTAAATTTGCCTTCCAAAATAGTATTGTGGAAGACAGTTGTCTATCCCATGTAGGAGATATGAAAGAGATTCTCTGTTTTTTCTTCTCTTGAGCTGGAGCCTACAGAGTAGAAAGTCTGAGCTGGTGTCATTTTATGTAATTTCTGCATTCCCAGTGTCTGTTCCCTTAGAAAGGGATGAATCCTGGAGTCTCTTCATTCTCCAGCATTTTCAAACCCCTTCACCCAGCCATTTCCAACTTGTTCCTTACAGCTGGCTTCACTTGGCTCTTACTGGGCATCCAGAGCTGTGACATGAGCACTAACTGTGTATCTGTGTACCAGTGGAGGCCTATGAGAGCACTCATGTGCATGAGAGGTCACCTGGGAGCATTTCAGAATACATGTTAGCCTGTAGCTACTTGTTTTAAGTTCTTTAAAACCTTTGTTCTGTGTATAAAGGACTTCTTACATCTACCTGCCGCAAGCCTGGAGTCACAGCGGCGCACGGAGCTCTCAGATGAAGAGGTAACAAGCAGAAGGAAGTTACAGAAAGCACAGGAAGGCAGCTGCTCTCTTCTGCTCTCCACCTAGTTATTCACTAAAATCCGTGGGGGCTTTCCTCTCTGGCACTGGTGGTAGAAGTGCGTGTTCCTTTGCTTTTGATGCTTGCCAGTGAAAATGGTGGTGGAGGGTGCTGGCTGGCAGCTTTGCTTAGGTAACTTGCCTCTGGTAACTTGATTCTTAGGGGACTGAGAAAGGGATGATTTCTTCATAGCTTCTGGCTGCTTATTCTCATGTTTTCTCTGGAATCAGGGTAAAGAAGTTCTCGAATATTTTTTTTTTTTAATTTACTTATCAAGATAAAGAAAAGAACATAAAGGAAAAGAGAGCCTGATCATTTGGGCAATTGTAACATTGGCCAGCATGGCATAGAGAAAGACTTAGAGTTTCTTAAAAGCTCTTCTTTTTTGGCATGGGCCCTATAGCAGGCAGAAAACAGTATGTAAGATGTGATGAGTACAAGGATTTGAGAGATACAATAATGTACACTAAGATATGAGAAGTTAAAATATCAAAAGCAAAACAGTTGTCTCCCAGCAAGCTGCTAATAGCTTAGGACTGGCAATTTTTGCCCTCTGATGAGGGTTCCAGCCTTAGGATTGACCTTGTCTTACAAAGGAAATGAAACAAGGGTCAGAGAAGTCTTAATTTGCAATTGAAGGAAGCTGTAAGTGATCCCATCTGGTTGATACAGCCTTTCCAAAACCATACATTTGCTTTACAGGGGGCAGAATACAGTATCTGGGGCGGGGGGGGAAGTTATTCCCATTGGAACTTTTGAAAAAACTTGATGAATAATTTGTTATAAAGCCCTGCAACCACACCACTGTAAATGGCTTCTACTGAATGTATTTGTTCCCTTTCCAAAGTAAAGATTTTATAGTGAAGGCCATTCAGTTTTGGGTTGACGTGCATCTTTAGCAATAAAGAAGTGTGGTTTTAGGAACTGACCATGGCAGAGTCTACTGTGGAATCCTGTTAGGATGTGAATGTGAATTGGCTGGCTGAAACTTGGTTAAGGGGTGGCAAGAGCCATGCTAGGGAAGTAGCTGGAATGCTGGGGGAGAAAACACGAACTGCTTTCA
The DNA here is from genome assembly GCF_017590135.1 of Pyrgilauda ruficollis. Taxonomy (NCBI): domain Eukaryota; kingdom Metazoa; phylum Chordata; class Aves; order Passeriformes; family Passeridae; genus Pyrgilauda; species Pyrgilauda ruficollis. The sequence goes on from NW_024512543.1 coordinate 6,321,655, forward strand.
TTCCCTAGCTGGGCCTTACCTGGCTGCAAGGGAACATAGCAGATGGCAAGCAGATCACCAGGATGCTCCCCCTCCACAACTAGTGCCTTTGGACTACACTGCATGCTGGATTTGGAGATGAAACATCATATTGTCAGTGAAGCCAGGCCATGCACGGTGTGGTTCAAGCTACCCAGCTAGCTCTGAGAAGTTGGGGCGGCCATGGGCAGAGATTTTAGTATCTAGACAGATTGTTTTGTGGACACATTCCCCTTGTTAGCAAGGGTGTATCATTTCTGCAGCAGCTTCAGCAACCAAAGAGAGAAAAAAATCTATTTACATTTTTGTGGGCTTTTTGTATGTGTGCTGCAGTTAGAGAATTTGACTGATGGGAAGAATAAGCCGGCTTTCTACTGGCCGTCAGTGAAAAGTTAAGCACTTCTGAGAGTGTCTGGCATGGTTTGCGGGCAGAGTGAGGACTTGGCTTGGTTTTATTGCTTCTGATAATGTCTGGAGTGTAATGTGTGGATTAGGCTTTAGTGGTAGCTTTTCTTTTAGCTGATCTGGATTGGTTTTTTGAGATTTTTCTTGCCTTTTTTTTGATGTTCTATTCCAGGCATGACATTTTTGCAGACATCAGGAGACCAAAAGCCATGGAGAGAGATTTTCCCCTTCTGGGAGAGCTCTGCATTTCCAGAGAAAAAAAGTGTTTTGTAGCTGGGGACTCTGGAGTAGGACTAATGCTCTGCATTGCCAATTAAGCTGGGCATGCTTGGTCAAGTGGGAACTCACCTCTGATTCTATTCTGCAAGGGGACATCATCCCTGTTTGATTTCTGCAGGGATGTGGCACTGACTCCTCTGTGCCTCTGGGCAGTTTGGCTGGGCTTACTATTTTTTTCTTTTTTCTTATTGTGCTTGATTCTGTGACCTACAGGTGGAAAACAGGAGAGTGGGGATCCTGCTCAGCCACCTGCGGCGAGGGCACCCAGACCCGCTCGGTGTACTGCGTGGCGTTTGACGGCCAGAGCGTGCAGGGCGTGGTGGACGACGCCGAGTGCATGGCCTTCGGCCAGCAGCCGCGCCGCAGCCAGCCCTGCAACGTCCGGCAGTGTGCCACCTGGAGCACGGGGCCCTGGTCCGAGGTCAGTGCCCCTGGGCAGCTAACGGCCTCCTGGAGGAGGATCTGCCAAACTTAGGGAGAAAGTGCCAGGCTCCTCTTCTGGGGCTACAAAAAGCATGTGTCCCTGGATAGGTGGCGTGCGGAGGTGTAGAACTTCTCCCTGCAGCCCTCCGATGCCCTCCTATGAACTCAGAACTCCTCCTGTTCCTCAAAACTGTGCATGTCCCTGCACCTCTGCTCTTCTCATTGCACATTCTCTCTTTTCTGGTTTGCCAATCCTTTCTCCACATCTGTGTTTTTATTAGACCCCGACCCCCCCCACCTGGCACTGGCTTGGTTTCTGAGCCAGGCCTGGTGAAGGTGGAGCACCAGCAGGAGGGCTTCTGTCCATCAGCTGAGGATGGGCAGTAGGACACCCTCCTCTGTGAAACAGGAGCTTGTGGCTTCTGCCTGTGCTAGTTATTTCCATGTATTTTGCTGCCTCACATTACCAGCCAGGACAGCAAAACTCTTGAAATACTGGTGACCTGCTGTTTGCTGTGTGTCTGCACAGGGCTTCTCCAAACACAGCCATGTGGTGCATTTTTGATGCTTGTGTGCATTTATATCTGCAGGAGTACAAACAGCTCAAACTGTGTGCACTCAGCTTTTAGAAGGCATCTTACATTCCAAGGGCTTAGAAAGTAAAGAGCATGTCTACTCAGTCCCTAAAGTACAAGTGAATTTTCCCCTATTGGAAGAAGTACGTGCATGCTTGCAACACTTGATTTGCAATCTTGTGGTTGCACTTAGCCTGTCTGAGTTGTGCAACAGCACAAAATGCAACTTTGAGGCATGATCACGCAGACTGGAAAGTCCTTCCACCCCCTCTTTCCCCCTACCTTGTGAGATGTGAGGTGTGAACTTTGGGGTTGTGGAGTAAGAGTGCTGTTTGGGGAAGGCACCAAGGGTCATGTTCTTACAAAGTGATGCCTGAGTAATTCATTCCAGTGTTCTCAGAAGCAACTGTGTACTCTGAGTTAAAAGGTTACTCTGGTAAATGAATGGCTGAAGCTCAGCTGGGAAGCTCATCTGAAGTGATTCAGACTGTCCCCAAGTTAATGCTCTCTGTAAGACACTTTGGTAATTCATGTAGAAGTAGGTTGGATTCCAGGAAACACCACTGTGAATTTAAGAGGGCGTTGGAAATGTCACAAACTGGTTACTGGTATAGAAGTTGTCACAGCTCCACGCTGTAAAAATAGAGCACAAGGTCTTCAAACAAAAGACATGAGCAATATAAGAACCCAACCTTTTACTTTCCCTAAAATTCTTCACCTTGCATTGGTTTTTATTAGATGTAAATAACATGAGTTTCCAGATATTTTCTGCCATGTTTTGTTCTCAATGTATTTTGCAGTGTCTGGCATTTTTCTGATATTTTTCTAAATCCATCCTTCACATCTCCTTTTGGGAGACATCAAGAGTAAGTATATGAATAGGCCAAAATCATCCAGTGAGCTCCAGATCTTCCAGACCCTCTCCTATGCTCCCATGCCTTATTGTCTCCTCTACAGCATAAACAGCTACTCTGCCAACTCCCACCCCAGAAAATTATTTTAATGATAGCTGGTTGTTTCAGGCAGTCTCAAAATGGTGCTCTGCTCTAATGATAGGGAGCGCAGCCTGGAACTGCAAGAGGAAACCAGGTGCTTCTTTGTAATTGCTGGGCCCCTTTCTGCAGTGCTCAGCCAGCTGTGGGGAAGGAGTGCAGACCCGGACTGTCACCTGCAGGACACAGCAGGGCTCCCAGGCTCAGGACTTCGCTTGTCTAATGGAGCCAAAGCCATCGGCCACCCAGCCCTGCCTTAAGGAGAACTGCATCCAGGAAATCGGCTGGCACGTTGGAGACTGGGGTCTGGTGAGCACCTCGCTGTCATGGCTCCAAAATTACTGATTGTATTGCTGTGCTCCTCACAAACAAGCTTTGATCCATGCAGTCTGCACATTGGCTGAGGCTGGGAGCAAGGACTGCTTCATTACCAGTCCCTTGGCTCACAGTTATGTTGTAACTGGCACTAGTAATGCTCCAGTTATTCTGATGCCCGCTTTGTGTGCAGCTGCTACAAAAATAAATCCTTCTGAGGGAAGATTATCGTTTCAGTGACAGTGGCAAAATGCAGCCAATAAGCTGAAACAATCCACTCCTGCTCCTTATTCTCAATTCTTTGCTCCATCACTGTGATCAGCAGAACAGGTCTCAGCCCAAGTTTGGCTCAGAACTGTAGGCTTCAGAACTGGTCATTGCACTTGGTGATATGCTTTAAAGTACATTTTTGTAATTATTCAGATAAACTGTGCTTCAGATGGATTAATCCTGTCTTTCTGGTGGAAGCCAGACTGTCTTCAACCTGGGAAAAGTATCAGGGGGTAGAGATATGGGTAGATCACATGCATCAGGTGACTTCCAAACACACTTTTTTACTTCTCTGCTAGCCAGACCAGCTTGTTCTGGGCTAAAACATGTTACATATGCTTCTTCATGAGATGTGGGCCAAGTTTTAGTTACAGCTAAAGAAGTCTCATATCCTAATCTGATCTTTCTCCTGACTTTCTGATATCATAAGGTCTCCTAAGTGCCTCTCTGAATTAGAGGGAAATATTCTCCAAAAGTTTATAGAACTTGCCATGAGCCACATGGGTTGCACAGACACCTCATGCTATTCCCTCCTCTGAGCCACTGGTCCCTCTCATCCACAGCTTCCAGTAAGGCAAACTCCAGTTATCTGCTTACAAGAAAGCCACTCATTTGCTTTCCAGTTGTAATTTGTTGTTCTTGAATGCAAACTGACCCACCCACAGCTCTTGGATCCCCAGAGAATTGAGGTGCCTTTATGCCTTCAGGCTGAATTAGTCTCTCCAGCTCCCTGACACACCACTGTGGGTAACAGCAGCTCATCTGGATGTTACAGGCTGAGTGTGGCACAGAGCCTAATGCTTCAGGGCTGGGTGGAACATCTGGTAAAATGGTTTAAAGTATGGTTTTCTAATTGTTCAGATGATTTCCAGCTGAAATATCATTTGCTTTGTCTTGGTGGAGGAAGCTGTGCTCAGCCTGCAGCTAATCATGCAGCTGTTCCCCACTTCTGATCTGTGGGGTTTCTGCATTCAGCCTTTGCTGCCTGCTCAATGCCTTGTCTCTGTGCCCAAGTGTTCCAAGAGCTGCGATTCAGGCATCCGGACACGCCAGGTCATCTGTGCTGACGGCGACTCCAAAGTCTACAGTCCTGAGACGTGCAAAGCCATCCAGCCACAGAAACCAGCCACCCTGGGTAGCTGCAACACACAGCCCTGCTACCTGCCACAGCGTGAGTGATATTACTGCATGCCCAGCTTTTCCCAACAGGCTTTTTCTTAGGAGTAGAAATTCCCAGCTCTGCACCAGCTTATGTTCTCAGCTTTTTGCCTGCCTGTCTCCATCCTGTGAGTTTGCCACGGTTATGTGCACAAAGCATCTTCAGAGTCCCAGTACCTGTGCTGTTTGAAGTGTATGCAACAGGCTTGGGAACAACATTGGTTTATGTCCATTTTGAATCCAGTATTCTGTGTGCTATATCCAGTGTGTGTGCTGCAGACTGATCCCAGGCATCCCAGTCCAGATGGATGGTAACTTGGGCAGGCTTAGGAGCAACAACCTGTAGCCAACTCTCATCCCTCTGTGGACTGGCTCTAAAGGAGTCACAACTTTTCAGAACGTTTTGTTTCTTGTCTGTGTCTATTCTCCATGTCAGAGCTGCAACACTGACTTTTTCTGCCTGCCCATTGTAGGTCACTTGTCCTGACCAAGTCCAATCCAATTGAATCCAATTGCTGCTCAGCAGCTATTGCACAAGAGGAACAGGAACATTTTCATCAGCTTTTATCTCCTGCTGATTGTTGGATGTATTTGCAATTATTAGAGCACAGTGCTGGACTAACTGCATCCATTTTGTGTCTCTTTGCAGAGGTCCCCAGCATGCAGGACACTATGGGATACAATGTCACTCGCCAGTCCTTGCTGACACGTTACAACCCAAAGAGCCCTGCCCCAGGTTGGAAGAATTTTTTTAATTTGGGGTTTGATGATGGGATACTTGGAATAGGCTGTGGTAGGGAGAGGGATCATTCTTTACTTTGTTTCTCTCATTTTTTTTTCATGGGTTCCTAGGAACTCAAGGAGCCAGGGACAAAATGTAGATTCTTTTACACCAACAGTGAGCAGTATTTGAATCTATCCATGTAGGAGATTCTGTACAGGATATGGATCCCAGGCTCTATCAGCATGACCTAAGTGCTGCCTGGAAGAAATGATGCCCAAAGCAGATCGTAGGAACAAGGATGATGTGAAGGGACCACAGCAATGTGGTTTCTCATGGGACAGCAGGAAGAATGGTCAAGGCAATGAGCAAAGTACCTCAACCAGATGAGGAAAGATGGGCCAGAAGACACCCCTAGATGTGATGCAGAAAATCCTGCCAGGTAGCCTTGGGCAGGTGAAAGAGAGCAGAGAGGAGGAAAGCTGGCCAGATTTTCATGCTCACCTGCATACCTTGAGCTCTCTCCCCAGATTCTAATGATGGAAGAATGCTCCTGGGGAACACAATGATCCATAGTGCCTCAGGGAATCAACACATTCCATCCACCAAAGATCACGGCATCAACTTGTTTGCTGTCCACTGGGAGCCCCAGTCTCGCTCCCCAGGTTCCCATCGGCTCAGCTTCTCTCAGGACCCCCCTGCAGGGACTGGCTCCCAGGACTGCCACCAGAGCCCACATGGCTGCTGTCCAGATGGGCACACTCTGGCATCGGGCCCTCTGGGGAGAGGTTGCCCTTTCAGCACCTGCCACCAAAACAGGTAGCTGGAAGTAGATAGGCCTGAGCAGGGAGGCATTGCCTTTCCTGGCAATGCCCTTCCTGAATCTTGTAGCCCATGCCTGTTCACCGGGGAGGTCAGGTGTTACTGCAGCCCTTCTGTCTGTAGGTATGGCTGCTGCCCCGATGGAGTATCGGCTGCCCAGGGTCCAAACAACATTGGATGCCCACAATATTTTCATGACATTCGAATGAGACAAAATCATCCCACTGCAACCACTCCAGCAGTAAGTGCAAAAGCTCTTTGCATTTTAGGAGTCGATCAGATGTGAAGATTCAGATTTTACCCTGCTGACTCACATTGTAGATTCCCTTGGGCTTCATCTCTGCCAGCATTGCTGAGGAACCAATACTCGAGGCATGGCATCAAGCCCTCTGGCCCACCTTGTTCCTGCTCAGTCTGGAGCATTCACCTGCAATCCTCTACAAGCAGGGCACAGAGCAGGTGGTGGGGAGATGTCTGAGAAGTAGAAGGCCATCCTGTGTAGACCTGATTGAATAATCCTGAGTAATCAAATTTCTATTGGTCAGAAGATTGCTATCCATTTTCTAGAAAAAAAAAAAAAAAAAACCAACCAAAAAAACGGAAAAGCATGGCTTCTATTAATTGCTTTCGTTTGTCAACTCTGCAAATTAATTCAAGGTGGGGAGGTGATCCTTCCCATAGGTTGGGGTGCTTGTTGGTGGCAGCAATAAGAACTGGCCTGCTGCTGAACTGTTTAGGTGTGCCTTGCAGAGAAGTGCAGGCCCAGTTCCATGGCTGACAGCCAAACTTCCCACCCCTTCCCAGGACAAAAGCCTCTAGGAGGCAAACAAGCAAACAGTGGTGCCTCTAACAGCTGGCTGTGTGCAGCTGACAGCTTGCACACGGTGCCTTGCATGTGCTGCTGTCCTCATTTGTGAGGATAACTCTTGGCTTTCCATTCCTGTCTCCAAGGCAAGCCAAGCCTTGTCCCAGCAGCACCCCTCGGGCGAGTGCCGCGGCTCCCTGTACGGCTGCTGTTTTGACAACGTCGCCTCAGCCAAAGGTCCTCGAGGGGAAGGATGTCTCAATAGGCCCAACTACCGTAAGTGATGCTTTGGCTTATTGGTTTAGAAACAAAAAAAGAGTCCAGTAGCATATAGAAGTTTCCTGTGTAGAGGTTCTGCTCTCTGTAAAATGCAGTAAATAATCTCTCTGAAGAGAATTTCTACCTGGCAGTTGGGGCAACAGAAACTTGGAGGGAGTGTTGAAAAGCAGCCTGAGGATTCAGCTCTGCCAGCTGCCGCAAAAATTCTTGTTGTCCTCTGCTGATAGTTGGACAGAAGTGTGTTTGTGTGATCTCTGTCAGTCTGTAGGACTGCTCAGGAGTTGTTTGTCCCTGAGAAGTCACTTTGATGCAGCCTGGAGTGCTCTGAACGAAATACCCAGGTTAAGGAGTAGGGATCGCCTGTGGAATCAGGACAGTGCTCAGTCTTCAGACAACCTGTGGACAGGGGAGGAATGAGAACTACATGGGGAAGGAGGGGTTGCTCAGGGCTGCATGGATGCCCTTAGCCAGCAAATTTCAATCCAGTGCCTGCTGTACTATGAGGACACAAGGGCTGCTGGGCAAAAGCATCTCTGCTCCTTTAGTTCCCAACTGTACCCTCTGCCGGCATATTGCTGCTGCAGGGCCTTGCCCTTCTGCTGCAGCACAGAGATTTCTTGGTGGCCATCCCTGTGGTGCAGCCTTGAGGAAGGGGAAAATTCTCTGGATCCTCTCAGCTGAGCCACAACTTGACAACACACCTTGCAGCCAGAGCCCTGCATCCAGTGTTTGTCAGCTTGTGGCTGTGATAACCGTGGCTCCGGGTTTGTAGATACCTTGGGTTGTGCTCCTCTTTATATCAGTGTGCAGGGGTATTCTGTAACGCACGAGTCTTTTTCACAGCTGGGTCTAAGCCACTTGCTTTGTGCAAATGGCAGCCATGTGTCTCTTGCAGGAGAGGAAGCCCCAGAGCCTGCTTTGCAGTTGCAGAATTCTCCAAGCATGGCTGTAAAGCATCTGTCTAGTATGTAGATTCAGAAATGTCTCTGATGATGGTTCTTCCATCAGAGGCAAAACTGAGGCAAAAACTTTGAGTTTCTCAGTTTCAAAGCACAGCTTTGAAGGACACCCAGGTGTCCTACTTTCCCACCTGCCCTTTGCCACAGGGCCATCAGATAAATCATCTAGGTAGGTGGCTTGAGGCCCCTGGACCTTTGTGCTTTGTGACCCTCACATCTCCCTCTGTTCCACTATTTTTGATAGCGTACCCTGTCATGTGCCTGCTGCCCAGTGCCCACGGCCCCTGCACCAACTGGACCACTCGCTGGTACTTTGTGGGGGTTGTTGGCAAGTGCAACCGGTTTTGGTATGGCGGCTGTCACGGGAATAAAAACAGCTTTGCTTCAGAGGAGGAGTGCATGAGAGTGTGCCACAGGTCTGTGGGGGTCAGTCATCTGGAGCTCCAGCCCTCTCCTGGCACAGAAGCGCTGCAACACCAGCAGACTGGCTCCAGTTCTCACGCAGAGCATGCTCAGGGTCAGCATAAATCACCCACAAGAGAGACCACAAGTCACAGCCAAGAAGAAAGAACCTATGGGGCTTCACTCCCCAAGCAAGACAGCCACAGCTGGAGGAGGGACATTCTGCCAGAGGCCTTGCCAAGGACTGGTGTGCTGGAGAGCCAGAGAAGCAGACTGGACAGCCTGGGCCAGCTGCCCTCCTGGGAAACAGCCATGCCTGGGCCCTTGGACAGGCAGAGCAGCAGTGGCCAGCAGGTGCTGCCCCGGGAAGGCAAGCAGTGGCGTGAAGCTTTCGGAGCAGATGTTTCTGTGACAGAGGGATTTGGGCACCAGGAGTCTGCAGACTTGTTCCCAGCACAGGCTCTGCACAGGTGATGATTTCCACCCACCCCTCCTCCCTGTTCTGCCTGCTCATTATGAAGCATGAGTGCAGCTTTCTCTGGAGTGGAAATGTTGCCTCAGCTGGGACTAGCTAACTGGGGATACCATGTGATGGATTAGCTACGCATGTGGCCCTGTGGTAAATCAAGTCACTGTCATTCAGGCCCTGGTATTACCTGCTGTCTCTTTCTTCACACACTCCCTGGTCTCTGACAGCACTGAAGTATCATGTGTGAAAAGACTGCAGAATCCTGGGATCTCTGTCTGGGAGGCCTTCTTACACTGTAAATGAGAATCCATAGGTGTTCTTCTTGTTCTGACCAACAAATTTAGCTGACACTCTGACTTCAGAGCCTTTATCTCAGCACAGCATAGAGCAGCAGTGGGTTGTTCTAGGGAAGACTTTTAAGATGCAGACTTTGGGTCAAGATCCAGACAGTGTTACCCTGAAAATCAAGAGTGTGTAGAGCTAGATCTAAACATATCTGCACTGGATCTGTCTGTCTTCTGAGCTGTACCTTGTTCCTTCAGAAGAGAGGAGTTGCAGGGCTTTCTTCCAGGAGATATTGTAGCATTCACTCTGTCCAGAGCAGCCTTTCCTCTATAGGAGAGGGCTCCCCATGCTGCCTAGTGCATCTGCTCAAAGCTGAATGGGCAGCTGGTCCTGCTTTGCCTTGTGGTTGTAACTCATCCAGAGTCACATGAGAGGACACAGAGGGTAGAAGAACTGCCAATGGAATCACTTTTTCTTTCAGAACAATCCTGGAGGAAGGCAAGCCCCCTCTTGTGACAGCAGTAGTGGGACAAAACATCCAGCTGGTCTGCAAGACAGACATGTCCCCACTCTCCAGAGTGGAGTGGATGAAGAACAGCCGACCGGTCTCCTCTGACAGGTGAGCTCAGATCCCTTCATTGTAGAGCAGATGGGCTCCTTGCTGGGCAGAGTGCCAAATATGCAGTCCAAAAAGGACTGTCATGGTTTCACCCCAGCTGGCAACTCAGCCCCACAGAGTTGCTCACTCACCCCTGGTGGGATGGGAGAGAGAATCAGAAGGGTAAAACTGAGAAAATCCATGGACTGAGATAAAGACAATTTAAAAGATAAAACAAAAGCCCTGGGTGCAAGCAAAGCAAAACAAGGGATTCATTCATCACTTCCCACAGGCAGGCAGGTGTTCAGCTGTCTCCAGAGAAGCAGGGCCCCATCACACATAACAGTGACTTGGGAAGACAAACACCATCACTCCGAACTCCCCCCGCTCCTCCTCCTTTCCCCAGCTTTACATGCTGAGCATGATGCCATATGGTATGGAATATCCCTGTGGTCTGTCAGGGTCAGCTGTCCCAGCTGTGTCCCCTCCCAGCTTCTTGAGCACCCGCAGCCCACTGGCGGGGGGGGGGAGAAGCAGAAAAGGCCTTGACTTGGTGTAAACACTTCTCAGCAGTAGTGAAACCATCAACACTGTTTTCAGCATAAATCCAAAACACAGCCACATACCAGCTACTGTGAAGGAAATTAACACTATACCAGCCACAACCAGCACACTTTTTAAAAAAAAAAGAAATAAAGCCCCCATATTCATCTACTGTCCACCTGCTCTGTGCATAGCAGAAACAGGTACAGTCTGCACCAGTAATGAGGTGTGGGCTAGAGTTATGGGGCAGAGCAAGTGCTGTCCCATAACACTGGTGTAAGCTGATGTGGGTAGTGATGCAGAAAAATATTGCTTCTCTTGGGTTCATCTTGGGGCAGCACGAAGCCTGTAGTTGGGTGTGAAACTTGCAGCCTAATAACCCAGAGTTCCTCTGGCTGAAAATCTCTGGCACAGTTGTTTTTTAAACTACTTTTAAACCTGTTTTTCCTGGGAAGTCTGTTTCCAGTAAGTCTGTCTGGAGCCAGTCAGTCCTTTTGTGTTATGAAAATTGCAGTTAAGAAAAGCCCAGTTATTCTTTTCTGTTTGCAGTTGACTGCTGGGACTCAAGCTCCCCCCTGGAAGGGCAGTTTGCCTCCTTATGGGAGAGAGTTACTGAAAGCAGTTCCCTGTTTTCCATCTCAGTTTTCCTTTCTGTTCCTGACCTCCTTTCTGCTGCAGTTTTTCTCCCTGCCTGTGACCTGCCTGTGGTCAGCTGGGTTTTGTTTTTTTCTGAGCCAGGGAGGGCACTGCGTGGGGATGGTTTGCGTAACATCAGCCTGGGCTGGCCGCTGTTCCCTGGCGGGTTGCTGTGGGTGCCAGGGCAGGCAGCCTCCCCACGTGTTGCAGGCACACCTACCAGTCCGACAGCTCCCTGGTGATCAGCCACGTCGAGCCCGAGGACGCTGGCACCTACACGTGCCTCACTTCTGACGGGAGGACAGAGAGCCGACAGATTCAGCTGCAGATCACAGGTGAATTATCTTCTCCTCGGGACCGGAGAGGTAACTCAGGGCTCCTCATGGAGGTTACTGAGCACAGGCTCAATAAAGCCAGCTGTGGGAGGAAACTTCCTCTGCTGCCAAGAGGGAGCGTGGAGGCAGCAGGGCATCTTTTGGTGTTACCTCATGATAAAGCCTTAGCCCTAAAATACTTTCTCCCCTGCAGTGTCACCCCATAAATGCAGTTGTGGCTTGCCTGCAACCCACCCTGTTTCTATCACAGCAAGTATGTCTTTCTCCCTGAGAGCCATCAGCTGCCTCCTGATCCAAAACATAACTGCTGGTGCATTTTTATGTTTTGTGTTGTGCCCAAACAGGTACTGCTGGATAACAAATAATTCCCTGTTCTGAAAAACGTGCCTTATTTCAGAAACAAAACCAAAAAAAAAAAAATAAAGACAAGTCTCAAAAGATGAGCCAGAAAGGCACCCTGTAGCCTTCAATCTCTGAAGTGTGCTTTGTCACAGCAATGGCACATGGGGCAGAAGGCGCTGTGGCCTAAGGGATGTTGCAACATGTTCACTGACAGAGGAGGAAAAGGAGTCTAAAATTGCTTGCCTGCAGGTCTATGACTCTCATTAGTAGAGAGCGCAGGTTTACTGCACTAGTCAGCCAAAAGCAGATGGCTGAAGGGCTCTTTGGCTCCAGTTCAGCAAGCTCTCCCAAGCTCACAGAAACCCTACGCAAGAGGTCACAGCAAGAAGTGTCCTTTTATTCACATATGGCATTTTGTTTTGAATAGAGTACCAGAGCGCTGTTCTGGCCGAGGGTGAGCGAGGCCGGGCCCGTCAGGAGGCAGATCAGCAGCGCCGAGCGTTATCCAGAGGCAGGCAGCCTGTGCAGGCAGCCGGCTCCTCTGTGCGTCAGCAGCTCGCGTACAGGTAGGTTCACCTACAGCAACAGTTTGTCCCCCGTGCCCAGCTGATGAGCCATATGGCATCTCTTCATGTAGAAAAGCCAAAGACTGGAAAGGTCCCGGGTCAGCTGTTCCAGGGCACAGTTGGGAAGCATGCAGTACTGAACTGCTGACAACGGGAATGGGAGAAGATCCCAGTCGCAAGCTGTCTTCTGTCCTCCCCAAGGATCTCTTGAAAGAAGCATACTCTGAGCAAAGATGCACAGGGAAGCTGGCAGCAAAGGAGCTGGGCTCAAACAAAAGAAGTCTTGAGGCAGCATCTTGAACTGTTCATGTTAGTGCAGGCAGAAAGAGAAACCTGTTCTGAAAAAAGCAAAGCAAATGGGAGCTGCTTAACTAGCACAAAATAGACATATGTATATTGAAAAAAACTTCAGCTCCTTCATCCTCCACTAATTAATTTTAAATATTTTGTGAACAAACCAGTTTGACCCAAAACTGTCTCCTCATATACTGGCATTTTTTGTTGCTTCTTGTGTGGTTTTTTATTGCTTCTAGGCCCCACAGAAATAAAGGGGGACAAATTATTTTTGCCTTAAATGAAGCATGTTGGGATTCCAGATTAAACAGGGCCATGATCTGATCTCTCTCTTTTTTTGAGTTTACAGCCTAAAACCCAGCCAATTTGCTGAACTCTGCAGCAATCTCCTTAGCTGCTTCTGCCTAAAAGCAGTAATAAGGGATTCATTGAATTAAGAACATTGAATTAAGGCTCTTTGGTTTTATTTTTTGAGATCAAGAATTCAGGTCAAAGAATGGGGGTAGGGTAGATGACGTTTTCTTTAACTGTGGGAACATCATGGTTTAGTTCCCTTCTAAGACAGTGTTTAGCTGTAGTTATAAGACAGCAAAGTACATGAGGAGATGAGTGTTGTGAGGACATGACCTCAACCTTTCTGCTGCACGAAGTGGACAACCAGCTCCTGGACCTTGTGCAGTAAGGTGATTGCAATAGGCTCTTCACACCCTAAAATGGCTCATTTTTGTGCGCTAGATAAGCACCCAAGGGGAAGCTTGCTCGGTGCCCTCTTTAGGACTTTGTACTGTTTGCCATGTGTTCACATTGTTAATGCTTCCTCAGCTGTTATCCAGAGGGTTGTTATAAGGGCTGCTGTCTGTAAAATAAGCTGGCTGACAGGAGTGCAGCACCAAGCTGTGCTGAACTAGAGCAGGATTTTATAGAGGCTGCTCTTTTCTGAATCTTGGGAGTGAATGTTGCTAATGGCAAGCATCAGAGCTCTCATGGGTGTACAGAGACCTCCCTTTACCATTGGAGGCAAAAAAAAAGGCCTGTGATTGATAAAGCCTCGTGCTGAAGGTCAAATGCTGAACAAAGAAGTTTCTACATCTTTTGCTGTGCTTGTGAACTTTGCAGGTTGAAAATGGATAAGAGTGAGCCCACAGTAGTGGAGGCCAATGTTGGGGAGAGAGTCAGACTGCCCTGCACAGTGGAAGCATCACCAGCTCTCACCATTGAGTGGCAGAAAGATGGGCAGCCCCTCTCCTCTCCCAGGTGAGCTCCCAGGTGGCTCCAACCGTTCATGAGGAGAGCCTCCTCCTTGCTTTTCCTTCCCTGTCTCCTCTCTGAGAGAACAGAGCTGTTGGCTATGCAGCAAGGCTCTGGCTTTATGCTGTCCAGCTTCCTCCATCAGGGCCAGGCCATACTGCTGGCCTGTCCTGTCTTCCCTCCCTCCCTCCCTCCTAGATGGAAACTTTGAACGTTGAACCCTTGAGGGAACAGCTGTGACACAGGGTCTACAAGTGAAGCAGGGCTCAAATTTATTCAGCTACAAGGTTAGCAGAAAAAGAACACATGGCTAGCAAATTTGCCAAAAACCAGCTGGTCAGTGAGCAAGGGCAGAGGTTCACAGCAGGGAGAGATCAGGGCATCTGCAGTGAACTTCCACAGCTACCGGTGCTGCTCTCCCCTCTCTCTGCTCCCAGAAATCTGCTCTAGCAGCAAGTTTTCCCAGAGTCTTATAGTATCAGTGCTGGGATTTGAGGACTAAGGGTTGCATTACAACCCCTGCAGCATTTAAATCTTTGCTCAGTGGTACTACAAGGTTGTGCACAAGGCTTAGCTTCACCTCTGCTGGCTCTCAGGAGTCCCATGCTGACCCAAGCACAGGCTGAGGGACGTGCTGCCTTTGTTCCCCAGGCACAGGCAGCAGTCGGACGGGGCCCTGGTGATCAGCCGGGTCAGCTCGGAAGACATTGGCTTCTTCACCTGCATTGCCTCCAATGGACGTGACCGTGACCAGCGCCACGTCCTGCTCCGGCCTCTAGGTACTGGGGGTGGCAGCACACCCGGCTCGTGTGCACAGGAGTGGGAAACAGGGAAGGCTGTGCAGGGCCAGCGTGGCTTCCATTGCTGGCCGTGCCTCTTTGCTTCACGCCTAGAGTTTAACAGGCATCCTGAGGGCAAGGGAAGAATGAGTTGTTTTACCCAGTGGTCATCTGCATGTGCCCTGTATATCATGGTGTTCCAAGCAGCTGGGAAAAGGGGATTGACAGCACAGTAAGAGTGACTCTCAGGGCCTTGTTTCTGGGACACTGGTGTGGGGTGAGTATAAGAGCAAGAGAAACTAAGGAGATGGTTCTTCTGTGCATGTCATATGCATGTGTCCAGCTGGAGGAAAAGGTTCTTTGAGACCTCTGTTACTTGTCCTTTCTTGGGCCAAAGTCCTAGGAAATCCATGTTCCCTAGAGCAGCAATGGCACAGCCTCAAACATGCTGTTTCAAGGCCCAGGGGCTTGTAGCTTATTATGGGATGTGTTGGACTTTTCCCACTAGGGAATGCTCCTACTCCCAGGGGAAGAGTGGCATTGTCCCCCTGCTAGTGATGATTTCTCTTCCGGCCCAGGAGAGCTGAGGATCACTGGTCTTCTACCAAGCATCACGGTACCTGAGGGAGGGACTGCTCAACTTCATTGTACAGTGACTGGCAACAATGTGAATATAAGGTGGTCAAGGTGAGCAAAAGTGAGATGGAAGTTCCCTTTCCTTCTCTTCCCAAACCTCATAATTTACCCTCCAAATATTAGTGCAGGGTGCCTGCCAGGTATGGCAGAGACCACAGTTATCAGCCCCAACTAGTATCACCTACCCTTTCTTAAAACAACTTGGATGTTACCCAAAAATCCTGGGCAAGATCCCTGGAGGGGTGTGGGGGTCATCAAGTTCATGTTCCAACCAAACAAGGAGAAAATCAGACATTAAACTAGGATTTCATGGAGTTCAGAAGGGCTGTGCTGGAAAACTAGTGACATAAAAATAACATTAATGAAAATGAGTAATCAGAGGAAAAGCTTTAGTTGCTTTTTAAAAAAAAACCTTCTCTGCCTAATTGTGACAGACATTTTAGGCCCTCTTTTCCCAGCTTCCTGTTGCAACAGTTCTCTCCATTTATTGTCAATGGGAGCAAAGGAGATTTAGAAGCATTTTAAAGTGAAAAGCTGTGTCCTCTTATCCTGATAGTTTACCAGGAAACTCTGAATTTGTGCAAGTGTTTAGTGAGGGTTGTTTTTCCTGTTTGAAAATAATCAGTTCTGCTTTGTAGCCTTCTTACAAACTATCCAGAGAGATGGATGGGTAAATGTTGAAATTCCAAGGGTTAGGACTGAAATGGGCCATCTCACACACAGTGCTTTTCTTCTATAAGTAAATTTGGTATTTGACCTAACAAAATGATGCATGTTTCAGAGCTGGAATGAAACCCTTTTCAGTGAAACAAATTTCTTTCATTGGTAACCAGGAGTTCACAATTCAAGCAGTTTTCCTGCTGGGCACAGATTATTCCAGGAGGAACTAAACAGACACAATCTTGCTGGTTTTTTTAACCAAACTTTTAAAGGGAGAGGAAAGAGGACACATTGTTCACTACCCTGTATGCTCATCAAGCAATATGCGCTGCTATCAAAGCCAGCCAAACAAGTACTGCCAGACCACAACCTGGAGAGAGGGAAAGGCACACTGGATTTTCTCTTAGTTCCTCAAACCTCAAGAATGTGTGCTAGCAGAAAGGGCAATGTCTTTGCACAGAGCACACAGACTCAGCTACCTCCCACGCAGACACTGGGCAACGGATGCAGACTCGCTCAGGCTCATGTTACCACCCAGCTGCAGGGCCAGGTTGTGCAAAAGATTTCTTCCTTCCTGCTGAACTTGTAAAAATTCACCCCTTTCACAGAACATCATTTTCCAAAGAGCACAGGGAGCTCTTTTAGCACCCATAGGTGGCAATAGTGAAATATTTTGTTTTTTACCACAGGAACGGAGTTCCCATGCGGGGGGATGGGCACCACATCCACCTATCCCAGGATGGAAGCCTGACTATCAGGAATGTCCAAGAGGCTGACGAGGGATCCTACACATGCAGTGCCTACAGCAGCAGCAGCTCAGTCAGTGCCAGCTCGGAGGTGAAGGTGCTGAGGAGCCGGCCTAGCAGTGAGTACTGCCCAGCCTTCCTGCTTCTCCCAGCCTTCGGATTTTCTACAGTTTACTGCCCGGCCCCTGGCCTCTATCGCACCCATTGTGTGTGCCAGTCCAGCACCAGCCTTGGGCTTTGGGGACCAGAAGGAGCCTCTGGGTTGTGCTGCCTCAGGAGCCCTGCTTTCCATGGACATAAAAGCAGGATGCTGGAAACACCCCCTAACCAGGGCACTGGGAACCTAATTAACTTCCTGAGGCCAAAACGCCATAGTTGCTTGACCAAATAGTTGGTTGCATGATTTGTAGTTGGACTTTTGACACCATCCAGCTATCTTTACATAGAGGGTGGGTAGTCTCTCCTCTCCCTGGAAACTGCATTTTCCTCCTGTATTTCACCAGAGGTGTCTGTTTCATCTTGAAACTCATCGTCTCCTTCTTGATGTTGGACTAAATTTAGAACTGGTGGTGTGGAGGAAGAGGGAAAGTGCTGTCTTTTGGGATGGAATAGCAATCTGAGGATAAATTTACAGCTGGTTCACCCTTTGCTTGGCTGCAGCTACTGTGAGTCACATTGTGGACCCGAGCAGAGAGTGCGTGGACCAGCCCCACCTTGCCAACTGCGACCTGATCCTGCAGGCCCAGCTCTGTGGTAACGAGTACTATTCCAGCTTCTGCTGTGCCAGCTGCGCTCGCCACCGCCCCCAGGGCAGCCCCCCGCACCCCCGCGGGTGACAGCCACCGCCACGGTGACCGATGACAGGACTGGAGTCTCAACTCTGTTCTTTTACTGCATGGGACAGTTCCAGGAACTCTGCCCTGCTGGAAAGCCCAAGAGGGTGAATTGAACAGCGTGTAGTGAGTGTAAATGCTCAGAGGGGGGAGACCCACCACCCTCAGGTTTATTGTAAACTCCTTTTCCCCTGTATGCCTTGTTGTACCTAATCCATCTCTTAAGAGTAGTTGCTGTCATTCACAGGAACCAGATAATAGTAGGGATGTAAGGATGATGCGACTAGAGGAGGCAAATGACCAGCATGAAAGAGGGAGAGACCAATTCTTCATACAAGCAAGAGAGAAGTGCTCTTAAAAATAATATAATCTCTGAAGTGTTTGAAGATGGGCCTGAACCATTTCAGCTGAAGTACTAATGAGCCATGAACATTTGTTCCTCCAATGAGCATTGCTGAACAAGTGCTCCTGTGGAGCACTTTCCATCTAAATGCAAAGGACTCTGGCCACCAGAAACTGCTTGATGCATATAAAATTAGTGTTCAGGTCCTAGGAGATTACTGGCTCTCAGGATGCAGCTGTAATGGAAGTTCTGTTTTATACTGTAGCTGTTTTATTCCAGCAGTCCTTAGACAAATTTCTAGTAGGATCAGTTTGGTTTCTACTTGGCTGCAATCAGCTTTGGAGTGAAATGAAGAAGAAAGGCTTCACAGAAAGCTTAATACAAAATAGAAAACTGCTTTTAGCCCTTCCTAGGGGTAATTTAGATGAACACACCAACACCGTTACCTGTCCTGAGCTGCTGCAGTTTAAATAGCACTCATTCTAGGAAGGCTCAGCAGGTAATCTTTTTCCCCTGAGCTGGAACTGTGCTGTTCTGACGTTGTGCTGAGTTTGGGCAGGGGCTAATAATAAACACGTAGAAATACGTGTGTAGGGGCATTTCACTTGCCAGAACAAACCTCCCAAGGATCTGCTCTAGTCTCAGTTAAATCCAGGAAAGCCTGGCTCTGCTGATCTGGCTGATGCCTGCTGCTACACGCTAACAAGTTAGGACTTCCAGATGCAGAGGAGCTGTAGCTGAAAAGCATCCTTCATTTCAAGATCAAAATGGAGTGTCAACATGTGTGCATCTGGAGCTCTGAAAATCTCAGGCATTAGGGGTGGGGAGGTGAGATTATATTATGATTATATCATGTTAAACCAGGAAAGGCCTTGGGTGTCTTCAGTATCTCAGAATGGAATTACTTTTGAGCAAAAGGATTCTTTTACAGCCTCCACACTACTGTTCCACCCCAGCATCAGCCCTGACAGTCCTCTTCTTCCTCATTCTAGACGTGGATGGGTTGATCATAATTATTAGCAACATTACCCATGTATTATTTGCATAGATGTAGGTATAAACGGGTGTGTAGATGTTGGCATTTTGGTTGGGGGGATGGAGGATTGGGTTTTTTTACTTTTGTCTTCTGCTTGTGTTACTTTAAGGCTTTTAAGAAATGCAGTTAAATCAGCACAGGTGTGGTTCAGGACTGAACAGGCTGCTCTAGGATGTGAACAAACGGCAAAGTCTACAAGCAATGCAGTACTGGAGAGACAGGTGACAGTCACAGCTATTTGGGGCTGGGTCCTTCTGTGGTCTGATAAGTTCTGTTCGCTAGGAGAGACAAAAATACTTATTTTGCATTTAAGACCCTTTAATTTGATTAGTTAGGGAAATTAGGGAAAAAATTCCTCTGCTGGAATGCAGGGCAGGCACTACAGTATAAGGTTTGAAATAATTGGATATTTAAGAACAATGAGACGGTCCTGAAAACATCCACTTGTGTTTGTAGATGTTTTTCCATTTAATAGCTCAGACCACCACCTTTTTCTCTGTGTGTCTATAAGATATTTTACCATTTTAGTATATGATACGATTTTTGCCTTTGGAGACCAGGGACTAATCAGAGACTCTGTAAATTCCAGTCATTTTGAAGCCCTCTCTGTTCCACGTGTGGCGTCAAGGGGTAGTCAGGCTCTGCTCAGGAGCATGGTTGGAAGTGGATTGTGGATGTGTCAGACCTTTTTGTCCCAGAGTAAGTAGCCAGTTCTATAAAATCCCTTTCTAAGATGTCAGAGGCTTTATTTTTAGAATATTTAAATATCCTGTGTAGTCAGATGTCATTTAAACTCTGTGGCTATGTAAGATGGGGCCAGGAAGTGCTTTCTCCAGACTCCTGAGGGCTGTAACAGCCCTGTGCCTGCTGATGGGCAGGACTTTAACACTGGAAGTGCGTTGGCTAGTGGAGAGTTTACACTGACCTCCTTTCAGCTGCACAACCACGGCAGTAAGGGTGGGAGTGACAGGCAGGCAGCTCCCTGCTGTAAATCCATGCCATCAGGTTAACTAAAGGATCTTTGCATTTCTTCTGACAAGATCAGCTTCTCCCTCTCTGTAGTACCACATAACCACCCACTCAAGGTTTACTTTTTTTATGTGAGAATCAAGATGTTCATTTTCTTCCCTAAACAATGGGTTGTAGGAAGTGCTTATCTCCAGGGCAGGAGAAGGGTGTAGCTATACTGGGCTATTTTCAGCTTCATCTTGGGGCCCTTACTGTGAAAGATACATAACTGCTTTCTTTCCTACTATAAATGTTTATAAATACTTGTTTGCTTTTTGAAAGCTGAAAAAAGCATTGACACCACCTCAAATCCCACAGGGAGTGTTTGCATTACTATTCATACCATACTGAACACAGGTAAGAATCTGTAATGTCACACGTTGTAGTTTTCTAGACTGTCACTGTAAGACTCACTGTACTTGTCTGAAAATGGAAACTGCTGGCAAGCTCAAATCTGAGGGCCAACAAAGGGAGTGTTTCTTCTCCTTCAGGTTATGGAGTCTGACTTTTTCTCTTTGTGTCGAAACTGACGTGGTGCCCATAAGAATGTGGTAAGAACCAGTCACACTAACAGGGCAGATATCCACTCACTGGAAGAACAGAAAAGAGGTGAACATACATCATCATCTCATATGGCCCTTTCTAATAGCAGGGGAAAGAAAGAGATTTCCTTTTTGCCATTACCGAATGTAACTGAATTGTCTCTTTGTAAATATTCCGTGATAGAAAATACAGCCCTGCAAACCCACAATCTGATGTTTTCAGTAAAGGCCTCTATTTTAGAGCTTGAAGTGTTTATGCATCACAAGGATATTTTGAAATTCAGTGTTGAAGTTCAGTGCAACCTAACAGGTTGTAGAAAATGAGATGTGTTAAGATATTGTTCTTAAGCTGCTAGGTCAGCAAGCAGTGCTCATCCACATCCACCTTACAAAGACAGAAGATACCCAGAAGGGCAAATGCTGAAACTGAGTTAGGATGGGAAATAAGTCTCTCACAGACAGTGCTTCTACCACCAACATTTATTTCTGTTAAAGCAGATTATAAATCATCAGTACAAATATATATAACTTACATTTGCTTGTAAGGCCAAAGTTTAAAAGTAAAGTTAAAATGAGATGGTTTTCACAAGTCACCAGAGGCAGAACCTGGACCAGCTGCAGCCTTAACCACAAGGTTTCACAAATCAATGGGAAAAAATAAAACCAAAGTTAAAAACCTCTAAGAACTACTGACAAACAAACATAAAATGGATTCCCAGGCAGCCCCGGGATGTAGATATGATGACAGTAAGTTGTCACAGTAGTGTTAGAACCAATAGATTAAGACAAAGAAACTGCAGCAATATATGAAAGGAAAAAAATCCATACTATATAGAATATGTAGACTGATTCCAATAAAAAACAGTAAGTTCTCCCCATGGTTTTCAAACCATGACAATACTGTTCTTTAATTTTCTTTATTTAAAACTACGATATAATGACTTATTGGTTGTGATTGTTGTTGCAATATGCTACTTACAATGAACAGATACAAGAACAAGCTAGAGCCCCTTTTTCCACCCCCCCAATATTACTTACTATAAGAATCAGCGATAAATCAATCTTATGTACAATTTCTTACATCCAACCCCCTTGTTTTTTAACCTTTGGCAAGATTACTTACAACTCATACAGCTTTTAATATCCAACTATTTAAAATATTCTAAATGCATAAAAATAAAGATTTTGGCTTTACTTTATTCTTTACATATAATATTCACTTTGTTACTCAAAATGGAAGCTCAACTTTTTCCACAAACCTAGCTTTTGCTAAGGTGACAACATCCCACCCATA
The DNA here is from genome assembly GCF_017590135.1 of Pyrgilauda ruficollis. Classification (NCBI taxonomy): domain Eukaryota; kingdom Metazoa; phylum Chordata; class Aves; order Passeriformes; family Passeridae; genus Pyrgilauda; species Pyrgilauda ruficollis. The sequence goes on from NW_024512543.1 coordinate 6,343,271, forward strand.
TCCACCCCCCACCCTACCCAATTTCTCCCTGAGGGGGAACACCCAGGGCTTGCAGGGCATCAGGAGGACACAGGTACAAACATCTGCCTTCCCTTCTGTGAGATGATTGATGTTTCTGCAGAACAGGCTTTGGGACTGGGTGCCTTTCTTCACTCCATTTGACTTCCAGCTTTCCAAGCGAGGAGGGAACGCAGACTGGGGTGGCTCCAGGATTCCTTTTAAGAACTGCACATTAAATTCTCTGTGTGTTTCCATCCTCCCCATAATTGCTCCCTCTTTCTAACCCATTTTTGTTTCAAGGGACCGTCGGGATTATCAAAGCAAACTGATCAGAAACAGTCCCCTCTGCTCCCTTTATCCCTCTAGCCTAATGTACAATTTATCCGCCCCCACAGGACCGCTCAGAGTTCGATCTCGAATGTCTTCTGTAGGTCGCTGGAGAAGGGGTTGGTGGGGGAGGGGTTGGTGCGCTGCTTTGCCTTGCCCTCCAGAGCCGCCCACTGCGCCTCAAAGGGGTCGACCTGCGGGGCGGGCGCGGGGGGCTGCGAATGCTTGTCCTCGGCAGCCCACTTGCCCCCCTCCACGCCGTTGAAGGCGGCGGAGCCGTTGTGCTGCGCGGGCGGGTGGAAGAAGGGGCTGGCAGTGGCGCTGCTGCTGCTGCTGTCGTACTGAGGGACCGACTGCTGCTTCACCAGGCTGGGGGACTGGTGCGGGTGGGCCGCTGGAGTGTGGCTGGCAGTACCAAAGACGTTGGCCACCATCTGGGAAGGTGTGATCCCAACCACAGGGACACTTGGGGCTGCATAGGTCATCCCATTTGCTACAGCATAGGGCTGAGCTGGAATAAATGCTGGCTGCATGGGCGGTACCACGCCCACCGGCACAGGCTGAGGCGCAATGAAGGTGCTGACTGGGAAGGCTGGTGCTGACTGGGAGGCTGGGGCTGCAGGAGGAGGCTGGAGCAGTGGCTGTGGGGCTGGGGCTGAGGTTGGCTGCTGTTGGGCTCTGACAGTCTTTGAGACTTCTTCCAACCAGCGGTCTGCCTCTGAGGGAGTACGTCTGTGATTTCCTTGGAAGAGACTCGGTGAGGCCGCACCTGAGGAGGTGCTGCTCCATTCGGTGCCTGGGAAGGAAAGCATGGGCAAGTCACTAATATTTCCACTCCTCCCACTCCTCATCCTTTTATTGGTTAGAAAGACTGGAGGGTATACACAAAAACACACAGGTCTCCTCCTGACATGACTGAAAGATGCTCCCACCATTGGAAACATCTTTATTCATCCACTGTACTGTTCTGTTCTAGAAAGACATTCGTCAAGACGAGGCAGGTAAGCGCTTCTTCACTTAAGTGCAGTTTTAGAGTTTTTTTTTTCTTCATAGCAGACATCTAAGACTTTAGGGGATGCAGGAAAGCTGCTGCCTGCACTCATAACTTGGTGGCAATGATCTAGTCCATAATCACTAATCCCCCTAACTGGGAAGTATCAGTTTCTGAATGCACAGCTCAGGACTGGTAGACTTGGAACACAAAGGTCTAAGAAACTGTTTTACAGACAAAGTCTGGTGCTCTTACAAGGCCAAGCAGAACCTACTATTTCACTAGTGAAGTTTCTAGTTTCTCTCGTGGAGTGGCGCTTACACCATGACATGAAGTAACTCGGGCTGCAGCCTTCTAGCACATGTGCCCACATGGGTGACCGCTTCACCTTACACAGTGCAGACATGGTCTGGAGCGACAAACCAAACTTAATAAACAAAAGAAATTAACCTCTAAGCAACCAACTTAATCCCTCCTTATGTACATTAGTGAAAAGAACACAAAAATTATTTTGGGTACACACAGATTCTTTTCCTTATATACACACAAGCTTGCATACAACTTCATTACTTTCTTTTCAAGCACTGATTTTATAAAATGCTGCCAAAGTAAGAATCAGTCCAGGTTACAGACCTAGCACCAGCAAGTTCATCACTTCCCTCCATCCACTCGTGCAAAACGCTACTACTTCCAGCTTTTGTTCCTGTTCCTTCCACTTGCCATTAAAGTGGCACTGACAATTGTCTCAGGGGCTCAATTATGCTTTTGATCCAAGTTCTTATAGCAATGCACCGGATCTACTTCCAGTCTTACCAGCGACCACGGCTGCAGCTCCAGTATTAGCAGCAGGAGCATGAGCCCAAGGATTGGTTTCACGAACTGGCATAGCTGTGGACACTACAGCAGCTTGGGATGGTTTAGCAGCAAGCACACAGAAGGCAGAGGCAGTGCCATTAACTAAAATGGGAGCAGACAACATCAGTGCGATTAATTCATGCAAGGCATGCACGTGACTGGAGTATTAGTGGGCCAGGTCATACCTATCCACATACAACACTTCTAGACACTTCCACATGACAGGAGTTTGTGAATTAGCCAAACTGGACACACAGTCAATACAGGAAGTAAATTTCATTTCACCAAGCCAACACTTGTTAAGAGAATCATGGGATGGTGGATTTTGATGTCCATTAGGAGGCCTTGAGTTCTGATGACTGACTGAAGTTAAATTTGTTGTTTCTATAAGGAAGAGATATGGCTCACCAGTAGTTATTGTACAGTTAATTTTAGATTAAAAAGAAGAACACTTTGTAGATACAAAGTAACAATAACTACATTTAACATGAAGAGGTTCTTTTTTCACACAACCTATAAAAGCATAGCAGTGAAATGAATACCAATGGCTGCTATGAGTTCAATAGTTGGCCTTTTTGCCACACCTTATCTAAGAATTTGTGTAAAAAAAAGTAATTGCGGTGGCACAAAATCCCTTCCCTTGCAAGATTTGGTTCCTATGACACACTCCTATGCAGTTCAGGAGGCAGAATGATAAAATAACCATTACCTCAAAGCCAGTTCCTTTTAGAGGTAACTATCGTGTGGTAGGTGCATGAACTTATTGTTAAAAACAAAACCACAGAAAAATTAAACAGACAAGATGAATAAAGCAGGATGCATTCACCCAAAATACTGGTAACAGGACTTGCACAAGTAATTAAGACCATGTCTTACTAGAAAGCAACATTATGTGCATTCAAGCCTCATCCAGCACCCAAAGAAATCACAAACCTTGAAAGGCAGGAGACTGTGGTGCAACTACTGTCACTGGTTTTGTCATGGGGGCCGAAGAGAAAGGATCTTCTGATGGTGTGCTGAAAGCACTGGTGATCTGAGAGCACAGGGCACTAATGCTGTCTGTTTCCCCTTCTACCTCTGGGACTAAAATGTAAACAGAATTAATTAAATTGAAAGTTTAAAGGATACAGAAACAATTTACAACTACGAATGTGAAATTGAAATATAATTAGTTCCCTTATGTCCTACATGTTCTTGCTACTGATTTGCATGACAGCTTTTTCTTTTTACATTAGTGTTGAAGATCTGGCCTGAAACAGAACACCACATTAATGTATTTTGTGATTAAGTCAAGAGGGCAAGGAGATCACTGTTCCAGATTTAAAGGATGCTTGTATCAGGAAAAAAAAAAAGGATTTTCTACAGTTTAAGTAGACATCTAAATCTTTCAGTATTCAAGTGCTAAATTTCTGAAGGGTTTGGCTCTAAGATTTGGCATTCTGTGAAATGAAAATACTTATACTAGATTTAAGTGTTCCAACAACATACTTGTACAGTAACTAGATGAACTTTAAATGTACTGACAGCAACGCACAGTGGCAAGTTCAGTCTAGAGTTAGTGTTGATTGTTCCAGTTCAGTGGTAGCTGAAATCCCCAGTTCCTGTGCTAGAATCATAAAAGCAAAAGCTGAACGCTCAGATAAAATGGATGCCCAGTTTTAAACAAAGCATCAGTATCATGTGGATAATGTAACATCTGGAGTAAAGCTGCCAGCTTACTAGATGTTGTCATTATTACTAATGGCAGTGTTTTCCAAAAGTACCAATCATCAGTCTGTCACTGCACAGAACTGACATGAGCAGGCATAATCAAGCACAAAATAGTGTAAGAAACATAAAATGTCTGCACACAACATGCACCAGATCTAAAATTCAGGGGGAGGCATGCCCAAAAATTGATTCTTTGAGGGATATTCCAATACAGTGCATGCAGTGGGACAGTAAGCAGCACTGGCAGTGGCATATATGGGAACATGCATCAGAAATGTTCTGAATCATGAAATATTGAGATTGTGGTGTGCTCAGTGACTATCACTACTGAGCAGTACACTATTACTGTAAAACTGATTGGCTCAGTGCTGGTCTTAAAGCACAGGTCACTAAACAAGGATTATGAAAGAAATCAGACTAAGTATTTTTGTTGGGTTTGCCTTTGCCACACTAATTTTTACTTCAAAGCTTAGAACCCTAAAACCAGCTCTGTTGCCAAGTGAGAGTACAACTGGCCTGAAGGACAACACCTAGCTAAGGGAACTCAAGGACATTATGCAAGGTAATGAGCACCCCAGGAGTTTATGTTGGGATGACTTTTAGAAAACTCCACTATCAACTGATGAAAACTGTACCACGTAATACTGATACAGCCAGCTGTACCACCTAAACAGGTAGGTTCTCTTGATGAAACGCAAAAAGAAATTTCATTGCTCTCAAAAAGAATTCAGACAGGCAGAAGGACAGACTACAGAAGAGCATCACATGATCCCAAGGCAAGTGGTTAAGGCCTTGAAGGGATTTGTGTCTCAGGATGCCCTGACAGTAAGTGGAAGAACTGGTTCAGTGACTCAGAGGGAAGAGTCAAACCTACTAATTCACCAACACCCATTCCAGGAACACTTCAAGCTGTGCTCCAGTACTTCAGATAGCAATCAGATCTGTTTTCTGCATGTGAACCCCACATCTGAAATTCTTGCCCATTCCCAAAGCAGAAATTTTCTGATATGGTGATGTTTGTTCATGATAAATAATCAACATGAAGCAGGCAGAAGGATTTACAAGAAAATAAGGAGTTACTTGAAGCCACACAGAAAGAAAGAAGGAAGAGACGATTTAAAGCACTGTTTCACTGGAACCATTTGGTTTTACCTGAGTTTTTCATGGGAAAATCAGTCTTCCTTTGCACTGTTGAAGGCAGCTCATTTATTCGCAAAGACAACTGGCGTTTAAAAGGAGACATCTTTTGGCTAAGGGCAGGGAAGCCCCTGAAAGACCCTTGCCTGGCAAGCTGCTCTATGGGGGCGTGCCGCCGTGGGATAGCGTGGGGGTTGCTCATTTCTTTATCCAGAGAGGCAGCAACTTCAGCAGTAGGAGAGGTTGGTGAGCCAGAAGAAGGGGCAGTATTGTTTGGTGCAGCACCTGGTGCTACTGTTTTCACTTCTGTTTCAACTGCTGGAGGAAACAGAGTGAGGTTAGAAGAGTAAAGCAAAGTACTGTTCAGCTGCCTACCTGTACTCCTGTTTTGAAAAGAGAAATTGCAGGAATTTGCATAACTAGTACTCTTGCAAATGAGTTTCTAGTAGCAGAGCAGAAACACAATTTCTATATACCTCCATTGTCTTCACCACATCACCTGACACATATCAAAGCTCCACAGCTTTCTAAGGCAAGCCACTCCCTAGAAAGGATGGCCTTACATCTGTATTCTTTCTAGCTGCTCCTGAGATCCCAGCTCTAGAAATACTTGCAATTCATTTATGGTTAAGACTGAAAAATGTATTGTGTATTTGATACCTTTACTTTGCCTCACACGGAACCATGGACAAAATATTACTACCAACTGTATGAAGTGACTTAGGGCAGCACAACTTAGCAGCAGCAGGGAACAGAACACAGCTCCAGGACCCTCTTTTAAAAACCACCCTCCCAGCCCTGCAGAATTAGCAGCAGCAGCCAAACACACTGCACAAGCTTTAGCAGGCCAAAGGCAGCAGCAGCACTTAACAGGCTGGGCTGCAGCTCCCAGCTCCTCCAGGAAATACATCACAGCTAGAGGGGAATGTGCTGCAAGGGAGATTCAGCCTCTGAGCTGACAGGCCTTGCTAACACCAGACACATTTGCAAGGAGTTCCTGTGTCACTCCTCTACTGAATTTAGCTGAAATGTTGCTACTCAATCAAGAGTTAGTTGCAGTGGAAGCTCCTCCAACTTAAAGTCAGCTGCTTCATTTTGCAGGGCTTTGCATAGCACCACAATGCTCCTGTCAGACAGGCCTGTTGGCAGAAATGTAGGATTAAGATTTGTTTAAATCATGACACTTATGATGAGAATTGCAATGGGGAGATTTTTCCTCTAGGAAAACTCTTTCTCACTCATAAATGAATTGGCTTTGGGGGCAACAAACACAGCTCCATCAACACAGAAGGACAAAGAGAAATCTCACTATCCTGGTATGAACTCTCATTTTACCTATACTGTTTCCCAAATATTTTAGAAAAAGCAATGACTTTTTTTTTTTTTTGACACATCAGCCGAGTAACTAAAAGTCTGGTAAAGAGAGGAGTCAGACTAGAGATTTCTGAGGAGCTGGAATGGTAGGAGGAACTAATTATGTTGTCTAGTAAGCTTCAGTACCCATGAGTTGCAGCTGCTCATTCAAGTGAAACTTTTCTAATCAGTCTTTCTTGGAAAGGATTTCACACACCTTCATTGAGTCAAGACTTTGACTCATGCCCTCAAGTAACAAAGGCCTTGTGTTTAAGCTTCATTTAGCACATTCTGAAACTAACGTATGGAAACAAGCAGATGGATGATGAAAACGAAGATTAAAGTTTTACAATCAAGGGGCAGCATAAAACTTGCTGTGAAATCCTCTGAAACAAAAGTCTGACTTCACTGTGAAGCAGGTTATAAACAGTATTTATAACACTTTATTTTTGTTAGCTGTAGAACTCCTGGCTTTGTAAGAAAACTTGAGTAAGAAGTTCTACTTTCACCTCATTTCAGAACACTTTATCTCCTCTCAAATCAGTTAGTCACTAATTTTGAATGTAATTAATAGTCCACACCTGTGTGTTTTATGGGGACAGAGTGGAGATTCTGGATTTTTTTTGGAAAGCATTCTGTGATTGATCTGTTCTTCCCTCACGCAGTACAGCTCTATACATACACTTTGTAACCTCCCTTAAAATCAAGATAAAAATACATTATTTTCTAAGAAAAATGCATATCATTTCTGGTTAATTTATCACAAGTATTAGACTACATAAATGACTACTTTGTGTCTGGCAAGCTTGTTGTATTTTTTTAAAAATTTTCTAATAAGTACTTTTGGTATGGGATCTACTGTGTTCTCTGCCATAAAGCAGCCTGACAAATCAAAGCAGAAGCAGCTTTCACATATGAAGCCACTTGCACCTTTTCTAGAAGACGTGGGAAAATACTGAGTGAATTTGGGAGCATTTTCCATCTTGTGAACCGACAAGGGTCTGGGAATATGATTTGAACATAGTAAGGTTCAAGAGAGGGAATGCTGTAAGGACATTGCTCAGCAACAATCCTCGCAGAGGTCTCAGTGCTGGTTCTGCTCGCTGCAGATGATGTTTAAATTGCATCCCATACCTTTAGCATCCGGCATCTGTCTCATAATTTCCTCTCTCTCTGCTTGCTCAGTAGCTGTAGTGACCCTGAATGACCCCTCTCTAGTGAATGTGGTTCTGCTGGCATCAAAGGTGGCAGTCACTCCACACTCCTTCTCTCGCTTCTGCTTTCGCTCCAGGCACGCTGCAAATGCACAGCCCACGGCGTGACTCAACCTTTCCCCCTGCACAAGACAGCATTGCATCACACAGTGACTGAACAGAAACAGACATGTGCTTCAAGCATCACAAACTGAAAACCTGCCTTTACAAAACAGATCTAATTAAGGCATTAAAGAAAACTGGTTTAATTGTATTTCAGCCTTAAACCTGGTACATAAAGACTCCCAGCTACTAATGCACAAGCCATGTTCAAGAAAGGCACCCAGGAATGAATGAGATTGTTGGATGATCTGTTTAGTTCAACTGCTACTAAGATGCCAGTGTTACAACATGCCTGCACAGATCCCTTGCCTCTAGATACATCTGTGCACACAGAAGCTCTCATGAAGCTGTCTTAAGGTGCAAGTCCTAAAGCACAGGTAAGTGCTATTCTTGGAGAAAGTTTACAGAGGGCTCGGGGAGACTCTACTCTTGTGTGCACCTGTGAAAGTTGAAAGTACAGTGGCGACTATTCACACCTCTTAATGGTCCTGACCAAATGCACGCATTAGATTTAGGAGTGCCTCATGAAAAGCACTTCCATTATTCACCAGGTCAAAAGAATTCACTATCCAATAACTGTAAAAAGGAAATTCAAGTCTGAGGAAGTCCAGCCACCCAGCTGACACAGCTGCTACAGTTGAATCAGAGGCACTTTTGCTACCAGTAGCTCAGCTCATCGATCATCATCAGTAAGTGAATTGACCTGTTATGCACAGATGAAAACAGAAATGTTCCAGCTCTAATGTAAGTTTTACTGGGAATTTCTGACTTCATTGTTTAAAGAAAAATGATAAATTATCAAGCACCATTGCTCTGAACATGCAGCTCTGGGGAGTTCACGCAGTGAATTTGCATGAGGTTTCAAGCACTTTCTACAATATAGGCAGGATTCAACAAACAGCAGAGAGAAGAAAAGGACAGATCAGGGAGTTAAATAACTTACCTAAGTCTACACAGCAAGAAACTGATTTTAAACCTACTCAAAATATTGTTGTCACTCAGAAGCAAGTAGAATGCTAATTTAATTCAGTTTAGCTCCATCTCTTAACATTCAGATGACTTTTCATGCAAGATAACACTCATGTACAAGACACTGCATTTACAACCAGTCTGTATTTACTCACTATGATTTTATCCTGGAAAAAACTGTCATTGCTGTTTCAGTTTTTGGCTGTAAACATTTTCAAATGAGAAAATTTTCTGTCTATTCTTAGAAGAGTAGTTCCCTTCTGCTGGAGATTATCTGAGGCTGACTGCACTCCTTTTACACACAGGCTGAGCAGCATTTCTCTCCATAAGATGGCACAACAGAAGGGATGGCAAATATTTCAGATACAGGGAATTAGAATTAAAATTATTTACAAGGACTAAGAAATATCTCAGGTGGAGTGACAACACACTGCACTATTCCAGGTACTCACATTTTCTGCCCTTTACTTCTAGCTAAGAGCTAGGAGAGCTGGCCGCACACCATATTCAACTCACCGTGTCCTTCACAGCCATAAAGCAGTGGCAGATCCAGCGTCTCGTTGTGCCATCTCGGCAGATGTACGAGAACGCCCGGTCAAAGTTCCTGTCTGGTGCGCAGAAAGAAACCTTCTCTATTGTCTGATCAACTATAAGATCCTAGAGGGAGAAAATCCCCCCCCCCCGCCATAAAAGAAATGTGAGGAAATATGGCCAAACACTTGAACAAGTCATTGTCAGGTGTAACTGCACAAAAATGAGTTAGACTAAAAAGGGGATAACCTGATGAGTCTGTAATTATTTGTCATCAGTCGTCATTCAAAATCTGTTTATTCTCAGTATAAAACAAAAAGAAGAGATGACATTCTCCACCACCCATCTTTGGGAGAGGTGTGCCAAGGCGCCGCTTAAGAATTTAGGGATCCAGTGAATTCCTACGACCTCTTCTCTAGATTATGGAGACACATGTTATTTTATTTTTACAGCAGCTCCATAGTCTTGCAACCAGAAAGTCTTCACTGTGGTTAAAACACAAGGCTGAAACTTGGGGGAGAGGTCTGCAAGAGTGAAAAGTCTTGCAGCTGCTACGCACTGAGCACAACTCATCTCCCAGTCAGCTAAGCAGGGATGCAAGAGAAAAGCACCAGCAGCACTGGTAACACCAAACGCTCCCTTATTTAATCCCACAGATGGGAGAAGCGTTTCTAAAAAGGAGATAGTACAGTTAAAGATTATGCCACCCTCATTAAAGATTAGTTTTTTAATATTTTTTTCCAAATTATTTCATTTGCTTGGTGACCAGTATTTGGCACCTCTGCTGATGTATTCAACCACCAGGAGGCAATAGTTTATTTTCTTTTTAAATCTTATACTTTTAATTACCTCCAGAGTCTGCACAACTTATTAAAAATCAATTTGAAAGTATTACATATATGCAGCAACATTTCTAAAAATAATACCTGTATTATTACTTTTACATGAGGCAATCAGTAGACTGATTTCCTTCACATCAGTATGTTTGCACTAGAAAGTGAATTCTTGAGAGACAGCAACTTTAGCTCTGATGAGCCATACCACTGCAGCAGCCCTGGAGAAGTCTAACCACAAACAGATATTTGACAGGCAGTCGCACTCCAGAGGGATATGAACTACCTCTGCCGTCAGTGTTGGCTTGGAGAAATCATCTTTTAGGTTGACAAAAGAAAGTGTCAATTGATAGGAACATAAAAAAAATTATTTCAGACTGACAAGAGTTAAAACTGTTCTCATAGCCATGCCATCTTTTAAAAAGTGCACTTGTAAGCTTAAAGCTCTTATTTCCAATTGTCTACATTTACATAAAACCAAGAATTATTTGCTTGTACTTGGACATGTGTCTTGGTGGTACACCACATGCTAATTCATAATAAAAAATTGTAATTTCACAATAAAAATGTAAAACAATCTAGAATCATGCCACAAATATATTAGTTTTCCACTTCAGATCAACATCTTCGATATTAAAGATTATTAAATTTGATATATCCAGTTACTATTTAGGTTGAGTCTGAAGCTACGATCTCCCTATTTAATTTATTCTCTTAATTGCATTTTTGGAAGCTCTTGTTCATTCAGATCCATTCTAGGATTTGGATGCACTGAAAATTATATTGATTAATATATATATGAGAGTTTGCCTATGCATTTTTACTGCAACCTTTTGCAGTGGCGCAGAATGAAGTCCAGGGACTCTTCAAGTTCAATGCAAGCAGAACATATCAGGAAAACCAATGCTTGTTGCAGTAAATGCAACAAAAAATATTCCAAGCTTGTGCTACACCTGCCACATTTTACAAAATGTGTATTGAGAGTAGTGTGGAATTAACTGGGAAAAATTAGCAGGTGTACATATGTTTACAAAAGAAGAAATTATTAAACTAAACTACACACTTCAGTCTTCCTTTCAAATACCAACATATGCAGTAACAAAGATTGCTGTCCATTTAAAGATATAGCACATACATTATAGAGAGATTTAAAGCTTTTGCCCAGGGAAATCTAACCTTTGTTTTCTCATCTACAACTCTGAGTCCATCCGCTGAAACCCACAGGACTGCTTTGACGGCTTTCTTCCCAGACTTTCAAGAAAAGAAAAAAAAAAAAGGGAAAGAAAACAAAACAAAACAGTTTTATGCCAACAGCCAATTGCCTCCCGCTTCCCCTCTCCAAGAACTATAACATTAAGTGTAGATGAAGTCCATGGTCAGTAGGGTGCCCAAAGCTCAATCCAAGTTGCAAAACATTAAGAGAACCAAGCCAAAGCCAGTATTTCAGAAACAGCACGTCGTGGGGATGGGGAGAGGGCACAGGACAGGTGAGGCAGAAATAAGGTGTACATCCACTGACAGTAAAGAATTCAAGACTGACCAAGTGGGTGAAGAATTCCACTAGAGTCAGAAGACACTCATTCATAAGGAGTTACACCACAGGTAGCTTCTTCAGCACAAGTTTAAATACAGGAAAATTCTTACCTGATATTTCCACCAGCCCTACCCTCTGCCCCAATAGTCCCATGGCAGAATCATGGCATCACCTTAAACCAGTGTTAAAGCACCCCAAAATCATCAGTTACTGTGTAGCTTATTAAGCTCATAAGCTTAATGCTAAGATCAATCATCCAAATATGTTTCACTAATTTATTAAGACCTAAATGTCTTATCTTGGGAGAGAGGTATAAAAATGATTTCTTAACCCTTGGGTGTGCATCTGGAAAAGCAGTGGTGTGTGGCAGGCAGGCACAGCGCAGAGCGGTCTGGCTTCTATCCAAAACCTGACTGTGGGAACTTTCAGCTGCTGCAAGCTGAGGCTAAGTAAAAGTGGGAAACACAGGAAGGCTTCAGGAGCCATTTAAACTACAGATTCTTTCCAGGCTGTTTACTTTTCAAGGGAAAGTTACAGAAAACAGTACAAACACAATATTCTTCTGAAGCTAATTCATTGAAAAGAAAACAGGTCAATGTAATTTTACTGGTTGTTACAGAGAAATACTACTGGAAAACTAACACAGTTTCTTTTAGCATGTCACTTTAATTCACAATCCCCCTCCTTTAGCCAGTTATTAAAATATTCTCTTCATGTGTTTTGAAGCACTGGGTTTACACAGTTTGTGGCTGCTAATGGCACCCACCAGAAACCACTGCAGGGAGTGAAGAAAGCAACAACGGGGCGCGGGGGGAAAAAGACGAAGGGGTTTCAGCTAGTGGCTTCAAACTAGAATTGCAACTATTTTATAATTTTTAATAGTTTATTGCAGATCTGTATACTTTATATTCTTACAGCAAGTAATGGAAAAAGAATACATTCTGGCATAAGCTACTGCATGTTCCAAGTCTGCAATACCAATTTTAACACTGTAAGAATTAAATATCTTGGAGTGAAACCTCTCCAATTATATCACATTGGTTTCATTCTCAGAGAAAGCAGCAAGCGTGAACAAAAAGGTGCTGGCAGAACTTCTGTTTGTTTTTTGGGGAGGAACTATCTGTCCCAATTTCGGAAGCAGCAATGACATCCTGAGCATTTTCAAAAAGCTTGGTAAGAACAGAGAATGGCACTGACTTGCACAGAAGAGCATTTAAAGAAAAAAAGAGAGAAAATAAGCACAGCATGAAAGTAAGCTACAGAGAAGTGCTTGCAGAAGCAAGTTTCTAAATGACCATCCAGCTTGTTGGATACCCCTGAGAATGTTTAATTTAGGTTCTGGAATGCCTAATGGAAAGAGTGCAATACTCAACAGAAGATACACTTAAATTTACCGTCATATGTGCTAGAAAATATTGCAGCATATAAAAGTAACTTCTAATATTTTGTTTTAAAAGGTAGTATCAATACCCACAAAATATAGTCTGCATTTTCAATGCTCAGCGAACTTCCACACCCCTGAAGTATTAACTCCAAAACAAATGGTTTGTCTCCTTGAACTGTTTAAAAAAGAGTATCGGTTGTTTATAAGCCATAACTCTTAAAAATCTGTATTTCAAACAAATACAAACAATGAAGAGAAGATAGTGCCTGCAGGTAACTGTTTTGTTTAGACTGCCATTATTAGATTAAGAGATTCACATCTTTCCCCAGCAAACAGTAAAAACCTTGTCCTTACAGAAACTGTGGACAGTTCCTGGAGTTTGTATTAAAGCCAAGTTTAACTGAGCTGGGTACTTCATAAAGCAATGCTGATCTTCAGCAGAGCTACTCCTCACTTGCTATTTTACCAAATGAGGATTTAGAAATAGTTAACACATGAACTTCATGCTTCTCAGAATAAAATGAGAAAGCTGAAGAGCTTCCTAAGATCTCTTTTCCCACTGGAACATTAGGTTCCACTTGCAAAATAACCAAAGAGTTTGCTACACTAAGAGAAAAAGAAAACTCGCTTTAATCTCCCAATTCCTCCTTCTATATTTATGGTGGATGCAGTGCTTTGAAAGGGCTTATCCTTAGAGTCCATACCCCAAACCCACTGCTACTACTGCTGGAAAATTAATGATTTTTACATTTTCTGAATTCTCAGCTTATCTGTGCCTACCAGTGATGTCATAAAGGAACATACTCCTCCAATTCAGTTCCTATTGGACATACAAATCAAAGTACTACTCCATTCTGGGCAAGATATGCCAAGTAAACTGTGATTACAGAGTAGATAGGAGCATTTGCACTATTGGCACATATTGGACAAAGATCAGAGCAGCTGTAAGATACTGCATGGGAAGTGAACTCCAACACAGGATTGCATTTGTGTAACAAATGCTGGGAGGTACAGGCAACTCCAAACAGAACTGTTTAAAGCAAGCGACCAATATCCACTGGAACAGGATGCTCTGACATGTTGCTACCAAGGGACTCATCCAGACATCCAGATCTGTAGCTTGTCTTTATATTCTACAGCTTTTACACGGCAGCAGTGCCTGAGGAGAGCCACATGTGGCATCGACTCCCGGGAGCCTGATTCGCCAGTGCTGAGTCAGCACTGCTAGAAACCTCACTGCTCAGCGCTTTGGGGAGGTCAGTTATCTGCTCCAGCACGAGAGTCATTCTCTGGACTCATTTCAGAGTCCCCATACGTCTCCAGGAGGGCAGGTGGGCACTTATCCTAACACTCAACGACGCTGGAGGACAAAGCAGGTCCATGGCAGGTCGGGCACGACAGAAACCCCACTGACAAGCTGGCAGTGCCCTAGAGAGGGGCATCAACCAAGCAAAAAGTAGCTGCTTTGATACCTTGCTCTATTGTGAGGTGGAAAACAAAGTATTCAGGATGCCAGAACAGAAGTTGCCCAATAATGCATTTTTAAAATACTTGACCTTGGTTTCTAGTTTTTCTGCCTATTACATTTTATCCTATCCTGGGACTTGGACACAGCTCTAAGATATACCTGGAGCCTGAGGTATATATAAAGAAAAATTTTCATTTGAGACTCTGTATAAAACATTGTGTGATGAGACATACACACACGCCATGGAGGCAAAACATGACAAAGATCACCAAATCTGTACTACTACTCATTACAACAGAAAAGCTTTAGTTTTAAAAGGAGCTGCCTAAAAAGGCAGCTTATTTGATAACCACAAAAGCCTATCCTGGAGCTATCAACAGACGTCTCATTTTTATTTAAAGTTTAAAAAATAATTTTCAATACTAACCACTTGAACATTTTCAGAAACAAATCCATCATATTTACATTTTACAAGTAGAAAAATATGGACAGGGAAAGTGGCAGACATGTCTAGACTGACTTTCTGAAAGCTGCTGCTGTGTTTTAAATAGCTCAGCAGTTTGGAATATTATATTAATCCCAATGCAAGCCATTTGGGAAGAAATTATAGATGAGACAGCCAAAAAATATTAGAGTTATTAGTATTTCTCAATTATTAATAAGAGAACAGCTGTCCCTTTTTCTGCAGATTTCCCTAGATGTGGGCTCTCGTAGGCCAAAGCTGTAATAAAGGTACTGCCATACTGCTACTGTGGGGATATCTAAACACTATGGATTTAAGTGGTTTCAGTGCTAATTAATGAAATTCACAGGCTGAAGTAGAAGTAGGTCCTTCTTTGTCAAAATATTATAATACAGGAGAAAGGAAATCTAAAATGCTATGGTGAAGTATCAGAAGTCATTAAATATCAACCAAGATGTAATAGGGAAGATGGCATACTTAATAATTTAAAAAGTTAAAGAAAGATTTTTATCTAAGTGATATGCAAATACCTTTCCTTTTACATCTTTGCTTTCTTATGTACCCTAATGTAAGTTAGTACCAACAAGCAGAGAGAAATCTAACATATCTAATCAGGTTGAGGTGGGGAGCTTTCTGTTTCCAATTTAGCACTTTGGATTCGGTCTTTCTGGATTCCAGCTCTAGGATTTGATTTGCACACAGGACTATTCTCATTAATCTGACAGATCTGCCATCTTCTGCATTTCAGCCCCTCACCACCACCACTACACTTTAGATGTGTGTTCTCCTAGATCATAGGAAGACACCAGAACTGGAGAAACAGATGTTTTTGTGTGACATCTATCACTATCTGAGTGAATGGTGAAAAAGTATCAGCTGAAAAAGCCTTACTTACTCCCCAAGTAAAGCCCAAACCAATTCATGACCAGAGAATAATCCACTTCAAAAGACTTCAGCATGTATGTGAACATTACAAACCTGTTCATTTCTATTTAAGCAAAGTTCCATTTTATAACAAGATACTTCAGAAGCCATTATCTTAGATTAACTCCATATGAAAGCTGGATTAAAAGGTTTTACAGGAATTTTAAACACAGAGGTAGGAAATAGATGAGAGGTAAAAGAAAGCGTGATCTTTCTGCCTTGCAGAAATGTAGGCAGTGGGAACAAAACCACCCAGCCACCCGTGCAGCACATTCTGAATAAGGACAGAACTGCTTCCCTTCTTATCTAAGACATTGGCCTTGTGAAAACAAGAGCAACGATAGAAACTGGAGATTGAACTGAAATTAGGAAAACATAGTAAGTAAACACCTGATCTCATCTTCATATGCCTTTGAATTGGGATTGTGCTCAAAAAAGGAAGGTTTAAGAGATGGCACACTGCTTTTTCCCAGTACTATCATTTGGGGATCAACTCATGCTGCCAGGCAGCTGAGCATGAAGCACTTACACAGCACAGACCTCAACTGTTCTGTAGGTATTTGCCCAAGTGATGTAGGTTGGCACAAGTTTAAGGGTTAAATTTTTTTCTTTTTTTCAAGAACACCAAATCACTTCAGAACACTGGATTTCTGATACAGTCCACAGATATTTAAGGTTCTGTTTCAGGTTACTTTTGAAACCACATTCTTTGATCAAAATATTTCCAAGCCTGTTTTAGAAGCAAATATTCTGAAATGCATTAAGGCACTCTCAACACCCTGATTTTATGGCAGTGCTATACCAGGGATGTAACTCCTTATAGTGCAAGCACAAACAAGGCATTAAACTTACTTTTCCAAAGAAGCCTTTGAAGAACTTCCTTTCCTGGAGGAACAGGGGGGACAAGTCGAGCGCTATTACTGTAGGTAGCTAAAATGTCCCAGGGTTTTCAAACCAACAAGCACACACAAGAATAGGGTTTGGAGGGAAAGGAAGGGGTTTTAAGAGTTATCCATGAGAAGGTGCGACAGGCAAATGTGAAAATAATCCTATGAAAATGCAGATCAAAGGGCACACACACAATTCTAACAAGCTACTGCCCTGAAATTGGTGGAAAGAAGAAAACCTCAGCCCCAATTTCATGCAAAGTGGTTACTTTATTTTCACTCTCCCTTGTTTAGTCCCTTTGGTTAGGTTATAAACCAAACTTGGCAGCAGACATGTTGGTTAAACAAGTAAAATTCTGCACAGGCTCTTGTGAAATGCAAAGTTCTAACTCCAGAATTGCAGTCTAATTTGCTCTGTATTGATCACTCTTCCCCAAAGCTAATGTTCCGTATGTTGGAGAAGCATGTATGGCTGATATAAAGCAGGGTAAGTACTGCTGCATTTTATTCCATTTGTTTGTTGCTCTGGCTTACATGCTACTCTTATGCTTCACATCTTATGCAGTCTTCTCTGAAGGGCAGGAATATCATCATAACCTTGTGGTACAACTCAAATACAAACGAGATCTCTTTCTCTGAAGCCTTCCACGGCTTTATGCAATATTTATACAAATACTAGTTATTCATTCTACAAGTCTGAATTGATAGGTTGAACAGCCTTTAAAATCAGCTCAGGCAGGCAGAGACAGTTAGGCAAGTGCAAAGATACCAAAGGCTGAACTACAATTTCCTAAATTTCTTCAGGAACGCAATTATACCGATTGCCCAATTCACATGAAGAAAAAGCCAGCACACAATTTTAAGCATATTTGCATGCAGTTTAGTTTACTAGTTTATTTTGTTACCAGACTGTGGAAAGTAAACTACACGAGAGGCCACTTCACCAGGCCTGCTGCTCTGAGAGCACAGCCACATGCTGCTCTGCGTGTGAGGGAAGCCGACGTGAAGCATAGAGCTGCTCCTGCTGTCTTTCCAAATTACTTCACTTGTAAGAAAGCTCTGGTATAGCAGTAATGAGAGGGAGGTGGAGAATTGCAGAAGAGACAGGGAGCGTCTCTGTGACAGCCCCTGACCTCACATTTACACTGTGCAATTCCAACCTGCTCATCACTGATACTACTATGTTAAAGAATTGCCACAAATACCCTGAGGCAGTGTCTGAAGAATTGATTGATAAACAAGGTTATATTTAAATCAAAGCTATGGTTCTGATGCAAGGCAACAAAAGCCAGGAAACACAAGTTAAGGAGGGAGTGTCCATCTCAGCTTTGCATTTCCTGGCCCTGCAGGTGTGTCCCTCTCTGCCCCATGTCCTTCCACAGAACGTTTTGCCAAGTATCTGTAACATATTTACATCAACTCAGACACTGTATAAAGAACATCTCCAAGCTCAGTCAGCTGAAAAGCTTAAGCACTTTTGGAGGCAGGAACAGTTATGTATTTGGACAGGATATGCTGAACACTAGGAGGGGAACTAATGGATTAATCACAATGTAGTGCACATAATGAGAAGGGGTTGGATGCTGCTGCCAAGTTGAGCGATGACTATTGCATTACACTAAATAACAGCTTTTTAAAGACAGCAAAAGCTAAAGAGATTCACCAGAAGCTACCTCATTTTTAGGTGATGGTTAATTTTGCTCTCAGAAAAAAGCTTGTTAAACATGATTATTTTTTTAATAAACTAGACAAGGTTAATAGAAAAGGCGTCATGCAAAATGGATTTTAAACAACACTAAGTTAATGTAGTTTAGAGATAACTAATGCATTTTTTAAAATATTAAATTATGTCTCTTTACCTGCTAAAACAAGAACATATATTAAAACAAATGCATAATTTAAAACAAAAAGTGGCAAGTTAGAAACCAATACTACAAGCTAAAGCTGATTTAAAATCAAAATATGACATGAGAGAGTACACTTTTGTCTTTATATGATGTTCCCACACCTGAGTCAAATACAAGTAACAAGGCCCTTAAAGTTACTTTCCAGTTGGCACTAAGTATTTTAAATTCAGTTAAATGCTTCTGAAGAAACCATTTAGAGCTTCATGTCCATCTACAAGAATCTTACCAGATATTAAATGTATATAAAGCTAGCCATGTATCGCTACTAAGGGAATAATGTAAGCTACATTGGTAATACTCCACTAAGGAAAAATTCAAGTTCTGGTGATAATATAAACCCATGTTTATAATAAACTAGTAGCTAAATATGAGGGGGTTTTATCCATTAATAAGACTGTGATGTCATTTCATCAGACAGAAAATTACAGTATTGTTGGTGTGCAGTTTCAGAGCTATAAAACTAACAACAGAATACAGTGTGGATGAGGGATTCTTGAGCTAAATGTGGTTTCTTGTACTCAGCTGTCAATTAAGCAATGTCTGAATAAAATGCTCACCATCACTTGTTCACAAGTTCTGCAAGATGCAGCACCCAAAAACAATTACACCCATTAAAGGAGCAGGTAATAAAAAAATCCCCTTAAAGGTTATTTCCCACAATAAAGAAACAGAGATACTAGTTTGCATCTTTCAAAAAGCAAAGCAGTAATTAAACTATTCCTAAAGTCAAGATTAACACTGTTCTATATATTCTTCTTAGCAAATCCCACAAAACTTTTAAAATCCAGTAGTCAGTCCTATAGAAGAAATCTTCAGTTCCCCAAATGATTTGCCAACTGTTGTACAGCAAGAATTATGAGGCAAAAATATATCTATTAGAATAAGAAAAGACAGACAGAACTTAATTTTTGGAAGCTACATGATACAAATATTTAAACAATTCTAATTTTTATTGACTGGATTTATAAAACCTACACCTTACGTGCAGAGAATAAAGTTTAAAACAGCCCATATACACTTCGATGTGATTTAGCCACATTAAAAGTGAATTCCAATTTTCCTTAAGCTAGTCTTTCATTTTGAGCACTGCAGCTCAAACCTGTAATTCTCTCAATACCAAGAGAAAGCTCATCAAAATAACTAAGTAATGTGAAAGCAAGGGACTACCAGAAGAACAAGCTGTTTTCTCATCACATTCCTCACATGCTGAGATATCACCCAGTGTTTGGCTTCTGCTAAATTAAGAGTGTCTTGTATAGAACAGAGCTTCCTGTAATGGTGATGTCCTAAAGAAATGCCTCTGGTTTAAAACCCACATACTGGGGGTGAGGGGCAAGGCTTGAATTGCAGCGAGCAGATCCAAATGGACCTTGCATCTGATAGAGTTTAGCAACTAAAGCACACAAAGTAATTTCAGTAATCTGAATTTTCCTCTTGGGGCACAAAGAGAATTTCACCTCCACTTCTGAACTTCCAACACTGACAAAGGAGACAAATAGCAATTTTAAGAGATGCACACTTGTATTTGGTGTACACATAGACATCAAACAGCAGAAGAAATCAAAACTGTCTGAAGAAAAAAGTTAATTTAAGAGAATGGGTAAATTCATGCCGTCCACAATTTGGAATAATGACATAACATGGATTAAGGAAATCTAACTATTTACTTTCAGAAAATGCTGACTAACTGTAAAAGTCAGATATCCAAGTCTGATGTTTGAATCAGTAATTCATGTGATTAAAAATCACAATCCTAGAAATCCAGATTCCAGAATAAATTGAGTGCTATGCTTTTACTATGTCTCATTAATTATAAGCTTAGCTACACTTAGCCGGCTCATGGACTTTTAAGATTTTTATAAACTAGAGAATAGCTACTTCACAGCACAGCTCCCCAGGGAAGAGAAAGAAAATAGTTGCACAAAGTAGATATTGCAGTGCTATTTGGTGTGCTAACAGAGTACTATGAGAAAATCAGAAAAAAATCAGAGACAAAAACGGATGCAATTGATTATGCGGTCAGTACTCGCACTTTTAGGTACATAAACTAAATCCACAGAACAAAGAACCTCATTTATATTTTGTGTGGCCCTTTTTAATAAAAATCAATCACTAATCACTGCAGACTGAATGGGAACAGATGGGATCCAGCTTGAACAGGTTACTATACATTAGCTGAGAAAGAAAAGAATGAAAAGACTTCATTTTAATCAGAGCATTAAACCAATTCACAAACTTTACAGCACAACAGAAGGCAGAAAAGATAACCTATAATGCTCTACTGTGTGCTAGGAAGAAGGGAAAAACAGGTTCAGATGGAAACCATTTGAGATCTCAGACTTGGTGAGGAAAGGGACGTCCAGTGGCACGTATTTTAAACCAGCAGAAGGGTTTGATGAACTTGTTTGATGGATTTTGTTGAGCTGCAAAGATACAAGGGTTTCTTCCACTGAATGCATACTGAAGAATGTATATAGATAAAACATATAAGAGAAGTCATACAAGGACTGCAGTTCTCTGTCTCTATTAAAAATTCAGCTTTTTTATGTCCTTTCTCCTGTTCTTTTCAATGATGTTAAAGCTTCAGTTCCTTGACAGACTGATCACTGCCTTTCTGGAGTTTGCTATTTCCACAGGATTTTGTGGTATTATTACTGCAGGAAAGAGATGACAAGACCTCTTCAAATGAGCCACAGAAATACAAAGAGCTTTGAACGAGTGCCATTTACAGGAGCAAACGTTCACAGAAGCCAAACTAAGAGCAGCCCACTTCATGACATGTCAGAATTAGGCAGCCTTCAGGCCACTTTGAGCAGATGCAAGCCAGATTATTTCATGCACGACTACAATGCTGCAGTGCATTAGAAAAAAAAGCATCCTAAAACAAGTAATATTTTGTATAATAATGGTGAATTAAGTCACTATTAAAGTGGCAGGCAACAGAGGGAAAGAGAGAGAGAGGGGGAGAAGAAAAGAGAGAGAGGGAGAAGCTGTTAAAAAACAATGGCTGAAGTCCCATGTGGGTACCAACTTAGCCTGAAAGGTCACAGAGAATTTTTACACATTTGTTTTGCAAATAGTTTCTGCAAGTAGAAAGAACAGTTGTAACTCTCCCTCTCATCATCAGATTAGCACGTCCCCCCAAGAGCAGCAGTGCTCTCAAACCAGCCAACTGTTCTCCTAACATGGGTCAAAAGTTCAGCCTTTAGCTGGAGCACTGCTCCGAACAGACCTTTTCCAGTAATGCTTACAGCCCCAAAGCCAACGTTTCCATTAAACAAATATACATACAGATTTCAGCCTCTTCACAGCATCTTCACAGATATGCATTCCTCTGGATTCATCCACTTCAACGTGTCCCAAGTACTGCAGGAAACAGAATGGGGAGAAAAGGTTAATAGCAGCTCCTTAAACTCCTGGGATTTTGATTAATCCAAGCTCTGAATGCATCTCAGTGCAGCTGATGCAACAGACATTACCAGCACTTTGCCAGCCTTCTTTTAAACCTGCATTTGGGCATTTGACTGTGTATATCTATGGGGGCACCAGCATCAGCAGAAAAGCATAATACAACAAGAAATTTGGAGGAAAAGACAAGACTTTCCATAGTCAGGGGAAAATACATAATTGGAAAGTATTGAAAACTGTGCTTTCCTGCTTATTCATCATGAGCTTTAGTAATTTTTTTTACTAGCATAGAATGAAAACCTTACAATACAGAGATGATGGTGAATAAATAATTTTTGAGTAATGATAATTGTATTTAGTATTGAAAACCAAATTACACTACACAGTAAGATGACCAAATATTTTTGCATGGTAATGTCCAAATATGAGAAATTTGCCCACCCCTTTTTCAAAACTGTAAACCAAAACTGTTTCTGTTCATTACAACAACAGGCTGTTACGTGGACACCAAGACATTCATCATTATTACAAAGAGGGGTTAAAACCAAAAAATCTGCTTTCCACAGATTCATCTTACTAAGCACTACTTCAAAAACCCCCTAGCAATACAACAGTGAATAGAAACGCCAAACTTCAAAGCTTTTAAATTTATAACCCAGAATAATATTAGTGTATAGAGAAACCAGTTGAAAGAAATATATGTCAAGAGTGTAGTGTTCAGGGTACCATGGATAATTTTACACTCAAACATTTAGCTTTAATTTTTCCAATTTCCCTGCTTTTTTCAATCATCATTTTTTTGACAGTGAAAGGAAGTGTTCTCTCAGAAAAATTCATATCCTTATTCAAAGTACTTAACTCTTGAAGAAAATCAGAGAAACTATCAAAACCTTTCTGAAGTTTTGTAGTAAGACCTATAGGTAAAAGAAACTTCTCCCAGTTTACTTGCCATTGTAAGAGTTGTATGCAATTCAGCATTTAGGTTCTAGGCTAGCTAGAGAGTGAATAACTGGTTTTGAAATATGACACAAGAATCAATGCTTGTGTCACTTAATGCAGTAGTAAACACAGGTTTAACAAGCTGTTAAGAAGTTGCACTCTATAACAGACTATTCTGTCATGAGTTATTTGAAATCTCCTAGATTTTCTTTCATTAATTAGGATACTGGACTTGGACACAAAACCATTTCACTCACAGTACCATACTGAAGCACCCTCAGATTGAGAGATTCAACTACATGGAAAAAAACAAGATTGTTTCAAAGATTTAATAGAATTTGGAAAGTTGAGGTTTTTTCATGCAAGGCAAGATGCTCCAGAAGAGGAAGCTCTATATATCATTAAACTGCTGAAAGATTTACAATATCTTAAGTGACAGAGAGCTTTAGCATTAAATCTCACTATGTGGCATTTTTTTAAACAGAGTTAAATGTGGATCGAACAATTTGAGAAGAATTTCATTTAAATCGGCCTTCACAGCTGGAGAACAGCTTGAAAAATAAATTGCACTGAAATTAGAAGGTAAATAAAAGATCTGACTCTTTAGAGCTCTTTCAAAATGAGCTCTGAGGCTGAAGCCTTATAATTGAATGCTGGAGCTGCCAAAACAGCAACTGTACTCCCTCAGCTGAGCTCGCTGAACACTTGCGCAAGATCTTCATTTCTCCAGAGCACGAAGCAGAACATTTTAATCCTAAAAATACACAAACAGTAACAACTAAAGATACAATTACTGTGTGTCTGGAAGTACATATGTACACCATCAACTACTCGGTTGTGCCACGACTTCCCTGGGAGAAGTTCCAGATGCAGAAATTCTGTTGTACATTTGTCATGAGGAAGTTTTGGGTTTAGTAACTTCTCTTTAAGAAGAGAGTGATATAGACAGGAACAAGCCTGAGGTCTGTACTGGACAGGAAAAAAATATGTGTAAGGAATAAACCATCTAGTTTGCATGACCATTTGTATCATCCTTATAGAAGGCAACTTTCAGATTGCCTGACCTATCTGCACACCTCATTTACTTTAGTGTAGCCAGCATGTTTCCAACTGAAGATTCAAACTTTTCAGCCCCTGTACTTGGCAACCTGCCTTTTGCTTGGAAAAGAGAGAAATGGAACAGGGTAAATATTGCCTCATGTCACACTGCAAAACAGACAACCATTCTCCCCTGTGTTGCCAAACCTCTATTCAAGCCCCATGTTCCAACTTCCAGCAATCAGTCATGCCACTGCTGCTGGAGACAGCAAGTTTAGCAGCAGTTTTCAATACTGCTTCCCCTCCTGTGAATGGAGACATTATTACACATATCGAGTGCATCTATCCACACCAAAGGGGTACAATCCACAGACCTCATTGAGCATCAATCAATTCTGAATTTTAAAATAAATTACACTGTCACACAATACTTCTTTATGATATAGAGGACAAAAGGTACTTTGTTTGCATTTACATGTTATAGTTCTAGCTCTTCATACAGAGAGAAAAAAATTTGTTCTTGCCATTGCAGAAGCCAGTTCTGCAGAAGCCAACAGCTCATCATTAGCACTGGCGTTGAACATCTTACAGCAATTTCAAAATTCTTCTTGCTTTGGTTTCTATTTTTTCTGGGATGGAGTGGTGGTGTGTTAATTGCTCATACGTGCCAATATACTTTTCTTTCTTATAAAAAGAAATTTTAATTCTATAACCAGAACGCTGTGGTCCTCTTCTTTTCATAGCCAAATGCCCCTTAAGCAGCAGGACCCCTTCCAAGTCTTCAAGTTTCTTTCATCAGTCTGAGAGTAGATATACACAGCTCCTGTGCTGCAATATTTATCTGGCTTTTAATGGATTGTAACCAAAGACAAAAATATTTCCTCAAGAAGACTGGCAAGAAACTGTCAAAACTGAAACCTCTTCCAGTGTTTATATTTTAAACAGAAGTGCTAAATTGTAAATCTATCCCAGCTTAGCCTTAAATTTGAAATATTGGCTCAACTTACTAGTGCAGCAGCATTTTATGAGTGACATTTCAAAATTTAATAAAGGAAATCCAGCTACTAATTAAGAGTCAGAAAGGAAAGTTAAACACCAGAATTCAAGACTTCAGAAAAATAAACTATTGTTAAACTCTGTTGTTACATCACCGGAAAAGGATTACGTGGAAACCACTTTAAAGCACATAGACAAATCCCACACTTCTATACACAGCGTTTCTGGATCTTTGAAAGGAACTTCCCTTTCAAACTAAAGGAGACGAAACATACTGTTGAAGTGCCTGGGCAGAGACTGTCCTATGTCAGTAAAATCTCATGCAAATCCATGAAAGCACATTATCACAAACACGCTCAAGGACTGGGACATGTAAGTACTGGGTACACAGAGATCCACAGAAGTGCCTAAGCCATACTGTGGTGGATGATGACTGAGAACAGTAAGGAAAGGAATACCTCTGACATATTTGCAAAGAGCATTTCTTGTCACAGCAATTGCTGCAGCTAGAATTCCTGGAGAAAGTGAGTACTTTTCCATCAGGAAAATGCACATAGCAGGAATGCAGTATTAATATTGAATGCACTCCTACTTAATTTCCATAGCAACCAGTGAAAGATAGTCATGACATCAGCAATTCTTGGACATAAGTTGTTCTGTAAGAGATTTAATCGTTATACCAGAAATTAACCACCAGTGCTTTTACAGAAAGCTAAAATCCATGTGGGCAGAGTCCACATACAGAGTAACATAACATAAAAGCTCTAACCCAAATAAAATACTTTAAGGGGCTGTTGGAGTAAAGTCCTTAATGCAAACATTATTAAATAGAAGCACTGCTTATATTAACATTTTTAGCAAAAAGAAGATGAGATTATGGTACAGCAAATTAAACAGAAACAAAAAAACATTCCCTCTTCATCACTGATTTTCATGTTCTCTTTCGCTGAAGGTGGTGTTTGGTACCAATCTCAAACCAAACATAAAGCAATTGACACAGGAACAAGTTAAACCGGCACACAGCAAAGCATCCTCAGAATCTGAAAAGTGCTTGAGAAAATTTATTCTTTTTCAACATTTTAAGCTTTTTCCAATTTCATCTAAAAACCAACCACTCAAGTTACCATATCAAGTGTTTCTGGTGAAGTTTTCCTACTGTCTTCTCACAAATACATGCTATTGAAATTGCTCCTACTAAAACATCAAGGGCTGATATATCAGGTCAGAAATAAAACACCCATCTGTGTCCTAGTACAAGCAATGCTGTCCTGATCTTTGTTTTCATTTCTCTCTCAAATACTTGGCTGACTCAGTTTTCAAAATTTCAAAGTTCAACAATAACAGCTGGCAAAAAGATCCTTCACCAGAGCTCCTTCAACCTGGACAACTCACTCAAGCCAGTTCTGTTTGCTCAAGTCTGGTAATATGCTTTTACAGTCTCTCTTTGAAACAGACTCAGCTACACAAATAATTGAAGTTCCCTCTGTATCAGCAGATGTTCACATGCACTGTTTTATTTGCAGTGACAGATTAGGTTCTTTGGATTACATTTGAAACTAGATGGACACAGGAAATGAGCTTACTTGAAGTCTTGGCCAAGGTGTCCTGTGCTGGGAAACGAGCTGCCATAAAGAGAAGCACACCAGCATTTCTTGGTATTTTTCCTAGAGGCAAAGACATTCCTCTTTCTTCCTCTGTGGAACTTCTGGTGTATTATTTGCAACAGTAAGACTGACTCCTTGATATCTGCATGCGCAGATATGCTTCTAGAATTGGCATTGCTCAAGAATTAAAGCCTGAGCACCAAAGTTTCAGAGTGAAATGCTGTCTTGCAAGTAGACATAAGCTTAAATCCAGAAATCCTGGATACGTCTTAAAGCTGAGCTACTTTTCCGCTGACTTCTAAGACTTACATTCCAATGTTCAATATTTTATTTCTCTCCTCTCACACCCATGCTTTCTAAATTTAATAGTTTGAAACAAATGTTTGCTCAGACAAAGCTGTAGAAGGACAGACAACAGAAACTCTATGATTAAGCATCAAAGTTTAATTTTGCTTAGTCAAAGCTATAGGTTAGTTAGAATGCTACACACATCACCAGAAATCAAAATGTCTCACCACCCTGTTAAATCCCCCAAAACCGGAACTGTAGCAGCCTATGACTGCTAAATGTCTCTGAATAATGAGGATCAAAAGAATCTAAAGCAGTACCTATACCAGTAGTTCTCTCTATTTTTTACATCACACCCACCTAAGAGCCACACTGAGCATTTCACGTACTGGTTCTCACACAACCTTTATCATTGCCAACAGAAAAAACATTGTGAGTCAGGAATACTGAAGATGCAATAAAGAAGCTCAATACAGGATATACAAATACTATATTCTTCATTTTCTTATAAATCCCTAAAATGAGGCAGAGAGGGAACTCAGAAGGTTATGTAGGACAGCACTCGCTTCAGGGCAGGATCTACTTCCACATCTACATCAGAGAAGTCAGCCTTGAAGTATTATGACATTTCTGTAACTGAAGATCAAAAGGCTAGACCTTCTACCCTGTAGTTTATATGTCTCACTGAAGAAAGGGATGTTATTTTGCTGAGTTGTTATTGATAATGCATATCCTAAATTTCCCTTGATGCAGCTAAACACACTATTTCTCCTAGTCCCATCACAGCTTCACATATGTACTGTCAGACTTTGGTTTTCAGCTGTATGCTCTGATGTGCAATTCCTATTTTTCCAGGAATTCAGTAATGTTTAATAAGTTTAAAACTTTCTTTTAAAAAAAGAAAAGAAAATATAAAGGAAAATCAAGTGTTGATAGCATGAAGTTTTATACACACATTGCACAGGCGCGCACTGCACCTTCTCTTCAACTCCTGCAAAAAATTCAGTTGCCATGTACAACACTGAGGATCTCCTAATTTTAAAAAACAGAATCAAAAAGTATAACCCAATGAGAACTTTTTGATTTCCAACGTCTAAATTACATTTAAAATAAATATTTCTGAAAGGCAATCCAAACCATTTTAATTGTCCTATCTTTAAAACAACTTGAAGTTTATAAAACTATTTAAGAATTTCACCTTTGCCAAAAGACAGGAGGCTTTTAAAACTCAGCAAGAAGCTTAATTTAAAACTTCTTGTTTGCAAGGCCATTCAAACAAAACTAAGGGCTGGACACTAGGGTAAAAAGCTTAAAAATTAGGGATCGTCTTACATTCCTTTTAGCCATGACAAAAATGCATAGGAATATATTGGAGGTAAGCTTCACACCTTCCATTATAATCACCATCTTTTATAATTAGCTGACTTCCAGCCTTTTTCCTGTGACGTTAAATGCCGCAGGATTTTTTAAATGTGTGCCATTGCTTGCTGAGGGTTAGCATTCAATAGGAATGATTACTGTTCATTGCTTGCATGAGTTCATGCCTTCAGAGGTAGAGATTTCTAGTGTTTAATGTGTAAGGCTGTACAACATTTCAGAAATCAGCAGCTTTGTCACATTAACTTCTTAAAAATACTTAACATAGTTTCCAAAGACTATTCAAGTACCTCAGGCTTTCACAGTGAAAAATATCACATGCTTAACTTAAAGGCACTTCAGCATCACGCTGGTAAATTCTTTCACAGCTATTATTTCAAACTAGAAGTGCATTTAAGACATAAAACAAAAGCCACAGTCACCTGTGCTGGTACCAGTCTTTCTGACCTGGAGAAAGAGAATGTAAGCTGTCTTTATAAACTTATTAAATATAAAAAGTTATTTTTAATATGAGATTTATAATTTTGACATGAAGCAATAAAGTTCAATATGCAAATTCCAAAACGAAACAGGACACCTAGGCAGCCACAAGTGATGTGAGAACACAAAGCAAAGTAACCACAATGGCCTAGCTCCTACTGATGGTGATTTCAGCAGTGCCACGTATGGCTCAGCAACCTGAATGGGATGAGAACTGACATTCACAGGTCCCAGTGAGGATACTCTACAGTGCTTGTGCCAGCTGTTCTGTTTCTTTCTGCCTCTTCTTGAACACAAAGCAATATAGTGTCTTCCAAACATTTCCCATCAAAACAAGGGTTAGACAGGATACAGTTCAAGAGTACTTGTTCTGAAAAGTCAATTATTTTATATACAAAAGTACAACTGTATCCATACAATTGTTATTTGTCAACACTAACACAGAAATCAAATTCATTGTAAAGGCTAACTGCAATGATACCAGGTACTCAGCAGCAAACCCTGGATTTCAGAGACAGAAATATGGTTTCTTACTCTTCCACCAGCTTCTTCACCAACATCTTTAGCCTTCTAAGTCAAATTAAAAAATGCATGTAAACCTGCAGGTGATATACAACAGTAGCCTTAGATGCCTTAAGGTCAAAAGATACTGAGCACCTAGAACTGGAAGTGACAGAACAAAACTAATTAAATTATCCAAGATACACAGAACTGCTGCATCTTCTAGAACACCAGGCAGTAACCAGCTGTTAATAGTCTGTTTAACACATCCTTTTGGTCAGAACTACCACGAATTTGCAAATGTTTTGTTTGTTTAGCTCTCTTAGGTAGAAGGAAATGACCTAATTTTTCTGCTGTAAATTTCACAGACCAGTTACTCCAAAGAGCATTTGTATGAATGAAAACCACTTACCCACGGGGACACTCGAAAAGGCTTTTCACACAAAAGAAGCCCTAATGTCAAATATTTCAGTCATTATACCACAGAACAGCTGCATGTTTTCAGTGAGGTAGTGTCTGGAGCAAGAAAGCAAGTTTGAAAATGTGTATGTCAATGAACTTCATTTGTTGCAATTCTAATGTATAAAATCGTGTATAAATAAATTATAGTGCTGATAAGCACAGCTGTAATGTCTGTTAGAACATTCAGCTTCTAAATACTTTAAAATACAATCTCTTCATCTAACACCTCTACATACTGCATGTATCTGATACTGTTTTTTCTCTCAGAGGAAGGATTCACTACTGAAACACAGTATTTACCTTTCAGTTTGTTAGGACAGTGGAAAAGAATTTGTCCCTGAAAACAGACTTATGCACAGACTGCAAGAGATGTACCAGTGCCACATTTAATAATGGGACAACTCTTGTTGAACACCTATAAAAGCTGCAAGGTATTATGCCTCCACAACACCAAAGTCAGGAGAGCAACAACATTCAAGTTCCCAAAGGAATAGCAAAAGTCTGGAAGTCACTCTTCTAAACACAGTTTTAACATCCTTTCCACACCTTTGCTGACAGACAGGACCTGTCTCTCCTCGGCTCTTCTTTCAATCTAACTTTAGCGGGTTCAAAGCAGTTTACAGAGAAGAGCACTGCAGGAAAGCAGTAGCCACTGCACAGCTCCATGTTTGAGTGTCAGGTTACCACCTCAGGTGTGGTTAGATTTCCAACACAGAGAAGAACTATCTGTAATTACATCTACACACACTAAGATGACCAAGAAAATATGATCAATACCTGGCGACCCGTAACACAGCCCCACCAACTAGCAGAAAAACACAGACTATTAACAAAAAGAATGCTACTGACTAAAAGGAACAGTTTATCACCACCTCCAAATGATTATCACCACCTCCAAATTTATGAGCACAGCACTGGAGAGAACCATCTGTGGATCAAATCTACTTCCCTGAATTTTAAAGCAACATAAAGGAATGTAACAGGAATTTTGCCTGTACTTTCCACAGAGCATCTTCTCTCCCAAAGGGAAGACGATTCATAGATGTATCAGATTTGCTAAAAATCCAACACAACACTTAATGACTTTAACAATAAGGATCAGCTGTGGACATAGTGCAGGAAGAGCTTCAAGAAACATGTCAACGTAGAAAACCTTTCAGTAACATTAAATCTGTTTGCAGTACAGCATCCTCCAAGTACAATGAATAGGCAGCTACTGGAGTCCCTGTCCAACACTCACAGAGTGAAGCCTGAAGGCAGGATGAAATCCTATTTGCAACATGACTTTCAAAGTGTTTCCACATGCTCTGTAATGTCTAAAAAAGGATAAATCTGTGGTAGCACTCTACAAACACCCAAGCTCTGGGCAAAATATAAATGCCCAAAGGCAAAAACTTAAAAACCAAACCAATTTAAGAGATCTTTTTTTTTTTCACAAGAGAAACCAAGAACAAATGCTCCCTTACATGTTTGCACTAGTCTCCCATCTCTATCTCAAAAAAAAAAGTATATTAGCCTCTTACCTACATAAAATAGCAAGCATTAGAAGTAACAAAGCCCACAGCTTGGCTGCTACCACACTAGTCTCATGTATTTTACTTTCAAACAGAAAACCCTACAGAGAGCTGCAGCAACACTTATGAAGAGCTCTCAGGTCTTCATTGAGTACAGATGAAGTCATCATCATCCCTGAAAGCAAGACCACATTCTGGTCTTGCTACTCAGTTATGCTTTGAACTCCAAAGAATTACAGATGATTTTTAGAGAGCGGGCAAAGCAGATCTTAAGAAGTAAGAACAGGCTAATCCTGTGCACCCCCTCCCCAGCTCCTCCAACATATTCAAGTGTGGTTGAGCAGCTACACTACAGACAATGGACCACTTTGGAATGCCCACTGCAAAACTTAAAGAAAACTCAGGTATATTCACCATCTTTCATATTTGAATGCATTCCTATTTATTAACCATTCTTCCCAAAATATCTCGCTTTGTCCTGCTCCTCTGAGGAGCATCAGGAAGAGAAGTCACCCCATCAGATATTTAAGGACATAGGAGACTGCATACTTTTCCTGGAATGTATGAATTCCCAAAAAATACCCAAGACAGGCGTAACAGGATACTCTCCTTCAATAGCAGAAAGTTCTATTCTTTCTGTGAGCAAAACACAGTACCACCCACTAAAGCGATGACTCTGCATCTGGTTTATCTTGTTCCCTCACAATGGCATACTTCCTGTCTCTATCTATTCAACACCCGTTAACACCCACTCTGCATCTCAAGCCTTATAAAAATTTCCACTTTGTCCATATCAAGGCACACTACATTGGACAATAAATTCTAATCAAGTAAGATAAAACGCCTCTTAATATTGTTCTGAATTGAAGTTTTCACCTAATTGCAAGTTCTTTGGATATTAATACTCTACTATTCTGACCGAATCAAGAAATGTCCCTTACTTTTACCTTAAAAGCTTTTTTTCCTAAAGAACAAATTAAATTGATTCAGTGATTTCCAATTAAAAGCAGACTAATGAGTGCACATAAGTCCCATTTTGGTGACAGGATGCAAAGGTTCATCCATTTCTACGCCTTTTCAGCACAGAATAGGCCAAAACCTTTTCTGACTTTGGGTACATGTGCCCAGAATAGATGAATACTTCATTTAAATACAGGAAGCACTTGTCATTAGAAGTGCAAGTCTGACTGAGAGTTTAAAAAAAGTCAGTCTTTTAACAGTGTGGAGTGGTTCACACCCTTTGTGTTCAGTAAAGGATTGAAAAAGTATGAAAAAAACTAAATGCCTAGAAATTGAGCACTCTGCTTTTCAACCTGTGCAATGCCTAAATTATAAAAAAAATCACCATCCTCAAACTTACAGCTCTGTTGTCTCCTAGACAGTGTTAAACCTTAAGCTAAGTTTGAGCTTTCTCAGAGCAATTACTTTCAAAGCTTTGGCAAAACACCATCTCTGTTCAGGACTGAATTACAGTTCCTTCCTCTTAGCAGAAGAATAACTCAAGACAAAAATATGCAAGCAGTCATGGACTAGAAACGTTGTATACACTTGAGTATATGTAAAAGCACAAAAGCAGCTCTAGTAGGGTAAAGCAGGGCATTAACCTCGTGTGAAAGTTACCTCATACTTACCGCATACCTATCAATCCACAACTTCACAAAAACACGCCACACTCAGTTTAAAGAATTCCACCTAGCAGCATCACATCTTTAACTATCAGACAGAATTACTTTAAGCATAATACAGAGAAAAACTAATGGAAGGCCCGTAGGTGTCAGAACCATAGACTGTGTTCCTTGTACACCGATATTTTACCTCGATATTAGTCTTCCTCAAGCGTCATCTGCTTCCAACCTACTGTAGATCTACTATTAGTGTACTTTGAGGAAGAAAGGGGAGCATATGCAACAAGCCACCCTAAATTTGTTATTTATTTTTATTCTGATATTTATTAAGTATTAATATTGAATACTATTCTAAAGTATTAAATTATTGTTTCTTAAATAAAGAGGAAGGAAAATTGGACACAAAAAAAGGAAAATATCTATTTATAATTCTCTGTTAATCTGGAATGAGTTACCAGAATGTTAAAAGGTAATTTCAGTTTCATATGCGTTAATAGTCTGTAATATACACACACAAGATCATAGCACAGAGGCATTCTCAGAAGTTAGCAAGTGCCTCTAACCTCATGCACTGGTTGAAATCCTAGGTGTTACTTGAAAATATTTTCAATTATCAAGAGGGAGGAAGGATTGCTTTCCAAGCACAGCCCATCACTTACCTTAGAAGTCAAACTGTACCCACAACTACACTTTCAACAGAGAGAACTGAGTACCTTTTCATGCAATCCAAGAGGTCTATAATTTCTGATCTTCCAGAAAAAGGAAGAAAAATATTGTATTACTTCTCTACCAAGCTACATGATTTAGTTCAACTAGATAATAATGTAGGATATCTCAGACTGGTTTTCCAAGGCATTTGTTACATGAGCCATCTGATTTTAAGAAAGAAGCCACATCATCTGCAATGAGAGCCAACCGTAAAATAGGTCAGTGTGTAATGAAGCATATCTCTGGCTTATGCTTGCCAAAAAAACCCAAATAACAATTCATGGCAAGAGTACCTCATGGATATCCAAAAGAAGGGCAGTAACTCTTACCTTAACAGGAAAGCTACACTTGCCAGTACGAACGCCTTCTTCGTCAGTCTGCCACTGATGAGGCCTGCTGGCCTCTGGGACATAGACATCTTTCTTTCTCCTAAAGCTTTGCCGTAATTTGTTCATTTCTCAGATTTTCACGTCCTAGAAGAAGAAAAAAAGAATACTGCCAATAGGCACCAAACACACATTTAGGCACTTCGGGTCAACCATTATCATGACAAATGAATCTGTGGAAAACCTGAGCTTTTGCAAAGATGAATGGAAGGGCCCCTGTGACAGGAAAATATTTTGGACACAGATTCAGAGAAAGATGGGTATTCACTTCAAAACAGAAAACACAAATCCACATTACTTGTTTAACATCTTTCCACAGCAACTGAAGCATTTCACCCAGGAATAAGTATTAGTGGGAGCATACGGCTACCTAAAATAGCTGACAGAGAAGCTCTGAAGAGTTTTTTAAACACCCACCTAAAGCAACCAAGCAGGACACCAATAGCAAAAGCTTCCAAGGCACTCATGCAAGGCAAGCTCTAAAACTGCTCCTAAAATCAGGTGCTTGTGCTGCTCACTAAGTACAAGAGATAGGTTCAGGCTTTTACTGACGGGAACAGTCCAACCCTTGCTTAGTCTACTGGTAGAATTCTTGCAGTTAAACGAGAAATGCACTTCTTCAAAAGGGGAAGATCATGCTGCAAATACACTTCTGAAGCCTAGAATTCAAAACTTCGTATACAGTATGCCTTTATGTATCAATTTCTATATACAATCCAATCCATGCTTTAGACTTGCTTATCTTTACTAGATTCAAACTACAGTTAGCCAAGAAGCTATCAGCAAAATTACTGCTAATAAAAAGACTCAGTATTTACCTAAAGAAGTAAAATCATATGGGATACAAAGTGGGGAATATTGAAGACATACTGAAAGGCTGCTTGAGACTTGGTTGTCATTCCTGGAAAAGAAGCTTTCTCACAACCATGACATTTCATTTTGATTGAAAAAAAAAAAGATGCTGCAGAATGCAAGGCAGCAAAATCTAATTGGATTACATATGCATATTTCCCATTAGACTGAATAAACTACAGAATATAGATATTTACAGGTGTCAATGGCTGGCCTTCGAACAAAAGCTGCTTTGAAAGCAGTTGGAACACCATTTTAAACCTTGAAAAGGACGGGTATCTTCCAGTCAAAACTGTATGACATAGGTGAGAAAAATCAACACATTCCTATTTGTGATATCTGACATTTAAGAAGCTTAAAGTCAATATGCAACTATTTCAAAGCCGAATGAAATTAAAAACACTATAGAAAATCACTGCCCATCACTAATTACAAATACTAAATTGTTTTGTATCTCATGGCACACTTTAACCGTGCCAAATAAAATGCCAAATAAAAAGGTATGCATTTTCTAAAACTTCCTTCAGCAACTGTTACTTTCTCCCTCAAGCAGCAGATAATTAAACAAGTCAGTTCCCACTGTATCTTCATGGCATGATACTGGCTGATTTCTCCAGAATCTTCCATCTTTTTATCATCTATTAAAAGAACTACTGTAAGATAAGTAATAATTCAAAGATATACCCATGGATAAAGAAAACACCACTGTATCACTAGGACTGGGTAATTTAAGTGTGGTGATGTTAATTGCTTAAGGGGAAATAAGCACAACAGTCACACACACAAGTTCAGTGGCATATGAATGCCATTATTCCTGAGTCATGCAGCATTCTGTGTACTTTCAGCATAGGGGATGATTCCTGCAGTATTTCTACACTAGAAAACAGCCACACCAAAGACCACTTTTACAGCAAACACTGTGCTTAAAGTTGCTTGATGAGCATTTGAAAGCTCATCATGAACAAGGTGTGACACTCCAAGCAACCCAAATCCAAATGCAAATTAAGTGAAGGCTTGGGATGTAGCTGAAGGCTACAGGCAACTGTCCCTAGCAGGTACCTAGAATAGCCAGGAGGTCTAACAAGCAGTGCAAGTGCAGGGATGGCAAATTGCTGAAGGATTCTCAATCACAATTATCTAGTTATAAAGAAGTGTTAACTTCATTCCTTCATAGCTACAAAATGCTTGTCATAACTAGGAACATAAAATATTTTCTTGAATTTACTTGAGTGGATTTAGAGATTAGAACATATGTGCAAAATAAAAAATATGCACATTTCTTATCACTCAGTAAGTTGAAGCAGCTCTATTCTGCTTTCAGCTGGGACAGAGTTAATTTTCTTCCCAGTAGCTGATACAGTGCTGTGTTTTGGATTTAGGCTGAGAAAAATGTTTATAACACATCGGTTTAGTTGTTGCTAAAACACTAAATCAAGGTCTTTTCTGCTTCTCACCCCACCCTACCACTGAGCTGGCTCCAGGGCACAAAAAGTTGTGAGGGGACACAGCTGGGAGAACTGATCCCAGCTAACCACAGGCATGTCCCACAGCATAGGGCATCACACTCAGCATGTAAAAGTGGGGGAGGGAAGGAAAGACGGAAGGAAGGACAGAAGGAAAGGGGTACATTCAGAGTGACCGTGTCCTCCCAAGCAACTGCCGTGTGTGATAGAGCCCTGCTCTCCTGGGGATGGCCGAACACCTGCCTGCCCATGGGAAGCATTAAATTAATGTCTTGCTTTGCTTGCCCGTGTGGCTTTTGTTTCATCTATCTATCTGAACCCATGAAGTATTCACTTTTGCTCTTCTGATTCTCTTGCCCATCCCACGGGGAAGAGTGAGCAAGCAGCTGGACGGGGCTTAGTTGCCATCTGGGGCTAAACCACAACACTCTTCTATAAACATTGCTTATTTTACATGCTATAAGCCATTTTAAAATCTCTGTGCAAAAGGCGATTCTCAAAGTTTTAAGAGGAGCTGCAAAGCTTCTGTTCTAAGGCTTAGAGAGGCATTACAGCAATATTAGTTAAGTATTTTGTTTTACAAACTGCAGACGGAGGACTCTGTGCATCCATCTGAAGGAATCAGAATATCAAGGGAGGCCATTCAATCACCTTGGGCAGGTAAAACATACTGCAGCAAATCTCTGCATGGCATCTCAGCTCATAAGGACAGACAGACACTCTTGTCCCTGCTGCA
The DNA here is from genome assembly GCF_017590135.1 of Pyrgilauda ruficollis. Lineage (NCBI taxonomy): Eukaryota > Metazoa > Chordata > Aves > Passeriformes > Passeridae > Pyrgilauda > Pyrgilauda ruficollis. The sequence continues at coordinate 6,380,237 of NW_024512543.1, forward strand.
GACTGGCAGGGCCAGAGCAAAACCACTGCTCCAGCTGCTTCAGTGTGAAGTGCAGAAATCTGGTCAGCACATGGCTTACAGCCCAGCTTGCACTCCAGTGAGGGACAAATGCACAGATACTCCACTCTGCCAAAAGGAGCAACAGACTCTTAAGCAGATACAATTAGATGCAGTGAGGCCCGTGTCAGTTTTGAAGATCTCAAGATCTCAAAAACTTCAGTGAATAGCAAACCAAGGACTGAGGACAGCACACAATCACTGTACCACTTGTGAAAAACCGCAGTCTAATTGCCTTATCATAACATTTGCTTATGGGAGCATTCTGTTGGACTTCTCCCTCCCAGGCATTACTGGTGCCCAAGAGACTGGCGCCTTATCAGACACTTATTCTGACCAGGAATCTCAATCCCCAGGGGAGGATAAGAATAAGAGTTCCTCAACTACATTTTGTATGAGAAACTGAAGTGGCGTTTTGCCCAAAGTATTTCCTTTTCACCAAAAAACAAACCCATTTTCCTACACGTTCTAATTTTGAGATCATGTTGGCAACAAACAGCTTAAAAATAGCTTGTTCTATCTGATAGAAATGCTGACAAACAGCAAAATTAATTACTTGTAAGGCAACCAGCAAGCTCTCTCCAACGGCCACACTTCCCTTTTCTGAAATATCAGACTTATGAGTAGGCTGCAAAACAGTATGTCCTATAAATACCTAATTTGCTGGTAACATGGATGTCAGGACAACCTAACTGCAGTTGTCATCTGATGGGAAAGTGTTAAATAGAACAATTCACACAGGCTGCATATTTGAGGATTCAGGAGAGAAGCACAGTGAATTGCTCCAATTAAGTGCTGAAATTTTTACTAATTTTGTCTGGAACTCAGAAAACCTAGTGAAAAGTCAAGATAGGGAAATCAAAATCTAGTTAAATCACAAAACATAACATTACATCAGAGACAAACTGCCAACAAAGGCTGAAAGCCCTGAGCCTTCTGGAGAAATAAGGAAACAGAGACACATTGGGTCCTGGTACATTTCAAGGTTATCTTACTGCAGACAGCTGAGTATCTAAATGGTCATTCCCACTGGAGGAAAAAAAAAAAGGCAAAACAAACCCCAACAAAGCAAAACAAAACAACCCACACAACATGAAAATCTCCACCACTTTTGTAATTCAAGAGATTTCAACATGAGACTAGACATCAGATCATTTTCAAAAGCACCTACCTACAAAAGGTATCAAAAAGACAAATGAGATTTTAAATCTATGTTACCATTTATTTTTATGCAAATTTATGTATTTTGGAAACAGAGCTCCAAAGCCAATTTAAGGAGAGCGGGGGCATCATTATTCTTCTGACCAACAGAAAAACTACCATTTACACCTTTATCAGTCCACTGACAGCTCAGGGGCAGAGTTGTCAGAAACAACAGAGACAGAAACAACACTGTCATGGATAAAAGTACATGTTGAAGCACTCAGCTTCACTGCCTTGTGCATCATCAGGTTATGGCTGCAGAACAAATTACTGCAAGATAAACCAGCATGTTAATTCATGTCTTGTTAGCTGCTCTGCTGTACAATTGTGTTCACTTTTACCCTTCAGTGAGCACAAGCCAGCAATTTACCCTTCAGTGGGAGATGGGTAAGCTTTCATATTAACTGAAGCTAGATCAGGAGGAAGCTGCTGATGATGCAAATTTAGAGCTTAGCTTTTGCAAGAGTTTACCCATGTAACCATACCTTCAGATAAGCAATTCATTTACTGTGGATAGCTGCTTCTTGCAGAGCAGTTGCTGCTACTGGGTAATCCAAACTAGAGAATCTGCAGGGCAGAAGGACAATATGGGTTCCTGGGTACCTGAACTGCATGCACAAATTCAACTGCTTAGATTGTAAGCTAGGGTGTACTATGTATTCCACACTAAGGAACCACTTAGAGTTTTAACACTCAGGACAAAGAAACAGCACAAACATTTTTTATCTTTCTTATGAACTCTAGCCTTCACAAAGGTTATTTAATCTGCATTCAATTATCTATTATCTTTTCTGTTTGCAATGAAAAACGATAAAAATGGGTATTAAGTCTTCAGTCAGCTATTTAAAACCATTCAGCAGGTTTGGGATTACTATCCGTTTTCTTTCAGAATTTAATACTGTTTCCTATTTACCAATTTAGAAAATAAAAAAGAAAGTCATGGGTCAAACAAGGGCAAAGCACTCTGTGCAGCCTGCAACAAATGCAGAGTACCCGGGGGCAGGAGGGAACACACCCCCCCACACACACACCCACCCCGGATGCCATCCTCCTGATTTATAGTACAAAGTTCTCCTGCAAGCCTGAGCCACCAGGAGTAGTACTGACACATGAAAAAAATTCCTAGAAGTATGCACTTCAAACAGCAGGGAAATACAGTTTTAAGAACAATGTATTATAGGGATCATTCTAAAATTTACAAGCCTCCATATAAAACAAATTTAATTAACTTGATAGTATCTGGTTAAGTAATTTAAAAGGAAAAAAAAAAAAAAAAAGGTCTGGTTCATACCAGTACTGCCTGCTGGCCACACACAGGTGAGGGCTAAGCAGCTGCACAACCATCTGCTCCCTTATGTGCTCTTCCCCAGTGAAATACACCTAACACTGCCGAAGGGCCAAGCCAAAGAGTCTGAAACCCAGAGCAAAAACCTCATCCATCTCTAATATGTTTTTCTCACATTTCTTGACAACAAAGCTTTCTGAATCAGGATGCATTCCTCCTGCCAAAGCTACCTGATATTTCACACCTAAGAGGAAATGCAAATAATCTTAATCTTGTTGAAAAAAATGTGTTTACCTAACCTACTTACTAGGAAAACACTCCAGAGACATTCCTCCACATGACTGTGAAGATCTGCATCCTTAGAAAGCTCAGTGGCTCTGAGTTCTTGTGCAAGCACAATCTGATCACATTGTCCACAGGTTAATGTTTAATAGCTATCTTTTGACCATTATGAAAAACCTCAATCATACTATGAAATGCACCAGGAATTGTGAGCAGTCCACACTTCCATATTCCAGAAGAGTATTTCACATTGCTTTTTCTAATAAAATACAGTTCACTGCTGCCACTTGAACATTATTGTAAATCTTGGCTATAACCAGGACACAAGGACATCAGTGAGGAAATATGCTTGTTTCAAGTCACTCTCGTGGGATGAGGTTTGGGTTTGGCAGGCTTACCTGCAGTACAAACACAAGAAGAAGCAGTTCAAAACATTTAAATCTCTTTTGCTCTCTAATGTACAATTTGAGTCCCTAAATTTAAGATGACAATGTAAGAACATTTCATTTATTAAAAAGAGGCAAGCTAGGAAACAAGTTGAGTGCTGCCAAGGTAAATAGTCTGTCCCTGTCTATTATGAAGCTGCTAGGATGGAGTTTTACTTCTCTGAAAAATCCTTATTAAGCATTGCTGCTAAGCAAACGTTCTCCCCTCCTCTCCCACTTACAGAGTACAAAAAACATGTAATGTCCTATCTCTCCAAGCCTACTGTAAAGGTTAGCCAAAACTTGCTGCAATTGCCCTGCAACAGCTTCTCTGCAATTATTCACCAGCACAAGCACACAGAGTACCCTTATCTTCTAAGGAAGAAAAGGTCACCCCATGTGTCAGATTCTGAATGCAGAACTTTGAGCCTTTTTGTAAGTTTAGACCCCATAAAATCTAATTAAATCCAGCACTGTCACACTGAAGCAAATGAAGGCAAGTGACCGTATGAGCATGCTCACTAAAACGTTAACAGCCCTGTTTCGCAATTCAGGCTGACTAACCACATTATTCACCACAGGCTTTCCAACCCATTCACCCTTTCATTACCCAATTAACATCTCATAGTACAGTACTACAAGTAAGCTTTCTATCAAAATATGCATAAAAGTGAAGCATTTCTTCATTTGTTCAGCCAGCAAGCGTATTTTGTTGTTGTTATTATTATTATTTAGAGTTCAAATTAAGGGGAATTTCCTTGCTGAAGATAAATTAATGGATACATAACTAAAAGTCTGTTGAAGCTGTAGAAAACTCACCTTTCAGCAGTGAAAGTACTATTTAGATCATACTTTGAGAATACATCAGAAATGGCAACCTTAAACTCTTTATGTAAGACCAAAGAGATCAAGCTGTGACAATAATGTCTCTGACAGCATTCTTTGAAATCGTGATGCACTGCGATCATATCATGTGAAGTACAAGACATCCTCAAATCCATCAGATTTCTTGCTGTCTTATACCTAAACTAAGGTATTGTGTGAGCACTCCACAACTCTCTCCAGAGCGCTTGACACTTCTATCTGCACCACAGATGAGGGTGGAAAAAGGGGAAAAAACAATGTTATGACAGCAACATTTTACTGGCAGAAGCCAGACTTAAACAAAAATTGCAAACAGCTTATGAAATATCAGGAAATGAAATAATGAACTGTACTCCAACACACTGTTAACAATTATGTGTCTAAAACATTCAGCTACCAGAGGCCCTGTCCTAAAGCTTAGGATTTTGTAAAATACACTTTCCAAACATAAATACCCCCAGACTGCAACAATTAACAGAGGAGTCAGTATTCCACAATGTTATGTAACAGAAGTATCACCAAAGTAAACATTCAGACTCTTAAACAGTCACAACAATACAAGTTTGATCATTGCAAGGCAGAAGTTATTCCTAAGACTATGCAATGCCTCTTCTAGTAGATGCAAGATAAATCATTTGCCTCTCACAAACCTGTGAAATTCAGCAAATAAAAGAAAGCAAGCCTCATTTTCTCCATCAATAACTATTATAAAGCAAACGTCCCAGTCCATCAGACACCACAGCAACTCCAAACTCTGACTATGGTCCTAAACAATATGCTAAGAGGTTTAAGAGCAGAGATATAAGGCAGTAATCCCCTTGTTTTGTAGGCTCACTCTAAAAATACCCTGCAGACTGTCAGTCACTGGTGGAAAGCAGGTCTCCTAAACACTTGATGTGATAGAAAGTGAGTTGAATTATATTATCTATAATAACTGAAAAGAAGCAGAAGTTTAATAAAGAAGCACTAGCTATGTGCCTTGTGGAAAGCATTTCAAGTAATTCTGCTTTGCAGCTCATCTGCACACATGTGAATAATTTTAACTAACCAAGCCACGTCATTTCCAAGTGAATCATTTACATTTAGGGCAGCTAAATATCAGACAACTCAAGAGTTTTCAAACATTAACATCTCGGTTTAAAAGGTATCTTTACAAATACATGCTGAATTTCAGAATGAAATTAGATATAAAAGAAAGTACAAAAAGAGCTGAAACAGCCAAAAGGTATGTTCTTTAATCACCCAATTCCACAAACTGCAGCTTGAAGTTATGTATGTCAAATCCCACGAAAATAAATGCATTTTCAAAATTTAAAAAACACTCTTTAACAAGTAAAATAAGCATTTTTACTGGTAGATCAATCATAAACCTTAGGGTTTACACTGGACTTACTTCCGTAGGACCTATGAGTATTTTATAAGCAATCAGTGTTGATTAAACAAGGCCAAACATCTGCTGCTTAGTAACAGAGAGGGTCGAATAGAAATCAGTCAGTCACACCTTTGTGCTGTTGACCTGATCACTCCCTACTTACTGGGAGTCCAGAAACATACGAACACATGCTGTATTTTTGGTTCCAGCTCTTAGGTAAGGGCAGAGAGAGCAGACAAAATGAGCTACAGATCCAGAGCACGCCTTGCAGGAACCAACTGCACTCGAAACCAGTTTACTAGGAGGACATATTTCAGCAAGATATTAAAAATATTTACAGTGAAGCTTTACCCTTGGTTCATATACAATGTTTCACAAAAGCAAAAGCAACCGCATTTTGGCCAACCAATCCTGCAACACTGCTCTACACCAGCCCACAGCATGGTCCAGCCCAACAGCCCACATTGCAGGAACATTTGGATCAACAAGCCATACAAATCTATCAGCCTTAGGAGAAACCTTCAGTGGGAATGAACAGCAGTGCTGCTCCATCTGTCAGCAAGGAGGATTCAGGTACAGAGAAACTAGGTAAATCCACGTGAGTACTAGTGTGCTCAGATACAAAACAGCGAGGTAAAGAGGGCTCTCCACCACAACCAGCAATGTTTCATTCATTCATGTATGCTCTCAAAAGAAATAAGTTCAACAACTGTTTGAAGGTGATGCAAAATGTTCCAGAGTAGATTAAACTGATTTTAGAAATACAAGATCATCTCACAAGAAGAAATTATTATTAAATTATTAAAACAGCAGAGAAAAGCATATGGAAGAAGGGTAAAAAAGCCACTGTAATTATAAATAGCAATGAATATTAATTCAGCTATTACTACTGTCTAGGAAAGGTCATAACTCATGTTTAGTCCTCTAAAAATTTAATTGTCAAAGAAGCAAACAGTAGTAAGAATTATTATGATATTATTATGAAATTCTTTATATTTAAAAATTAATTATTATTAAATTATTATGAAAGAATTATTATGAAAGCAGAGCAAAGCAAGCAGGTTGCAGCAGCATAAGACCAGACTGCACTCAGCTTCAATACCATATCGTTGTTGTAGTTAATACACCCTCCCTGAAATGAAACTGGAAGGTGCAGGAAAGAAGCAAGTATAAGGAAGATGGCAAGGACTACTTAATACCTTCAGCTCAAGGACAGATTAGATATATCAAAGGTCTTCACCTCAGAAAACCAATTTTCCAGTGGGGAAAGCTACAACAGTTACAATATCATAATGTTAGAAAATAAAAAAGGAATGATGATTTTCCAATTCTTATATTGTAGGAACTGTGAAAAAGCAATAGAATCCTCCAGCAGTCCAGGTTTTAATAAAACAGTACTTCTCTTCATGATACAAAATTAAGCAGGACAATTCCTAGGTCTGGGAAAGTTTAAAAACTAAAAATAGAAAGGAATTTTTAAAAATAAATCCCCAAACCACCCAGATTAATTATTTGATTGAAGCTTCCAAAAGTTATTGGAACCTATAGTGGCGGTGGTGCAGCCATCCATTTAGGAAATCACCCAGTCCCATCTGACCAGCGGGGAAGTCTTGCTTCATGTCTTAATCGTCTATTCTTCCCAGGATCCAAGAGTGACTGTATCAGAGAGAATGACTGTGCTGTGGAGCCTTTGTTGTGAAGCAGCCCAACTCCCAGGCTGGTGTCCCTTCAGGGCCAGTCCAGCTGGCCACACCTCCGTGTGGCAGCTGTCACAGCACCACAGCAGAGCTGCTCACACCCAGCTGCCGCAGCACCACCGAGAGCTGCCTCTCTACAGTGGAAGGATCTCCCTTTCCAAAGAAAACCCAGAAGCAGGAGTTTTTATAGATCAAGACATTTAAATGAAATGAATCTGTATATTCCAGATAGCTCACAAAATCTGAATTGTTGTGGCAACAAGTCATGGGTGCACTTAGTCAATCTCAATTACAAAATGAAAATGAGCTTAAACTGCCACGAAGTGTGTCATTCACAGGATGACAGATGACTCCCTGTTACACCATTACTGCGCTGGGCCCAAGCACTCCAGTCAGTCACTGCCTGGCAGCTGTTCCATGGCAGCTCAAGGCACTTCAATCGCCCCCATCCTCCACAGCTAAATATAATTAAGGCCTTCTTATCTGTGGGTTTTCTTCAGCTTGTTCACGCTAAATCAACCACACTTTTGACTGCAGCCAATGCAAAGAAGGAGGAGGCCGAGTGACACAAAAAGCATTTTTAATATTAATTTAGAATTCAAATGAAATTGTGAAGCGTTGCACCAAGCTTTTGTGAAAAAGTGGCAGGTTTTAATAATAAAAATGAGCCCAGAGAAAAGATACAGTCATTTTTTCCAGCTGTCAGGATATCAGAAAATCATTTGATCGTCCCTCATTAAGCCTAACAACAGAAAAAGTTCACTTTCATGTAAAATACAGGCAGAATGTTCTTAGGAACCCACTCCGATATCCAGCATTGCAACTGTGGTTGACTTCTAAGAACATAAATTTTTCTTTACACTAATCTTATTTATTAAAGTAAGAATTAATGTATACATTTGTACACCTGTCCGGTGCAAGTTTTGAATTGTTCCATAACACTTTTCTCATAATAACTCTTTACCAAGCTCTACAAGGAACTAACAGAATTTCCAAATCCATTTGCTTTACACAAATGTAACCAAAGTCAGTCACAAGCTATAAATACCTTTAAGCACACAGAATGCAATGCTTTCTGAACTCCCTCACCAGTTAAATACCTTTAAATATATTTTGCATCCTCTCTAGAATCTAATACAAGCCACGTGTTTCATCACCCACAGGAGTCACAAAACATTTAAGGACTCTGTCACCATACTCCCTGTGAAAGGTGTCTAAACAGAGAATTCCAACACAATTCCAGCCTTCTGATACCATTTTGTATATAGGCAACTAGCATTCCTTATGACACAGCACTTAAAACCTCACATCGTTCCTAATGTTTCCCATGTTTGCTTACTGCAAAGCCTTGAGATCTAAGCACAACTTCAGTGATTTTCAAAATTGTATAGAGCAACATAACTGAAGAAATATCCTTTATAAGCATTTACCTTCATAAAATCCTGATGGACATAATGGTGGGAAAAAAGCATTCCCCAAACCCAAGTGTAGTAGAATCAGTTACCAGAACAATGTTCATATGACAGCAGCAAGAATAGGTTCACTTGGTGACTTACTTGTTTTTCCCCCGCTCAGATTCTGCTATAGTACTTTTCTTAAAAATCCCTCTCTCTTGAAGCTATAACCATGACTCCATGGATATTAAAAAAAAAAAAAAAAAAAAAAAAAAAAAAAGGAATCTTTGGTCTGAAATAAAGGGGAGATGATAAAGTGATAAGGTCAAGTCCAATATGGGCTATAAAAGGTTTCATCTGGGAACTTACATCATTTTCTCCCTGTACTTCCCTCTCTTTGTACAACACAAGGGGGTTTTTTGATAATTTCAGTGTTTCTTTTAAAGAATAACCCATAATCTGGAATTAGTACTCCATTATACTAATTTGCCACAACTCCAGTCAAGGCTGGATTTTTCTTTATTCATGGGAATAGACCTGAAGCTTCTCAGACCTATGGCAAAAGCTTTCATCTTAGTAATTTCAATGTTTGCATATTTTAATTTGGGGTAAGAGGGGAGAGGAGGGAAGGGGTGAACTCTATGGAATTAAGTGATAAAAGGATACATCGATCAGTCTGCATTAAAGGTTTGAGGTTTTATGGAAGAATTCCAAGTAAAGTTTTTCATGTCTGCTCTTATAAACAGATACATTCTTCCCTCTCCCACTCCCTCTTCCTATCACTTGGCATTTAAAGCCTTTTGCTTGGAAGATAGTAATGTTGGTCTTTATGGAGACTGTAGATAGGAATTCAACTGCTATTGCTACAAAATCTCACAGGCAGTGTTTTCTTAAACACTGATAATAATCTCTCAGACATTTCCTTCCACAGAAGTTACCAGATTTCATTATGGTCATTAAAATTAGTAACACATTATTTCTGAAGAGCAATGATATATCATGAATCCACAACTACAGGCTCAGTGAGAATTATCATATAAAGCTTCAGACATCAATAAATCCCGGGGTTCCTTTTCAGATTGATTTTTTTTTTTTTTTACTTCCATTAAACTCAGTGAAGATAAAAGAAAGTTCACTTTAAGTATATGTAACAATGAAAATGTATTTCTCTAAATAAGTAACTCTGTATACTTCCAAAGAGATGGCTTCTACCCTTTTCACCTAAAATCAAATTAATGATTACAAAATTTCTTCATGATAATGAAGTTTTTTTTAATGATAGCTTTAATTAAGAAATGGAAGCAATATGTTAATTTCTCTAACAATCTAGTCAAAGTATTTGGTCTTTCCAAGACCACAACAGGATTTTAATTCCATACTGTAAACAATATTTTAACCAGTTCATCTAATATAACATTGGGGGTGGGGGGGGAAGTATAAATGTGAATTTCATGTCACTACCTGAGACAGACTGCTCCAAACTTGTAAAACTGCTTTACCTACCAAACGAACTGCAAGAACTCACATCAGCATTTTACCTTCTAGTCAAAACTAAGTCTATGGTAATTCAGAAGGTCAAGTCTTAGATATAATGGACTAGAATATAATAGATTCAGACATACTATACCTCCTTCCTGGTGATAAAATATTGGGATCTTAATTCAACTTTTTTCTGTTAGCTTTCTCTTCCCCATATTAATTCTGCTAGCATACAGATTTTATCTCTTTCAAGAGCAACACAGAATTTCTGCTACAAAAAGGAAACATGCATTAAAAGTCAAGAAAGAGCCTTTGCATGTGTGGTTTCTTCACAAAATATACTCACATCTCAAAATGATTATTAAGAAAAGGCCAGAACGTGCGTTCTAACACAAACAGTTTAAAATAATCTTCCCATAACAATGAAAAACCTCCACTGAAATTGTCTGTAGAATTTGGAAATTAAGATCAAAATTGTTCCCATACTCTTAGTGCAGTAAGACACAGAACACTTAGCGAGATGAAGTTAAACCAATCACTTTAAAAGTTAGCCAATCATACACTAAAAGACAAAGTTAAGATATGCACCTCAAAATGCCCATGCTGCCTCTCAGGGTCCCAGTTTACCTATACAAGGAGCTAAGACTATCACCCTCTTCAATGAATACCAAAATCCTATAAATATTCACAAAACTGTCTCACTATTCCTCATTAACAGTTCTCCCACCTAAATGATACTAAACTATTTTTTATTTTTACAAAATAAAAAATATTTAATTTAATAATAAACATATGCTTGTTTTAGTCCCAATATGGAAATAAATGCTCAACTTAATATTATGAGCATGAAAAGATCATGAAAAGATGTCTTTATTTCAAAAGCTTCAAATGAAGATATAATTACAATCAATATATGCTGAATTAAGTTAGAAACATCTCGTGCCATCAGTAAAACATTCTGTCAGCTAAGGCTAATAAGAACTACAGAAATATTGCACATTGCACCCATTAATTCTCTTTAAAATAAGCTGCCATCTGAGACATGGACAAAAAGACCATGTTCATTATTCAAATATTATTCAGATGTTCATTATTCAAACAAATTGAGGTTTTGGCCATCTTGTTACAGTTGTTCAAACCCTGGAAAAAAGTTCAATATTAATTCACCCCGAACTAGAGAGGTATGTGGTTTTGTTCCTGGTATAGAAATTAACGTTCCTTACCCTCATCACGATCTTAAGCAAAGTAGGATGCTGCCTCTCGTGTGGGATCACAATTCTGTCTCCTTGAGAAGGTGAAATGCATTCCACAGCTGTGTGGCAGGTCACGTTCTCCCAGAGGGAGATCAGGCTGCCCACAAGCCAGCACAGGACTACAGGCAGGGCTGCCAGCAACAGTGGCAATTCAGCAGCTCCAGTGATGCCAAACAGCCCACACAAGCACACCAGTCTGACTGAATGATCTCAGCTCGGACAGAACTCTGAAAACCACAGATGTCTCTCACCTTTCTAAATCAAGTGTTCTTCACAGTAAAACAGCTACAGTGATCTGCTGCAACACACAGAGTTTGGTGGCAGAGTCTCAGAAAGTGCACTGCCCATAAGTAACACATGCTGGAAAACCACTTGGCTGCAATAGCCTCTGAATCATACAATACCTGTCATCTTCCCAACTTTAAACTGCTTGGCAAAAGAACAAGAAAAGTCAAACAGGAAATAATGAGGAAAATTTGTCTTCATTCTCAAGTCCATCAGAGCAATCAATGACTCTTCAAGCTCTCTGCAAAGACAGAAATACCACCTGACAACCCTGAAACCCTGCACCCAAAGGCAGCCTTTCCACATCTGCAGCACAGGGCACTTCTACAAGTCACTCCTCAAAAACCAGACTCAGTACAGAGCAAGTGGCAGAAGGCAACCAGGGCATCACTCGCAGGAATTACCCCTGAACAATTCAGATTCTACCACTACCACATTCTGCATTGCCTGCTGATGGATGTGGACAGTAGCAAGCAACAAAGTTCACTCCTGGCATGAGTGAGTTTGACATGGAAGCAGTATGAGCTCTACAGTTGGGGCACACAGGAAATTGTGCTGCTGCTACTGCCCAGGCTGACAGATGAAATCATGTCCCTTGCGTTGCCATCTTGGTATGGAGAACGTCGCCCTACTTTCACCATGGACAGCTGCTTCCTGGGGTGGCAACTGAGCTGGGCAACAGAAGACAGGATGAAGAGGGAGGCAGTCTAAAAATGCCTGCAATGGAACAGCTGGGACGTGGTATCAAGGCAGGCACGACAGGGACTCAGTGAAAAGGACACTGGATATTGTGCTGCCAGATTCACACAACCATCAAAGTCACAAGTGTGTTATCTTCACCAGCAACTAGTCACAGAGTCCACTGATTTGAACAGCACCTCCATTATTCTGGCAGGTGACTGTAGCACAACTACTCCATCCATATATCACCATTCTTAACAGCATACCCTGCCTTCCCTTTCTTAGTCCATAAAATTTTAAAGAAGTTTATCTTACAGAATGTGCAGTTTTCTCTTATACAATAGGTAGCCTATAGGATACTGACAATAAAGGTAACACCATTTAGAATGCCATTAAAATTAGGTGGAAGACAACACCACCTTCCTTCACAAGGAATCAATTATACATTCCTTAATTACAATTCCTCTACATATATTAAACTTCACCTTATTTACGACATTCACAGGAATGGAAGTTACAAACAGGGACTGCAAATAGTGACTTGGTGACATAGGTACTGAACTGAGGCAGAAAGTGAGCTTATTCTACTCTAGTAAAATCAGATCTCCTAAGAAGCTGGCATACTGTGCCACTGAGATAAGCTCGGTTGGCTGGAACATGGCACCAATAATGCCAAGGCTGTGGGTTCAATTCCTATACGGGCCATTCACTTAAGAGCTGGTGTTGATGATCATTGTGGGTTCCTTTCAACTCAGAATCTTGGGATAATCCCTTCTTGCTGGCAAGTTCTGGAAGAGTCGATCTTGACATCAGCCCCTGGAGGACCAAGCATCACCTTATGTCACTTGGAGATTACTAAAGGCACACATTTCACATGGCCAGAAAACAACAGTGCACATGGCAGAACTTAGAAAGTCTGCTCAAACTGCACCACTCCTCTGGCAGCTTTAGCAACCTTCACACCTGGTTAACTAATGACAATTGGTGTCTTGCAAAAATACATCAGCAAAACTATAGGAAACCAAAGTTTGGCTACAGTATAATGGCTAAGGCCTCCCTACGCACATTATCGAGCACTTGCTTGAACCTCCCATTAATTCTCAAAGGTCAGATTTCATTCCAAAAGCTGATTGTCCATCAAGTGCACTGCAATTATCTATATTACAGAGCCACCCTTCTACTCTGCTTATGGTTTGCACTGCATCTTCCCAGCTCAAACTCCACCTCCTGAGATCATCTACACAACAGCATCTTACCTGCAGCTCTCTGAAGCTGCACACATCGCACCAAACAAACAGCACACTAAAGGCAGTGGTCTCCTTCAGTGGTATTACTTTCTGGAAAAGGAAAGAGTTCTTAGACAAGAACTAAAAAACTCATCTCTCTATAAAAGATTTTTTCAACATTATAGCAGTCTAACCACTCCAGGTAAGAGATGCTGAAAGCGTTTACATAAAGCCTTGCTACAAGCATAAATACACAGCTTTGCTAGCACTGAGACTTGAGAAGTTAGATCCCTACATCACAGAACTTAATCTATAAAGTAGGAGCAGAAACAGCCAAGTAGCTATTACATATATTTCTCTGACCAACTTAGTCTCATGACAGTAAAATTATGCAAGTATCTATGGGCATTTCAATCACATGCCTCAAAGAGGGCTGTTGCAAGCCACAAACCACTTTTTCCCAAATTTCACACTTAACCAGATTTAAGAGTAATGCCAAATTGATATTTTGCAGTGGTATGGCAAAGTTGATGAACACACAAGTATCACCCAAAAAGATCTATCATCAGTGCAATAACATGTTCTTAGTTACTTACACTCAGTATCTTACATAAAGAAGGCTTCTTCAATGAAATCTATCAATTTGCAAATGTAATAGCTATTTTCAAGGGCAGCCTACTTAAGTGACTCCTTTTTAATTAAGGATAAACTAAATATTTAATGAATTCAGAGATCTTATATTGTTCCCTCCCTGTCTGTAAGAAAATACTCTACAAAGGAAGGGGCAAAAATCACATTCTCCTTTTGCACCTCTCTCTATTGTGAAATACACCCTCTGAAGTTGACCACCAGCACTATTTACACAGGGATTATATAGAAACTTCTTTATAAAGTGCACAGTGTCTGACTACACAAACTGACAGAACTTCCTCAGCCCTTCCAAGTCTCGAGTCTGAGCAATGACAACACCATTAAGTGACAACAGTTTCCAGGACACTCATATTCACATTGCCTATTGGAAGTTCCTTATCACCAGAAAGGGTTGCAGTGCATGCATCATGTCTGACAGCTACCGTGGTTTTTTCCATGTTCAGTTTCTTTCCTGTACTTGGTCCTTCTGTTTTCAAGTTTAACTCAAGGCTGAGTCCATCAACTTGAATTTTAGAAGTTTCTTAAGATTAAACATTACAGACATTGTGACTGGAAGAAGACTTACTAGTGGTACAAGATGAAACCTATTGAACCCTAAAACTACAGCAGAAAAAACAGGATGAAATTCAGCGTGCCCTGGATTCTAAACCCCAAAACTGACAAGCAATCACAACTACATAAATTTTTATTCACAATATTTTGAAATATCAAGTTAGTGATCTACACAGGAACATGAAGTTCCTCATAGAATTCTCTCTCCCTGAATTCTTGCAAAAAAAGAAAAACTAAAGATGAAGGTGGCAAAATAACTTCAGAGTCTGGAATTGAATGCTTTTCATAGCCTCTAACATGAACTTCTAAAATGCAACAGGCTGCTGAAACAAAGCCAAGATAACTGAGGTTATCTTGGATTGTCCTCCAACCACACCCAGGAATGCAATGCATGCCAAAACTCCACAGTTGGTCACAGCCATGGGCGCAGGAGGAATCCAAAGTGCTCTGAGTCAGTTTCTCACCGCTGGAATCAGGCATTCAGGCGGGCTTGCTATAAATATCCAGTGCTGGAGATACAGGAGGAGATTGGAGCCATATGTGGGAGACCCAAATACCAATTACACACCGAGCAAAGTTCCAGCAGCACAAAATTAAGGAAGAAGAGGAGATTCAGGAAATGGCCTACTTTAAGGCATACAGTCTGCATGTTCTGAACTCTTACAGAAACTGAGCAACAAGAAGTAAGGCTGGGAAAAGGAATCAGAAGTTTGGGCTACAGAAAAATCCCCCTTGTATATTACACACCAATGCATACAAACCTGTTATTCAATTTATGTTTTCTACACAGAACAAGTAAAAATTGTGTGAAAAACCAGATTAACTGGTAAGGCAAAAATCCCAAATGATGTGACTGACCACATAAGCTAACTTCACAGAACATGCCTAAAGCCTGCCCAAGCTTAAGATTGTATTCATAGCTGAACATACACGTGATCTGCTCCAGTTTTTGCTGTTAAATTGTCTTACTCCCTTTTTTTTTTGTTTGTTTGTTTGCTGGGGAGGGGAGGATGTTTTTCTACTAAGAACATTTTTACTTCTCAAAATACTCTCTATAGGTGAATGTCTTTTCTACTAAAAAGGATTTTTTACATTTTGTTACTGCTACATTCCTCTTCTAGAAGCCATCCTGGACTTATAAAACAATGAATATCTGAATGGAAGTTTTAAAATTGTCTTACATTTCACAAGAGTGAAGACACCTAAAGCAAACTTGTAAATTTTTTTCCTGAAGGGGTAGAGGGGTTTGGGTGGTGCAAAACAGGATTATCTGACATACTTATTTCCCTGATGCTGGAAAGAAGACTAGAAAGCATTCCTAAAATATTTGATAGTCTTGAGATTCACAGTAGGAGACTGTATTTCCTGCTGGATAATAGTATTACGTTACACATAAAAACAACTATGTCAGTAAAATTAAAACACCTACAACACGTGAAGCTGTCAGCAGAGCTCCTGTTCTGTTTGAAAGGAGACTCCAGAAGGGCCCAAGGGATTTGCAAGACACCAGCAAGAGGGATGACTGAACACCTCTGTAAAACCTAAGTATCCCAGGTTGATGACCATTGTGTGAAGTTAATCTATGCTCGCTCTGGTACAAAATCAGAACCTAGACCTCTGACTGATTCTCCTTTATAAGATTATTTTGGGAATGGGAAAGAAAATAAAACAATGTTTTTTGTAGATATAGTTACCCAGAGATTATGGGAGCAAACAATGTGTGTCAGTATTACTGACTAAGCATTATGTCCTAGGTCTGAGAAGAAAAAAAATTAAGGAAATAACAACTAAAATATTAATAAAAAGGCATCACTGGTATAGCTATTGCTAAGTGATATCTTACCTAGCTTTTATAGTGACTAATTATTGACTGGCATCACAGAAAAAATAGATTTTGAGTAGAAGTCTGAATATTGATAACATCAGCTTAGTGAGTATGATGTTTAAAACCAAACTCAAGCAAGACTCAAGTCTTCAAACTAGAGAAACATTTAAATGTATCTACTAAATACACTGTAAGAACACCCAGTGTTTATTTACACTGTATTACATTTCAAAGGTTCAAACTTTCAATATATCAGTAACTAGCAACCTTTTCTGAATCTATTTTAAGTGGTTTCCCTATGCAAACAATTAGAGGGACTTTTTAAAGATCTCGCTGAAGTTAAAGGTCCAGGTTGAGATGAGTTCTGAGAACATGAAAAGCGCTTCAACACAATGTTCTCAGTTATATTAGGATACACATTTTAAAAAGGAATAAATGTCCTGAGGATGTCCCACAATTTATTTATAATCTTTCATAAGAATCTCTCAAATTCTAAAGTTCACAAAATCTCAAGAAAAAAGATGTGATATTCTGTTTTTAAGAAATGATGGAGAAATTCACAAGCTTAGTTCAGGGAATAAACAGATTACACAACCAGGCAGAGAAAGGAGAACTGACAGAGTACACTGCTGATTTCAAACAAGTGCTAACAAATACCTCCTTCAATAATTTAAATCCAGTCCACCCAGGATTTGAAACCTACAAGACATTCACTTTTACCTGTAGTATTAAGTCGTTCGTTTCCATAGCACTTTTCTTACCATTTGATAAAAAAAAAGTCTGCTGTTTTAAGGACTCCACAGATTACTACCCATACAGACTTTGTCACTTGCACTACAGACAAATACAGATGATACAGTTCCCCAAAATTCAGAGCATGAAAAGGTAAAGTTCTGCAAGAGAAGGAGGTAAGGCAAGAATGTGGTTGTGTTACAGGCTTCACTGGAGAGGCTGCCCTGAGACACTCCCTGCAAATTCTCTTCACCACCCACGGCCCCTCACATTAGGCATCCAGATATGACACGCAGCAGGAAGGCCTGGACAGCCTTCATCGTGGGTCAGGTACACTGAAACACTCTGGGAAACCTAAACCAAGGGCACGTGGCCTCAAAGGCTACAGGCAGGGCACCTGACTGGGATCTGGGAAACGCTGCAGCGTACACAACCCAAAGCCACCTTCAGCTGCCTTGTTTTGCACAGGTTCTGGCAGTGCCTGCATCAGTTCTGAGACTCCAAAGCAAACATTTTCTAACAACTACAGTCATAACACCTCAGGACAACTCAATCAGAAGCAACAGCTATATCCTGCTATAGAAGCTAGCACAGCTTACTGTGACTGTCACTTATTACATTCCACCAGAGCAGCAACTGACACAACTGCATAAAATTAAAAATATAACCTACCAAAACCCTTTTTTTTTTAATCCCTGCAGTTAATGTGCTCATGAAGTCCATCCTTCTGTGACAGTGGATGAAAAACAGTGAGTTTGAGGAGGCAACAACAGTCCTCCACTTGGGTACAACAACTTCAGTGAAATCTGCAGCAACACCCTGCCTTTTCTGCAAAGCCTGAGCAATTGCATCAGTGAGCCACTGGAGATGCCTCACTTCCTCTGCATCTTCAAGGCTTATGCAAGGTTTTACCAGCTCCAGCTGTGCTCACTGATAACATAAGAAAGCTTGTAAAAAACATCTGAGAAGGAGCAGAGTGAGGTCCAGAGTGAAGCATTTGGGTATGTACAGTGTATGGTAAGTTTCGTTCCATAAACTGAATTTAGTGCTATTCCTGAATCCTGCTTTCACTCATTCAAGTTTGTGACTGGCAGAACTACTTTACTCTTCAGCGTACACCTATAAAAATAACTGTGCAGACAGGATCCCAAGGTGTACTAATAAGACAGTTACAAGCCTAGACAGCAGGAAGTTTCAGCCCATTCAAAAGGAGATTAATACTTAATGGAAGCATAGAGGCCTACAATTACACA
Source organism: Pyrgilauda ruficollis (assembly GCF_017590135.1). Classification (NCBI taxonomy): domain Eukaryota; kingdom Metazoa; phylum Chordata; class Aves; order Passeriformes; family Passeridae; genus Pyrgilauda; species Pyrgilauda ruficollis. Next base: position 6,398,753 of record NW_024512543.1, read on the forward strand.
GCTAAGTCCCAATATATGTTTTTTACAAGATTAGAGCTGGAAAAATTCACCTGTCCTGAGAAGGAAAGAAGCCACATGGCAGAAGAGAGATAGAGGCAGCCAGGAAGACATTTCCAGAATTTCTCCCTTCAGCCTTGAATTACAGAAGTCATTGGTGGTTTTTACACCTCTTGAACTCCCACAATATATTCAGTCCACATGGTTTACCTCGTCAGTAAAGACTAGAGTAAATATCCAGAATAAGTATCTCTGGAAAGGGGGTCTACAAATACTCAGAATTTTTTTTTTTTTTAATGGCAGAAAATATAACACACACAGACACTCCACACCCCACACCCCAATTTGGTTATACATACCACGGTTGTTTGGTAGTTGTATATGTTAGCTTCCACCATTTTTGTCTGGTTTCCATAAACAAACTTATTTCTATCATGCCATGTACAAGCTAATGCATGTACATGGGACTAAAAGCAGAGAACCATCACTCCCATTTACAAACTAGAAGGGAACTTGATTAACCTGAAAAGATGCAGTCTGAATCCCAACCTGAAATATACTGCAAAATTTACGTAGATAGCAATTGTGGTAGCCAAGGGCAGGGAGGGAGGGAAGTACAAAGTATTCTTTCATTTGAGAATCCAAAATTCTTGCAGTTACAGAATTTTAGTTGACTTTTAGGCAACACTGCCTGACCACTTCCCAAAACTTGGGGCAGCAGACGTAGTGACTTCAAGATGACATATTTATAGCACACAGAACCCACATACAGCCACTAATTCTATAATTAAACACTAAATCAAGATGCTATTATGAACACAATGTCTCTGGCAATGTACCACATTCAGATGGACACTGAAATATCTTTTAGATAATTGAACTCGATCTAATCTGGAGTTGGTATTTCCTGGCCAATGATGACTAACTCCTCTAAACCATCATTAAGTATCAGGAAATACCCACCCCCAACATCAATCACTATCTAAACATACACCAAAGTATCATGTTTTGAACATCTTCACTCACAGATAAATATCATATAGGCAAAACTGAGAGGAAGAAAAACCCTTTCCACCAGCCTTCAAGTAACAAAAATACAAAATCAAGTCCTGATATTAACAACAAAATGTGAGTTAGGGCCAGACTTCCTGCTCACTTGTACAGTTTCACAAGGTAACACTAGGCTCTTCCACAGTTATCTCACTCCCTTCATTTGTACATTAAAATGCTACCAGAATTAAACTAATCCACACCACAACTATGGGATGATGGGTTTGTGAGTAGTTTGTACAGTGAGGACACTGGTCTTGTACACCTCTGCTGTGCCCTTCCCTCTCAGCTTTCCACGTGCACTGTCCTGCTGCCCCAACCAATTCCAGTCCTCAGCAACCCACACAAAGAAAAGAAACAGACCAAAGAGCCTTGATGCAAACTCCAGCCTAAAGGAGAAGCCATGCCTTTTCATCTCCATTTTCTGTTCTGTTAAAAACAGCAGAGGAAAAAAGCACTTCTTAGCTAAAAACAAACAAAGAAAGAAAAAGAACCCATGGTAAGTGAAAGACAACAACACATTTATATTCAGGAAGGCTCAGGAGTGGACAATTGTCCTCTTCATTTCTGTAGAAACCAAAATTAAAGGCTCTCAGTAGGAAAGTCACAGCTCTAATCCCCTCTTCCCCATCTCCCTGAAGGTACTAATAGAAAGTTTTCATCACAGCAGTCAACACATCACTATGCTGTGAATATTAAATCTAACCCAAAGAGACTGCCATAATTTCCTCTCCTATCCTTTTTCCATCTTTTTTTTTCCTTTAAAGGCAAAAGATTTGTTTTACAACTGCCATAAGTGCACCAAAACTATTTCTAATTTACTTAGAATTACAAAATAATTTCATCCCTGATGAAATTGCTAGTTGATATTAATTATGCTACTATTCTCCTATTAGAATTCTACATACTTAGCTTAAGTTGGCATGTGGTTCTTTGCAAGTCAAACACTTCCTAATTAAATCCTAAAATGCTATCAAATATCAATATTAAAACTGCTGCCTTCAAGCAAATCTACCGCTTGTCATCAAGAATGATTTTGTTTCAACAATCATTCTGGTGAGTAGAGTCTACTGCCTGAATAAAGCAGCTTTTTTTTTCTCTGAACATGAAAAATCAAACCTCTTATGAAAAATTATATTCATTCCCAACCCTCCTCCCAGAAGAGCTAACCACTTATCAAACCACTACAGTAGATCTATAATCAGAGATCAGACTTACATTCAGATCTTTAGGGGAAAAACCACCACCACCACAACACGTAGCACACACCCATACAGAGTCCCCTTCATAATTTAATTTTAATTTACAAAGATGGCTCCTCTGCACTCATCTGAAAACATGTTACGTGTCAACCGTAAAATGGAATTGAGCTTTTTTGGAGAGTACTTTTTTGGGCCAACACCCCCATAACCAGAGTGCTACACCTGGGAAAACACATTAAACTGCTGGTTCAGAATTCACTTTGCAGGCAAGTGAGCAAATAAGTCCCATCAGTGTTAGCTGGCACGATACCTCTTGCACTCCTTGTGTCAAGTAGTTCTCAAAATGTTACATCTATGCCACTGAAATTAAACTAGTGACATTTTTCTCAAACTGGGAGTCTTCCACAATGAGGAGCAATAGCACAAGTAATCCAGAAGCAGCATTCACTTAGCACCAACTCACAGCACTGTAAGGACAGAAATGAGTTGCTACACAGAAAAATGTTCACAAGGAGACTTCCAGCAGCAAACTGCTTTAAAAAAAATTAAAAAAAAAATTTTGAAATCTCCTACCAATCCAGCCCTCTAATTCTACTATATAAAGGTGTCTAAAGTCAGTCTATATCAATGTAAAGGATGTAAATTAAGAGTCATAATTTGGGGGGAAAAAAATGAATGAAAAACAAACTGAAACGCTACCAAAAAACTCCCTCAGCATTTATCTTGCTATTTAAAACAGCTGTGTCACATGGAGTAAAACAGCCCACTAAACTGTATCTACAAAGCAAGGGCAGAGTTTTAAACTAATCAGTACAAAGGTCCTCAAGAAACTGAGTTTTCACAAATTATAGCTTTGCACAGTTCAGTTTATAATGTGGACTTTGAGACTTTCCTAGTGACGTGCTTCTGAGTACACAACAATATGAGGAAGTGCTGTGGCTAATACTCCTCTTCTCCGCAGACAGTCACATATCAAAGGTGCATCATTGTTTAAAATGGCTCCAGCTCCAAAGGGGGAAGATCTACTCCCTGTCCTGTCTTGACCTTAAGGGAGGGACACACTGTCCACCAAAACATCCTGTCAGGAAAGCAGTAAGAAGTGTGCAAATTTGGAGATTAGGATAATAAATACACTTTTGCTGGTTACTTACTTTGGCTTTCAAAAAAATTCTTGTTGAATAATACAGAGGTTTTTCCGACCAAGTTTTGTCCACGCCAGAAATCCTGATGAACATGTCCACGCGGCAGCTGCAGGGAACTAGGAACAATGTGTTTGTGAAGCTCCCTGCATGATAGTCTCGTGTGAAAGTTTTCATTGTTACATCCATTCTCTTTTGAAGTTACATGTTTCCTGAAACTGGTTTAGCAGAACAAAACTGCTATTAATTATTTGCTATTTCTTCCAAAATAGATATTTGAAATTTATGTGAACATAGTCCAAGTCTGTTCACTAAGTAAAGTACATGCACCTATTTAGGAAAAAAATGGGATTTTTACTGCTTTGGGGTTTTTTCTGTTTCCTTTTTTAGGACTGCATTCCCAAACCTGTGAGGAGATGCCCATGACATAAGGAACATGGTCAACAAGTATTTTAATCAGGTTATTTTTCAATATTTCTTAGAACTGGCAACAAGTTCGTAGAGAACAAGCTGTTTAGGTCAATAATAAACTGCACAGCTCCTAAATAAACTGGTAATATTGTACCTATTTCTCTCCTAAGTAAAATTACTGCTTTTTACTGGTCAAAAGGTCTTATTTTCTCAAGTACAAAATTAACAAAAAAACGGGCTGATTACTCAAATGACTACTTTAAATGTGGTTTTATTGTGTTTTTATTATCATACCTTTATATTTAGCTACCTGTTCTCCCAAGATGACCAGTGATCTCTGCATTTTTCTTTAAGTTTATGCAAGTGGAGAGCATTAACCAAATTAGCAACATTATTGCAGCCTTTTCATAATAAAACATCTACTGAAAACCACAAAAAAAGTTAATTCAGGTTAGTGTATAAACCCTAACAATGTTTCCTGGATTGAAACAGTTGGACAAGCCTGCTCTCATATTTAGTTCCATCGCTAAGTGTCAGCAATTAGTTTGCATCTCTAGATACTTGCACTTGAAACTAAGATGTGGAGGAAAATAAACATGGCAGATGAGATCCCAAACACTTAGTATTTTTTCCAGCTCAAGCTTTTCATACCTTAGATAAAATGCATTACCTATTTTTTTAACATCAGATTAACAGCTAAGAATTTTTTTGAGAGAGAATGTAATTTTATCAAATAGCAAAGAGAATTGTGCAAGCAACACACAGCAAAACACAAAGCCAAGTCACAGAATCAAATCTGAGCTTTCATATATTAAAATCTAGTCCAAACAGTGAAGCTCACTTTCATACTGTGCTTTTTATTAACAGTGACAAAGCAAATCACACAATCCAGACTGAATAAAACAGATGTTATGATTTATAGGCTCTAGTCGCATTCTGTCCAGTGTATACACACCATTTTCTGTAAACTAAGATTGAGATCTCCATTTCTCAGGAACTAGAAGTATTGCTAAATTCACAAATGCCATTTCAAATAATAAAGAAATATGTTAGTACATGGAAAAGATTCATAAACATATTTTTTTAGAAAAGGTCTTCACATTATGAGCTGCTACCTGGGCTTTGTACAAACTCACATGAAAAATATAACCCATCTTCAAAGAGTTGTTACAGAATTGTTTTGTCTTCACTGTATTTTTACTATTCAACTTCAATTGCACTGAGCAATCTTTAAGTGCAAAAGCTAGTTTTTGAAGTCCAATTTCAAACTGAGCAAAGTCCATCAAAAGATTTTCATGAAGTCCTGGATTGCTTACCAGCCTGTAACGGTGTGGTTCTCATATTACATTGTGCCATAATTATGTCTATTTAAAATGAGAAAACAACTGTTTAAACACTTACTGTCACTTTAAGATCCTCAACAAACTACACTGCAGTTGTGCTACTGTACACATAAGGGACGTGACTACCATCTCTTTTAAAAAGAAAATCAACTCCGTTTAATTCCTGCTTGGATCTAGACATCTGGAATCAGTATATAGATGAGGAAGAACCACACAGCTGCAACTGTATAAATATTTTTCTTACCAATTCCCTGCCAAGAGCATTTCAAAATTATAAGATCAATTTCACAGACAAGAAATAAAACTAAGGTCACACAGGCAGAAAAGCTTTTAGAATTTGGGTACTCATATTTGGTGTGAGTGGTATTCCAGGGCCAACATACAGTCTGATCTTGGATCACATTTTCCAGATTTTGTTTCCTGTGAACTTCTGGGGCAGAGCTGGTCCCTCCTTAAACTGGCATAATGATTATCACTGATTTTATCATAAGAATTTCTGGCATCCACTTCAAATAACAATCCAGCAGACAACACACATTCCAGCTTGTGTTATTAGGATTAAAACAGGAACCCCTTTCTATTGATATATTCCTTCCAACAAGGATTATCTAAGCAATTGCCAAACTGATTGCAGTTGATTACAGTATGATGATGCATAGACACTTAGGTATATTTGTTAGCTGAAAATACTGCAGCAAATATAAGTCTTCAGAGGTTGGATTTATAAATAAACTTGAGAATGCCCTTTTGATCTAACACAGCACCTTGGAACATGAAGTATTTGGAACATTATTTCTAGATTCAGAACACTAGGAAAGGTTTATTTTTTTTGTTCACCTCCAGCCAAACAGACTGCATCCTGCCTTCTCATAAAAACTCATGATACCTGCGTGACTTCATTACAGAAATTAATATATATGGTCATCGATCACTGATGAACTAAAACATCCATTCTTTCCTCTGACACATCTGCTAAGCCACCATAAGTAAAAAGTTAACCACAGAAGCCTGCAAAGGTGTTGTGTGTATAGCTGAGCACCTACATCAAGTATCAGTGGCACCAATTCTTTGGCACTTATTCTTTGCATCATCACACTAATCCAAGTTTGGGGCTTGGTTTGGTTTTGTACTATGGCTAAACAACATTGAAAAGTATTGCCATTCCAGAGACTGCCCATACTTTAGAAACTTGTGATGGTTATTCCACTCATACACTACCGTTCATGAAGGAGCAAAGCTATGCAAGGATGTCACAGTATCAGACCACAATAAAGACACACTGAAGCAGACCAGCTCAAACCTTTGGCAACAGAAATTGATACACTGGGCTGTTTAGCAGGGAAGAGCATAATTTGTAGTGTGTAATGATTCAAAGTTCTCCTCATGAAATTTGTGAACTATTACATTGCTAAGATCACACAGCACTGATCCTACAAAGCTGCTGCTTTTTGCTCCTTTCAAACAACTATAGTGACATTAGAGTTTCACTTTATAAGAAAACCTTCCAGAATTTACACACTCCTACTTACTGTGAAAGTTTGGCCATGACCATCAATACAAGTCATCTTCATCAAGTCCTTCTCGTGGATTCCAATTTCTTGTATCAAATGCCTTATATAGCATCACCCAAGATGCTTTACACCAACACTTCTATTAAAGCTATTCTGGTCACCTGTAAACACAGACAACTTAAGAGTCTGTTCCTAATCTTCATCCTCAAAGGTTTTGCCTCTTCATCACCCACTTCTTTGCAACCGTTAACTACAGCTAATCTATTTCAAAAGATGAGAACTGTGAACAAAACCTTGAAAGAGAGGTACTTCAGCAAACAGCAATGTGAAGTGACAGTATTTGTTTTGAAGACTTAAGGACAGCTGGACAAGATGTTGCACTTTCACGAAGAAATAACTTACAAATCACATGCAACTTGTGGCAGCAGAGATGACTGTACAGACTGTGGGTTCAGCAACACAGGGCTAAAGAGCAGGAACCCTGCAAATTTTCAAGGGGCAAACCACTATATAAGCTGTGACTAAAACCACTTTCACATTCCTCACCTCACTGAACTCTAACATCAAGTAGCATTTAAATCATTGTCCAGAGCTGTGAAATCACCTCATCAACACTTCAGCTATCCTTAAAATAAAAGTTTTAGTTTTGTTATCAGTCTTCTCTAGGAGTTTGATAGTTCTGTCCAACAGTTTTTGCATATTTCAGTCTAATCACCACACGTAAATGGCACTATTCTGCTCAAGGCAGAGTACCAGCAGTCTGCCAGCAGCTGGCAATGGTGCGAGCACTGAAGTACAGGGATGATGATGCTGGAATGCAGACACCCTTCCAGAAGATTTTCTTGTTGAACCTTTTTAAATGTAAGATTTCTGTCAGCCCATGTCTTTAGCCTGTCAAGGTCCCTCTGAACAGCAGCAAAGATGTCTGCTGTGTCATCCACTCCTCCCAATTTTGCATCATCTGTGAACTTGCTGAGGGTGCACAGTGTCCCCTCACTGAGGTATTGATGAAAATAAACAGCCCAGGCCCTACTACCAACCCCTAGGGCACTGCACCCCACTGCTAACTGGCCTGCAGCTGGACTTTGTGTCACCATTCGCACCCTTTGAGCCCAGCACTTCAGCCAATTTGCAATCCCTTTTCTTGTCTACTTAGCTATACCAGATGGTGAGGGTGTTAAGGGAGACAATGACAAAAGTACTGTTCAAGTTAAACAGTAGAGACTTCTCTTTTCTCCTCCACCAACCCAGTCATTTTGTCAAGGAGGGCTGCCAGGTTGGTCAAGTACGATTCCCCCTTCTTAAAGCTGCAATAACTATTGCTAATCATCTTCGTGCCCTTCTTATGTTTGGAAATGGCTTCACAGGAGAATTTGCTCCATCATCTTCCCAGGGGTCTAGGTGAGGCTGAGCAGTGTGCAAATACCCAGACCCTCCTGCCCTTCTTGGAGTCAAAAGCAACACTTGCATTCTTCCAGTCCTCAAGAAGAGTCTTCTATTATCTCAGTCTTTCAAAAACAACTCAGACTGGTTTTGCTATGATATCAGCTCTCTGACCACTCATAGGTGCAATCTATCAGTTCCCATGGACTCTCTTGTGGCAAACTTTTTTAAATGTTCCCTTACTTGGTCATTCTCTACTGAGGCTAAATCTTCATTGCTCCAGACTTTCCCACAAGTCTCTAAGGCCTGGGACTCAAAATGACAAATCCTACCAATAAAGACCAAGGTAAAAAAGACATCTAGTACCTCAGCTTTTTCCATGTTTTCCTTCATCTCCCTCTGGCTGGTGATGTACTTGCAGAAGTCTTTCCTGTTGCCCTTCATGTCCCTGAACACCTACCTGAAAACTGAGGCCCAAAGCCAATCCCAGTCACACCTCTTCCATTCCTCATGCACACACAAGCAGAAGGTGCAGTGAAGTTCAGATTCAAAAAAGGGCATGCTAAGGGAAAAAGCACTTCTTGAAAAACTTCATACCGGGCCTGTTCTAACTTAAACATTGTGATACAGTACACACAAAACAAGGAAACCATAATCAACTCCAAATTGCCTCTCTACTCTGTTTAACCTTATGACACAAGTATCATGCTAATGATGGCTAAGCTTGTTCCTGCAGTCAAAAACAGAGCCTGACTGACAGATGTGATATGCACTGGAATGAGTGTGATCAGGCAGCAACACAGCTGTCTTCTCAACAGTAGCACAACTTCTTTGTTTATAACTGTGATGAAAGTGAATTGTTACTTTCAGGAAATCTAAATGATGCATCCTGGTGGTTATGTATTCTGTATTTTACATTACACAGCTCTTTCATCTTATGTATTAACTCATACCTTACGGCCTGCCCTGCATTTCTAGGGCAAGGCAACATCATACACGTGTCAAGAGGCGAAATGTTATAACCAACAATTTAAACAACTCACTAGTTCTGGACAGTATGCATTAAAGATTTCTGACTCTACATGGTACATGACTGAGCTACACCAAAGCCAGCTTTATGCCACAGGATAGTGGATGCTGCACTCACATGCAAAGGGTCATAAAAGCAGTTCTGTGAATTGGAATCATACTTTAGGGCTGTAGGCTGGTTTAAACAACAAACAGCAGCAGTAAAAGCTGTAGAGAAGCAGAGACTATTAACAGCCTGACATGTGTCAAGACATAAATGAGATCTTTACACTTACAAAAAGCAATATATTCCCAAACTTCAGTACATTCTAAAATAATAAATTATTTCAAACCTAATTAAGGCTAGGTTAGCAACTAAGCAAAATCCAATTTTGCAGAAGTCTATATATGCTTTAGTATATCCAGCTAGAGGCATTCCAGACACTCTACCACTGTGTGATATGAGGCAACTCTTAAAGGCACAAGGAGTCTGAACGTCCGTAGAAACACCATCAAACAAAGAAAAGCTAAGGAAACCAACAGTGTGTCCTTAATCAGTTCCCTCTAAATTGGTGGCTCCCTAACTCATTTAACAGGTTTTTTAAAAAGCCTTTGAACAAAACTTTAATTAAATCTGTTTCAAAACAAGTACTCATTTCAGCTCAGTGCTCTAGGTAAAACTCCAGTGCATTTACAAGTATAATCAGTTCAGCACAGTTCTCCCTCTTTCCTCTATAAATACAGCTATTTATGTTTCACCCCAACCCACACTAAAACTCAAACACCCAGCATGCAGCTCTTTCATCTACTTCTTTTTCACAACCTGATCAACAGTAGAATGGCAGATGAAGAAAGGTTGGGTGTGATACCTTCAGAAAACAGTCAGAAATGGTTTTTTTTCTGTCCGAGTGTGATAGTGAATACAAAGATCTGCCTGAGCGAGTGCTTTTACTACTGGAAATGCATTATACCTGCACAAAAAAATACCATTTTCACAGAATCATAGAACAGTTTGGGTTGGAAGAGAGCTTTAAAAGTTTGTTTAGTCCAATGCCCCACTGCAATGAGCAGGGATATCTTCAATTAGATCAGGTTGTTCAAAGCACCACCCAACCTGACCTTGAACACTTCCAGGGGTGGGACATCTACCACCTCTCTGGGCAACCTGTTCCAGTGTTCCACCACCCTCACTGTAAAACATTCTTACATATGTCTAATCCAAATAGACTCCTTCTGCTTGAAGTTTTTACTCCTTGTCCTGTTGCAACAGACTTTGCTAAAATGTTTGTCTTTCTAATAGCCCTTTGGAGTACTGAAGGCTGCAATAAAGTCCACCCAGAGCCTTCTCCTGGCTGAACAACTCCAATTCTTTCAGCCTTTCCTTATAGGAGAGCCCTCTAATCATCTTCATGGCCCTTCTCTGGACTTACTCCAAGAGGTCTGTGTCCTTCCCATGCTGTTGGACCCCAGCACTGTGGGTGGGGGTCTCACCAGAGCAGAGGGTGTCACCAGCAAATGTGGTGAGGGTGCACGTGATCCCTTTAACTACATCATTAATGAAGACATTAAATAGCACAGACACCTGAGGGATGCCATTTGTCATCAATGTCCTTTGGGACACTGAGCTGCTGGCTGCATCCAGAGAGTAGTATCCATGGCTCAGTGTCCCAGTGGGCATTGGTGAGGGGTGGTTTAACCCATCAGATTTAAAGCTTTCAATGGAACAGGTACCAAAACAAATGAGTGAAGAAGAAAATCAAGATACCAGGAAAATTAGTGTTATTTATTTAAATTTCACTCATTTTCCAATTACTACTCCAGTTCCATTAACATCCATCAATTCAAAAAGCAAAATTACATCTCTTCTCAATACATTAATTGAAAATCCAGGTATTAACATGAGGCCCGTGACATCTCAAGCATCCCTAAAGGCCAGGACACTCAGAGCTATGTCCGTATTGACACAATTCTGACCAAGCATTTGAAAGCCTGTTTTGAAACAGCACAATGGGTCACACCACTCAGCATTTCAAACATCTGAAGAGGCATCTGAGCATGGAAAGCAGACTGCTTGCATCTCTACAAGTTATTTCTGCACACACCAAGGAAAAAGTGTGATCAACTGACAAGAAGCAATTTTATTAAAAGATTTTAAAATAATTTTTTTGTCCAGAAACTGATGGCATTTATTAATTAACAGATATACAGGTCTGTTAGAGTCACAGTATTTAGGTTTTTAGCAAAACATGCAGAAAAAAGCTTCAGCAAAGCAAGAATCTTACTAGTGATCCACAGGTCAGACACAGCTCATCAGAGAATTCCACATTAGAGTGGATGAGACAATGGTCCTTTACTACTCGGACTTCTAAAGAAATGGAATTTACTTTACAAAACTGAGAAACTTCAATTAACTATTATAAACTATAATTTCAATACTGTGGACCATTTCATAATATTACTTCCTTTTCATAAAGAGAATTTCTGTGTTTTTTGTCAGATCTCACCCTATTCAATGGCCACTGCTAACAATCTTCAACTGAAAAAAAAATTGTTGTACAATATGTATCTGTTTATGCTATGCGAGTCTGGGAGAGAAGAAAAAAATATAAGGAAAAAACCCCAGCAAGTACCTTTAGTATGAGGACTGTTTTTCCTGCTACTGGTTATTAATTCCAGGATGCTCAAAACTGAACAAAATGGCAACAGTTTCTTATTCTGTTGTATAGATACAATTTCCTTTCCTTATATACAAGGAGAGAAAACACAGCTCTGGAGAGGAACTCCTTATTAAGGGTGTATCTATCACAGGTCAGTCTTCAATATGGAAGTCAGCAACAAGCTCATCAAACCCTTCCTGAGCACTAAGTGGCAAGACTAACACTGAGCACTGCCAGGCCAAATTTCTCAAGCAATCTTCTTACGGACATTCAGTTTTCAGAAATATTGCTATGACTAGACCATGCTGCTAAATATTACAATTTAAGTCCCCAACAGTTTAATGCACCTGTCTGCATTAAACTGCACCTAAGTATAACAGTGACATCTGTACACATTTGCAGAGAAAACAACCAGCACTTAACTTTCATAAAGGAAAAACCAAAATAAAAGGCCTTCAGGTGCTGAATAATGAAATTTTGTGCTAGCTTTCCCAAAGCTAGTTTCCCAAATTGCTGGTTTCATTAGGTTTCAGAATCTGAAATCAATGTCAATTGAAATATCTGATCAATATAAGCAGAGCAGGAAAACTTAAAACAATCCTCCCAAAATACTAGCTTAGAAATGAAACAAGGAAACTATGACCCAAATACACATATTTTACATTATGCTGGTTACCACTGAAGGAGAAAAACTGGTTTGCCTACATGGACAAAAGAACAGTATTACTCACTCAACCAATGTTTCCCTAATTCAACTTTACTAAAATGAACATGCTCTTTAGTCTATTCTTGAGGAAAACTCTGTCACTGTACAAAGTGGTCCTACAGTTTCATTACAAAAATGCAAAGGGCAGAAAATGGCAACGGTGGTCAGGCAGCATATACTGAGATGATGTATGAGCTAAAAAAGCCATAATGCCAGCGTACCACTAGGGATTAGTACTTAACACAGATGAAAGCTTTGTGTGATAGCTGAGTATTTGAAAACTTTTGACCTCACCAACACTTTTGAGAACAAGAGCTGTCAAGATGTAACACTGCACCAGTCATACAGGAGCCCACCCTCTTAAGCACCTCTGAACTTCCATGAGAATCTCCTAGACACGATATTTATTTAGATACTTCCTCATCACTTTTTAAAGTATTTGCTATCACTTGAAAAGCTTTGTCTGGAAACAACCAGATGTCGTCCACTATCAAATTGCTAGCTGTTCTGTTTTTTTCAGAAATTTCATATAATAGTTATAATTTTGTGGTGGGCTGACCTTGGCTGGACTCCAGGTCTCCACCAAAAACATTCCCATCATTCCCACTCTCAACTGGACAGGGCAGAGAAAATACAGTGAAAGGTTCTTGGGTCAAGGAAAGGACAGGATCATCACTCACCAATTACTGTCACGGGCAAAACAATCTTGATTTGCAAGTCGAATTTGTTTATAATTTAATTTATAACCAAACAAATCAGGGGTAGGACAATGAGAAACAACTTTCTCCTTGCTTCAGCATGGGGTCTCTCCCATTGGAAGATTATCCGCCATGAACTTCTGCAACATGAGTCCTTCCCATGGGCTGCAATCCATGAACCCACTGCTCCAGCATGAGTCCCATCCACAGGGTACAGTCCTTTAGGAATAGACTGCTCCAACAGGGATCCCCTGTGGGTCACATGTCCTGGCAGCAGACATGCTTCAGCCTGGGCTTCTCTCCCAATGGTCCACAGGTCCTGCCAGGAGCATCCTCTAGCACAGGCTTCCCATAGGGTCACAGTCTCCCTTGGGCACACACCTGCTTTGGTATGGGAGTCTCCAGCAGTTCCAAGTGGGTGTCTGCTTCACCTTGGACCTCCACAGACTACAGGGACCCAGCCTGGCTCACCACAGTTTTCACCCATGGGCTGCCAGGGAGTCTCTGCTCCAGCACCTGAGGCTTCTCCTGGCCCTTCTTCACTGACCTTGGTGACTGCAGAGCTGCTTCTCTCATATGCTCACTCCTGTCTGTCTGCAGCTGTTCCCACATAGAAACATTTTTTCCCCTTCTTAAATCTGTTATCGCATCACTGCACAGGCTCAGCCTTGGGCAGCAGCATCTCCACCTTGGAGCAATCTGGCACCGGCTATGTCAGACATGAGGGGAGATTCTCACAAGCCATACCTGAGCTCTTCCTGCTACCAAAACCTTTCCATGTAAGCCTAATATATTATTGCATAAAACTTGAAGAAGAACTAAAAAGGAAAATTAGCATTGGTATTTATGCTCCATTTTTAGATATCCTTGGCTATGAAGAGTCCGCTTCAGCCCCCTCTCCTCTGCCTCCTCTCTTCTCATCTCAGGAACACAATTCTTCAGCCTTAGAAGTAAAACATCACAGTGAAATGTCTTAAGAGTTAAGTATTACTAGTTGTATTAAAAAACACTTATTTATGTAAATATTAGCCCTAAATGGCTTCATTATCCATTTAAAAATACTACTTTTATAGACTTTTTATTTCAATACATTCAATAAATATAAAGCCGTTTGCAGATGAATCAAGCTTTTTAATTCATCTATGTCTATATATAAACAGAGGCAGAGGGGAAGAGTTACTATCTGTTTGTTTTAGAAACAACCACACATGTAGCATTCCAAGGCTGTCCATAAAAATTCTTGTGTGTGTGCAGTGTATGGAGCCACCTCTGAACCTTGCTAATGGGGTTCTGCATACAACAGGCTTAAAAGAATCCTCCAAAGTATCACCTCACGGCAAGTAGCTGTTTTCAGGTACAGTTAATGGAACATTCAATATGGTTTGATGATGAAAAGTTCTTATCATTCTAACAAAAAAATTACAGATTGCACTGCTCTTCCCCGAATTTATCCAGTAGAGACCAGATTTCTCAGTGAAACCACAGGCCAAGTCCACACTTGCTAAAAATAGAACATGACAGCAGTTGGCATCGTACTATCGTACACTTGTTGTGATGACAAGTGTCGGGTTTTCCTTATATTTAACTCATTGTCATCTTTCATAACAGCCTCCTCTCAAAGGGGAAAAGATGATACACAAACACACACAGAGAAAGCATGATTACCTTACACAATAGTCACTTCTCAGCTCTGCCTGGTATTAGCTACAGAAGTCAAGCTGTTAATTCCCTACTGCATAATACTACAGTTTAACTGTATTTGGCTTTATTTAAATAAGAAAACAAAGGTTTTTAGCTTTGTGTTTTTCTGTAATCTGAATTTATGGTAATAGTTTAGCTTTACATCATTGAGTTATAGTTTCAGAGGTCTTTATGCATACCACATTTCTCTCTTCAAAAAGCAGATAGAAAAGACAAAAGCTCTTGAGTGGGAGGAAGCAACAGAGAAAGGGAGGAATGTATCAGCTTGCCAAAAATGTGCCACAGCCTCTACAATACAATGTTAATAATTCTGCCTAATGCAAACGCAATAAAGCTCAGCATTTCATATGCAGAGCCAATCCTTTTCCTATTACTGGACAAAAAATATGTTATAGATTTTTTTTTTAATGCTTTAAGAATGACTCATTTTGCTATTCCTTTAAATTGAAGGTTGCCATCTGAGATTTCCAAAAACACTTTTTCAGAAACTGCTTTCACATGTATTGCGCAGAATACTATTTTAAAGACACCGGATTGCTTTTTCTGGGTTTATTTCTGAAAGTTTTGACATAATTTTGCACCAAAAAAAAAGCAGTGAAGTACAGCAGCTTTTTCAATTTCTTCAGAAATATGAGCATAATACAATACTAAACTCCATCTTCCTGAGAGCTACTTTGAGAGAAGTCCATCTAAACAACTTAGACTGATTTGAAGCATATTCTATGCACTATTTGCAGTGCATACAAACTAGTTCTTACCTGGTAGAGAGGAAAGGACAGGTTTTGACTTGTGCAATTCAGACGTAACCACACTGCAGAAATATTTGATTCCATATCCTGCTTTTTACATTGTAAGAACTTTTACCTTCAGAAAATAAAATACTTTTAGCAGGAACAGTCCACACATTCTAATGCTTGCTTCACATCTTGGAAGCTCCTGCAATGTCCATACTAGCTATTCAGCAAATAATGGAAGAACTGCTAAACTCATTCGTAACCCGTGGTTTCTTACATTACTAATTTGAGAATTAATCAGATCACATAATAACACAGTAATTAAATCTTTCTTTTCTCTCTACTCAGATGTCTCCAGACCTCTGTAATACAATTATTTGTCAAATAAAGAATGAAGTGCAGTCTCACTATTTCTGTCATAAGTTCTGAGCTTCTGTCCCAAGAACCATCATAACCACAACTAACCTCTAGTATCATGGTTTCAAGGGAGTTAAATAAAGGCATATAAACCCAATAAAATTTAGCTGCATAATCTTAATTTCAGTTGGGTTAAATGCTGCCCTGCCTATGTGATCAATCAATTGCATTAACAGAAGTCCACAAGGTAAAGAAGAAGATGCTTTGTGTCCAGCAGAGATTAGTGTTACACTCAATACTTCTTGTATTAAACTTAGTCTGCATAATCTGCCAGTATCAGAAACTGACAAATTCACTGGTAGCAATAAAGGACTAGTTATGGTGACAAATTCCTTTCAACAGTAAAATTGTTTCAATATGGATTATGACAAGTCAAACATAAGATCATGTACACATGAAAAAGAATATGATCTAAACTAGAGACTACAGTGAATTCCAGTTATGCTGGTAAGAAAGGGAGGACAAGGTGAGTATTTGATGCTGCAAGAGACAGAATAAATGACCTCGGAACACAGACAGGGAAAGCCCATTGACAGGTCTCCTTCATCCCCAACTGGTGCCTACAGTTCAGGTGCCCACATTTTAAGAGAGGCTTGTCACACTCCCACACGTACATGAAAACTGAGGTCTTATCTCTTGCTTAACTGACTTCTAAAATAGAAAATAAAGCAACAACTAGGCCATCATCTAAATGACAAAGACTTCAAACTTCTTTTCATCTTTTCGTTTTTTCCTGCTAGATCAAGTACCCAGCATTTGATATTAGATGAACATTTGTAGCTTATTCTTAGACACTGGAATAATTTGCCAAGGTATATGAGGAGAATCCAACACTTGAAGTTTAAAAAAATGTAGTGTGTGATTTACAATGTAAGCTATAGTTCAGATATAACACAGACTTGCTAGTTTAGGTGAAATTGTATTGCAACTAATTTCTAACTACAAAATAATTTGACCTAGTAGAAGATTTACTATAGCCTACATTTGTGTAGGTCAAAATGGTGCTCCAAAGGAAAAAAACAAGCAAAATAAGAAAAGAGATTCTCAATGTAAGCCTTACCTCAACACCAGGAAATTAAATATGGAGAGAGTAGATATCTGCATGCCAGAGACAAGACTGGTTGCATTTTACAGCTGACACTCTTTTCTCTCATAAAAAAAGGGAGCTGCTGGGTGGTGAGCACATGGACAGACAGGCCAAGAGATACCAGTCCCTAATGCCTCTAAGCTCAATGAGCTCACCATGGTATGTTTTTATATAAGCTAACACGCATTATCTAAAGAGAATACTTTTTAAGAAGTGCTTAGAGAAAATAAGAGTTAGACAAAATTTTCAGTACTACTATGGGCCAAGTTCCTCAATGGCATCTACCCAAACACACCTGGACTGTCTACATAAATCCATGTACTCAATAGGGTATCAGAGTCCTCACATCACACAAAGACGGAACTCTGTACTTTACTATCTGGACAAGGATTTTCATAAAGGCCAACACTTGGGGTGAGTTTGGCACAAGCAAAGGCCAAATGTAGCTAGCTCAGTATCTGTACTCTAAGCTGAATAACAAACTATAAAGAAGGGGCTCAGCTGGACAATATTTTAAAAGAATAGTATTCCAGATCCTACAATAATTTAAACAGAACTCTGCCTGTGACTCAAACTCTAGGCTAAGACACTCTTCACTAGAAGTCTAAGCATTTATCTTTGCTGCTGTTTTGGATTTTTGTCTTTTTTTCTTTTTTTTTTTAAGTTACTCAGAGTATACTTGGAACAGATCAATTTAGAGATGTGCTAAAACATATTCCACACCACTGAGCTTTATAGAGCTGTGGGAATGAAAGCTGTGTCCTGCTGATAAAGAAATATTATTCTTTTAACTCTAATAGGATGAAGAAGAGATACCACAAGGCAAAGTCAGGGCTGGTTTTCTTTTCCTCCAGAGACAGGAAAAAACTTACAGCAGCTACACTATCTAAAAGTGGACAAGTCTAAACTTGGGACCCAATTTTGTACAGCCCCACTGTTTGCAGACTGAATCAACACACAGAGACAAACTCTCATTATCCAAGATAAAGGCCTGGGACCCACCCAAGCAGAGTAATCCCAAGTCCACAACTCAAAGCCAGGCAGCTACAGAGCTACCTCACATCCTGCCTCTTCCTCATAACCTGCTCGGGTGCAGCACCAGCCCCACACCAACTCCCCAGCACTGGAACCACTCTGGGAAGTGCTTCAAAGTATGGCAGCCACTAATGGTTCAGCCTAGCAGGACTGAGCTAACAGTAACCTGTAGATGATCTTTTCAGAAAGTACAACCTACAGCCTGCAAGTTCAGCCTTTTACTCCATCTGCACCAAGAACATCATTGATAGGACATAATTTTTTTTTTTTTTTTGAAAAAGGCTTTTTACAATTTTTCAGTGTTGACAAAACCTCTTCCACTTGGAACTACATGGTCAAGTATAATTAAGGCATGGTAACACAACCCATTGAGAGAAGGTAAACTGCAATCTTGCCAATTAAAGCAATTGTTTCAGTACAACTACATACACTTTTGGGAGTCAAATGATAAATGCTAAATTAAGTCTGTCTTTGCTTTTCTAGTTTGTGTATTAACACCAACAGCTTTCCCTAATACCATAGTTTCTCTTCTAGGCAGACTTCAGGGACTAAATTTAAAACACATTGCACTGATTACTGAACTGCATTTCACAATTCCCTTTGGATTTTGGCAACATTCTCCCCCAGTTATTAAAGCAAATCTTTCAAGCACTTGATCCATTATACTGAGAGTTTCAAAACTCTCGGAATAATGGATCAACAGAACAGAAATTGATGTCTGCCTCCATTCAAGCAACTAAAGAAGAAAACAGACAAGACTGCTTTAACGCAGTTGTAAGAGAACACTTGTATGTGACTGGAACTTAGTACTTTTAATTGTTAACAATTACTAGACCTTATCTTAGTCCTACTTCATTTGAATATACATTTTTAAGAACACCCAATTTAACAAAGTGAAAGAAACTTGAGAAATTCAGCCTTTTCTGTCCTGAACACCTCAACTGTCTTCAAGTTTGAGAGCACAGCAGAAGCGATCATGAATAAATACAACCACTTTCCCCACCTTTCTTGTCCAGTGTGTCTTGACTCCCTGTACAGATTACCTGTCTGTGAAGGACAAACTGCCTTCACAACCAGTTACTCCAAAAGGAAAAAGCATGAGGTAGATACTTTCTAAGTCTGCATGTTTTAGACTCAAATTCTACTGATAAATTTATTGTCTGCAGAATTTCTTTTTTCAAGAGTGCCAGATATAAGGATACCAAATACCAAACTGCTTAAGTACCAGCACATCACCCAGTCTCCAGACATATATATTCTTTTCACTATGTAGCTATTGTTTTTAAGTCCTATTTTGTGACTGAAAGCTGTACTAAGAATAATACAGAAGACTAATACAAAGCTTCTCTAAAGATGAAGACAGCATGTCTGTTTGGCAGCAGTTCTAAGACAATGACTTCTAAAATCATCTTCTCACCCAAAAAGCAAGCCCTTTTCTTTAAAGTTGATGTTACCAGTTGCTAAAAGGCTAACTCTTTCCTAGTTCTGCTAACACTCTTTTTGGGTAGCATCAGCTTGCTTTCAGCCTCCATAGTCAGAATAGAAACACCAAATACCCTCCAGGAATGGTTCACACTGCCATCATCCCAGTAGATTTGAGGCTCAGGGCACAATCTGGAAATGGCCATTTTTCCATCTCTACTGCTACCAACTGACCCAAGATTCTCTCTTAGCAACCAGGATGAAACTGCCTATAGAGGTAGGATTCCTACAGACAAGTCTTCATATTTTAAGTCCTGTTAGTTGAAAAACATTACCCATTTTCAGTCATATTTATTTTCCATCTTAGCCAGCATTTAAGAATTAACTTGTCTGCTTCAGTGGATATATCTTCACTCTCAGTAAAGCCAATGACAGAGGACTTCTGTGTGTTTAGCTGTTTTAACACAAATTCTAATTGTTATATTAATAATGAAAAGTACTGAATTTGTAAGCATGAAAAGCTTCAGTTGGCATGACTGAACTAATTGCAAAATAAAATTATAGACTTGTGACTTGTCATAACTGTGAGATCCCTCCCTTACTTTTGTATCCAGAATTGATTTTAAAAGAATCATAAGTAGATGTTGTGGCTCCAGAATCCATTAAAAAAAAAAAAAAAACCAAACAAACCAACAAAAGACACAGAAGCTTTGCAAATCACCTTTATTTAAAAAGATAGTCCTCACCATGTACTTAAAACCTCTAATTACTTAATTTCTTATATTTATTTGCTCTCCTTGAAGTATCTTTTTAACACACCCTTTTTGTCTTCAGGAACTACTGTACATTTTAACCCCTGAAAATGAAGGGAAAAAAAAAAAAAGTGAAACTTAAAGACCGTGGGAGGAAGAAAAGACTTGTTCTACACCTGCCTCACCCAGGATCGTCGCTTTCGTTAACGCAGCGTGGGACCTGAGAGCCGTGAGGCAGAACCTGCCTCGAACAGCACAAGTTTTAAAGCAACCCACACCTTTGCTCATGGTCTGAGTAATTCTTAGGTGCAGACACCATTATCTCCGTGCTAATAAAACAAGCCACCTCAATGGAAAATAACTGTGCACTGACTTCTCCAGTACTTCTGAAGGAAGATCTTCCCTTGCACAATTTAGTCCACCTGTAGGTCAGCAATCACTCTGAACCCAGAACCTGATCTTTGAGCTGCAGCAGCAACAGGCAGCAAAGCCCTCCTGAAAACACTCTCAGGATTTAGAGGAATGGTGCTGATCTAAAGGCACAAGAACTGGAAACCATACCCAAGTAAAAGCTTCTTCTTAAGTTCTGCCTGCTTTGAGCAAGCATGCCACATGCAGAAAGAACCAGGAAATGTTGTTTCATCTTCTCAGTATGAAAATGTGCCTTTCCAGGCAAAGATCTGTCCTTTCAAGTCTGCTACGAGTTTTAAGTTTTCCCACTTGAAGAATAATGGAAAACCAGGTTTGACAAGAAGAAAATTAATATTATTCATGATCAAGTTTTATGAAATAAGTAGAAAAAAACCCTTTAAATATCAATTATAAAAAGGTGGACTTCATCCAGACTAGTTCAGAATCAAACAAAAGCCTCCACCTGCTCTCCAAAAGCCTCACACAAGTGTTTCCACTAATATGCATTCTGACTTTGAACTCTCAGCCTTTTTCCCACTTCAATTTCTGTTCAACTCTTCACTTTGAAACAAACCTCTTCATATTTATAGTGAAGAGCTTCTTCTTAGGGAAGCTGCATCGCAGCAGTTGCAAAGTCTGAACTGAAATAAAGGCTAGTCAGAATTAAACCACAAAACTAGCTAGACTGAAGGCAACTCAAAGACAATTCATTCTCACTATACAATTTAAGAAAATCAAATGAGTTACATAAGTAATCATTTCAGGAGGGAAGATGTCAGCTAATAACTTGGATTATCAATCACCTTCATTACCCTAACATCTCCTTTGTATTAAATAGTGCTCAAAGGCATCCACTACCTACAGGTTTCCTCAGGCTCAGACTTCTCTGCAGCTCTCTTCTTAAGCTGTATCTGTAGGACTATCTCCACATCTAAGTACAAGTCTCACACTTCATTTCACCCAAGCTACACTTGACACCTATCTGCAGCACACCAGTGCCCATGTACAAGCTATTTCACAGAGATGAAGGCACCAAGGAAGTAAAAAAAAAAAAAAAGTTCAAATGTTCAGAAAACAATGCAAGAGTTGCTTGCCAAATTCAGAAGGAATTTTGATCTTAGGCCCCAGCAGAACAAGGACAAAATGCTTGATTCTGCTTTGCTTAGCACAGATAAGCCTCTGCTTTTAAAAATCTGAATGCATGTCTATACATAGAGATTTACTAATTACTAGAATAACTGGTAAATGTTCTCCCGAAGTACAGAACTCCCATTTCTGAAGACACTGTAACACAAATAAAGCCTCATTTCTTTAGACATAAAAATAAGAGTTGCCCAACACACACACACAGAGCTTATTGGATCAGCTTTAGAACATTAACACACAGGAGACCTGACAACTCCATTTGGCAAAAAGAGTCAAATCACAGCTGTGCCCCAGTAAGTAAGTTGTCAATTTAGTGTCACACACCAGAATGAAGGGGTAGGAAGGAAAGTACACACTCATTTCTCACAGTTGACCATTCCTACTACAGTTTAGGCACATCCCATTAGTAAATTACAAATACTATCAAATTTAGAGGCTTTTAAAACAAAGAGCAGGAATAGATTACAGTGTCTAAATGGCCAAAGCACCCTGGCTTTATAATAGTACACACAGTTCTGCATCCACAATAAAACTGAACTGACAACAGTTATTTTGGGAAGTTTGGGGCAAAATTAATTTTAATAAAATCAAACCACACACAATCCCATTAAGATTTTTCTAGATCAATGTCCACATCACAGAACTAAAAGTGGGAAGCAATGTGTTTCAAACCTTGCTATTTTACTGCCTTTTTAGAGTCAGACCTGCACACAGAAAAGTTCAATCACCATTCTTTAGGGTAACAGGAGAATTTAGACTAACAGAGTCAGAAAATTCCATAGAAATGATAAGGATAAAGTACTAAAGTATAGTTGAACAAACACAGCAGGCATCTTTATCACAAAAGCAGATCAAAGTGTACTTAATATTCAGTTTCTTCTCCCAGCTTATATGGAACATGCAAATTTACTTCAAAATAACTTTTAAAAACAGTCATTACTTGGCATTTAACATCATGAAGTATTACAGAAAGGTTGGCTGGAGCAGACTGAAATTAAAACACTCCCTCCTACCCAAATAAAGTTTCCTGAGTCTATAATCACGCAGCATTTCATTCATGGCTAAAATTCTTTAGCTCTTCCATAAATACAAGGTGTTTACCTCCCTAATAACTGGTCGATGTTGGTGAGTTTTCCAATTTAATTAAACTCACTTATACTTTCGGTTTCCTTTAGAAAGGCTATTTAGGTTTAATTTTTTTTTCTAAAAACTCTGTATTCTTGGCAGACTCTGGGGACTAACAGCCTGATAATCAGCTACAATGTTCCCAGTCCAGATGTGAGTACCTGGTACTGCTACAGCCTTTTGCTAAGAAAGTAAGTTAATGTTTAAAGGTACTGACTGACTTGATGCTTCACTTACATAGAACACAGTATCAGAGTGACCATGTCACAGCTACCATCTGTAACATGTTAGATACAGTGAAATGATGGTTCTACATCTTTAACAAGTGAAAGATGGAATTCTACATTGTACTGAACAGTTGAGGCAAGTGGCTGCACCTGCGCTCCCCAGTGCCTCAGGGTTTCCAGGGAAGAAATAGAATGCAGCTCTTCTGAAAGCAAGAGCTGATAAAATGAAGACATTTTAGAAACTAACATATAAATGCTTATTTCCATTAGAGCATCAGTCTCAAAAAATCAATGCTCAGAGCTCTCTGTAAGAAGTGGCTCCTGAAATAAACAAGGTTTTGTAGGTAGACTACATAGACAAAAGCTGCTTCTTCCTTCCCCTGAGAGGCAGAAAGAGCAGTCAGCAAGAGGGTGAGATGCAAACACACATTAAGGGACCAAAAGTAATAACCTCCTTCCTCTCACAGCCTAAACTTTGCCATTGCCCAAGGTTCTGTGTAAGTGAAATTCTCTAACAGACCTGTTCTCATGCAAGCCCAGCACTTGTTCCCTCTAATCATGGCTGTGGAGCTCACCCTGTCCACATAACACGAACCTACTGCCATTTGACCAAGCAGCCCTCATTTAAAGCAAAAACATATACAACCAAGAGTGTTATATCCACACACTAAAGAGGGGAGAAAAAAGCCCCCAAGTCAGTCACCACTACTTCCAGCATTCTCACTTCCTTGAGAAGGGGCCCTCACAACTGAGCTAGAAGGCTATGCTTGTCCTTGGCCCAACTCTCTAGTCAAGTGCATTCTTTTTTTTCTTTTTCTTTTTTTTTTTTAATGAGGAACACTTCTCCCTTAAAAAAAAAAAAAAAAAAAAAAAAGTTGAAACACTGTACTTTAAGGGTACTCCTTTTTTGTTCACTACTTTGTGCAACCTGCCCTCTCAAAACACACAAACAACTTCCTTGACTCAAAAATCATCAGCATCCTACTTCCAGACAGAAACTGAGCTGGGTTAAACTATCTGTAAACGATTTTCTCTATTCCCTGCACTGGAGAACTTAAATTATGACTCACATTTTAAAGCAGTTTGCAGGAGGTGGCTATGCCAACCCAACCACCCAGTGCTCCCCCTAGATCCCATTCTTCCTTAGACAGCATTTGCCAGTCCACTTGGAGACAATCCAGCTCACCACAGCAGTAGAAAACACCTTGTGCTGGTTTCATTGAATGATTATGGTTTATGAGAAAGTCAAATACAAAAGGCACAGCAGAAGTTCACAATGGACAGTGAGGACAGTTCTTCCAGTGGTAGCAGTCAGGTTAAGAATTCATGAGATATCCTGGGTCATCCTTAGACATCCCCACTAGTGTCATTGCCAGGATCAAAACCACTTGTCAGTGAACAGGACTGGCTTGGGAAACATGTTTGAGCTAACAACTCATACCCTTCTCTGTTTCTCTGAATGCCATAACCCTGTCTAGAGGCACATCTATCAGATGTGTTAGAAGGAATAACCCATTAACCACAGAAATGTTCTGACCTTCCAAAGAGGCATACAACTATAAATCCCAAGTGTTATAGGCTAGAAAGTAAGAGGACTTGAGTCTAGACTCTGTGTCTTATTTTCTACACTAAGCAGTAAATACCCTTTCATTTCAATTAGATTCTTCCATTTCTAACTTTCCACCATACACAGGAGAACTAAAACATGATTCAGTTGGAGTTTGTCATGGCAAGAACCTAAATGTTAATATGGAAAAATTTAAGTATTCTGGATTTAACCACAAATAACCCATCACTGAATACATCTGCAAAACAAAATAAAAATTACGCCAGATCTCACAAGTCTGCCTTTCACTATTAGAACCTGCATCTTTCACCTTGAAGTTTTTATGGAAAGAGATTAAGGAGAATTGAAAAAAAAAAAAAAAAAAGGAAAAAGGAAGAGAAAGCAGCAGAGGATCCATGAACCACCTTCCTTCTCAACACATCTGTGCTGCACCATGAGCCATTTTAATCTGCAAAATTAGTAACAGATTTGCAGTTTTCTTCAACATCCTTTATTTCCTGTGTACCACAAGAATTCTATTTTGACCAAGTCCTTCACATTGGATTTACTTCACTGATTTCACAAATCACACAATCTGCTACTGCCCTTTCTGATTATCTGAATTTCTTATATTCAGATGTTCCATTAGTCTGTTAGAAGAAATGTTCTGCTCCTTCCTTAAAGACCACTATACAGTGATCTAGACTTACTACAGAATAAAGGTGAATTTTAGGCATGTTAAACTACTCTGATCACCCTTCAGATGAAAGCCAAGTGATATTTCTATACCCAAAGAGATGAGTCATAAAAACCTTAAGTAGATGTGAAGAACCTCCCTAATTTTGCTTTGGACAAGACTGAAAGTAATGAAATATGTTACAATCTAAACAGTAATCACCTAACATATTTTCCATGCATGTGAACGTAAATTATCTCAACTCCTATAGGAAATTATATATAATACCAGAAATAATACGTATTAATGACAGTTCTCCTGGTTAAGTTCTTTACAAATATTATTGGGACTAAAGGCCTGTGGGGAGGACATGGGGACACAATTTCCTATCTTCAGATAAAATAAAAACTTCTAAATTGCATGAAAGAATTAGGATTAAATCCAGAAACTTCTATAACCCAGTTACAAATTTAAAACAGCAGATAATGAAGTCCCCAAAGTAAACACAGAATTATGCCATACTTAATTTAATACAGTAATGCAGCTTGCTTTAGCACCTACACATCAATGAGACTGGTCTCCATACACTCCATACCAGGATTACTAGGGGAACATTACCTGTTAAACAGCATATTGAAGCTAAATACGTACTCATTACTGACACCTAACACATCAGACAAACTGTGCTTGTTTTTAGAAGATGAATACACCAAATGTGATGCTTCTGGAAAAAAAAACTTTAAAAATCCCCAAGACCATCCTTGCTGTATCCCTAAACTAATCACTGTCTTCAATAACAACTGAAGGTGCCTAAAAGAAGCAAGAGCTAAGAATTACCAGAATTCAACACACTCATTGCACAGATCTCAAGGGCTATTAAGTCCTGAGTAGGAAGGCTGCTCACAGCTCCATGTAAACAGCTGTGCAGAGAAGCAATTCCCAGCATATCTCGCACCAGTACCATCCTCAACTTTATGAAATGAGATTATCCCAAAAAGTAGGCCTACACCTTTAAGCCAGTATTGTTTAGAGCCCTGACAGCCATACATGCCTTTTAAATACTGCACCACATGGAAAACCAAGGAAAGTGCAGTGTAAAACCACAATTTTTGGCCATGAGCTGCAGGCATTATCTATGCCCCGAAGTGTATCTGAAATCACATCCTGGATGGAAGATGGAATTAAGTCTAATGTAAATTTCAAAATGTGACAGCTATAGACATTTTACACCTACCACAGAACAGCAGACCTCATGCTTTCAGGGTGATATAATGCAAGACTGGCAGATGCCAGTCCCTTTCCACTGAAGAAACTGGGACAACTCACAGCAGATTGATCTGGTATCTCTGTACAGAACTAGACCGGATGCAGTGTCATCTCTCATAGATGAGTCAACACATCATTAGCTATTTCATGATAGCAGCTATTTCAGCTACAACTGATCCGTTTTTATAGATGCAGTGTGTCTCACAGCAAAGATGCATATTAGAAAGCTGAAACACTCTCTCTGAAAAAGGACAAGAAGCTCATGCAGCATTTACCTAAACACTGAAACAGTGAGCTGAACAATAAGCAATCATTTTTAGTGTAAAAGCCACGTAAGACTGAAGCAAGCATATTTGTTTATTTCTAAATGTAACTGGAGCCAGAGACAATGTGAGAAGGGGCACAAAAAAAACAGTCCTCTGTAAGAAAAATATTTCCCATTCTTTGTAGAAAACCTGAAGCAAGGAAGATTTTGGGACCACTCTTCTTTTCCCTAAGGTAACATTAACATTAGCAAGATAAACTGTGTCTTCTCGATCACCACATTAATCATTTTAGCATTTGCTTACACTCTGCCCACACCAGTCAGTTCCATTTCTCACTTGATCTAACACCATGAAAAATGAAGACATGCCTTTAGTTACCCCTCTTTACTTGTGCTCAGATGGCTGCACAGCCTTCACTTGCAGAAACCCCAACTTCTAGGGCCATTATGGAAGAAGACAGAACTAATTCGTGCTGGTAGACTGTGACACACTATGTGAGGAGCAAGAGCCAAGGCAGTGAGTAGGACCCAGTTGGTTTAAACAAAATCTTGGTATCTCCTAGAAGCAGACAACTAAACAATGTGACAGTACCTGGAGATGTCCTGTCACTGATGGAGCTGAGATGTGCTCCCATCTCTGTAACCTGGCTCCTGTAACAAGGCGATCAGCAGTTTACAGCTCACATAATCGGACCTACAGAAGCTTCTCTACTGCAAAAGGACAGAGCCATAACTATTTGTGCCACAGAAATCACTTATGCATCTAGAAGAAACTCTAAGGAAGAGCTCCTGAATGCATAATCTTCATCTCAGATGGGATCTTTGGAGGGTGAGGGAGGCAGGTGGGCAGGACCATTCCAAAAATGTACTACATCATGGTTACATTAGCTGTATGCACCGGATCCATGTCATTTCCTTTTAGCAACAACACACCCCTTCTGTTGGTCGTCCCCGACCCAAAGCTCCAGGGTGCTTGCAGAAGTGAAAACAGGGCTGATCCTGCTGAAAACAAACCTGGAAAAAGGAAATAATTTATTCAATTTGAGAAAGGAATATACAATCAAGCAGTCCTGGGACACTGAACTGCAATTCAGAAGTGCAAGAAGTTTAGCTGTCATCAGGCATGACTGGAGATAAGTCATCATCCAGCATCTCAGAAAATTCTAGTACACATCACATTCCAAAAAAGTTGCTTACCTCTGAATACGTTTGTTTTTTTTTTGCCTGAAATGCAGGAGAGGAAAGAGAGCAATACACTATCAAATCAACCAAATTCCAGCAAGTGAGAGAAAATATGCAACAGGAGAAGGCAAGCCGTTTTGTGGAAAACTTTTTTTTCCCCAACCAAGTTATAATACTCATTCATAGCAAAACACTGCAGTACATTATTAAGAAATTAAAGCAGAAAAATGAGCAATAAAGAAATCAACACAGAATCAGAAAGATTTTCATCCTGGATTTCCTCAAAAATTATTATTATTACTATAATCGCCTTCTTTATCCTCCCTAGGACTTCCAAATCAAGAATAAAATTTCTGCAGTTCACATGACCTCATTATTTTTGACGTATCTGTATTCCTATCTCAGTACTGCCTGCCCCAGAAGAAAGGAAGAACTATGTCTACAGTACTAGAATAACAATTTAACAGTACTTAAATTAGTATATGGTAGAACTGATTTTTTTTTCTCTGCTTGAATGATAAATATTCTTTACACTGAAGGATTTTCAAAATTGGGTCCTCACCCTTAAGTCAACAAATACTGTAGTCAGAGAAACGACATTGTGTTTTTGAGTAACAGTTATGTTCCTGGTCTGTGCATGAACAAGATGCTGAACATTGTGGATAAGAGTGACTACTTTGAGAACAAACTCTAACAGACAAAATAAATTATGCTCAAAGCAAGAGTTAACTGTGCAGAGAACAACTTACTGCAACTGAAAATAAAAGTTAAGTATGGACTGGATCTGAAATGTGAGATAATGGACATGAATCTGTATTATGTCATATAGGTCAATAAAAGTCACCTCTGACATACGAATTCTGTACTTCTAAGAATGAAGAAAACTTTTAGATAGTACTCAGCACATACCTCCTTAAAGGGGTGCACCCTACCCCACCTGACAGCAAAGAAATATTCACGTATTTTGGCTGTTAGAGTGTGAGCCAAGCAAATTTTACAATGATAAACAATCCACATTAATATCAGCATGATGCACCTATCCATAACACCTGCAGAGAGTCTGACAAAGCATTCAGTGACTGTCTTCTATTTGCCAGCTGCACAGAGCAAATCCAAGCCATAGCTTAGATTTTATACATAAAGTCAGCGACAAAAAGATTGTTAAAACCACAGCTATTTTACAGACACTTTCAGAAAATATCCTACCAAAAATATACAGGCCAACTGAATTGCAGTCCTTCGTTCCCTTGCAGGAGGCTGGCTTTTTGCTACCAAGCTAAGAGAACACACAGGAATGCCCAATTGCTCAAAGATGGCACAGCACTTTAAACCAGCAAATGGCCTCTGACAAATTCATGTCATTTAAAAAAGAGAGGAAGCAATCCTCATGTGTAAATAAATATACATACAAACGTCATGACACTCTTTCAAAGCTGCCCTGTGCAAATCCAGTTAAAGAAAGAGCACATTACACAAAAGATGCTTCTCACACAGACACTGAAACCTACACAGAAATACCAAACTTTATAGACACAAGCAAAATTGGACATCAATATTAGACTCTCACAATGTTCAAGGTCTGTTAATATGAGAGCACACAAATAATCATAACTATTAACTAGCTTACTAATAATTCAACTGGGTGGGCTGAGGGGGAAGGAAAGACACCTCAAAAAAGCCACTCTATCAGTAAATATGTGCTAAAATACAAACAGCAAAACCAATATCACAGCCACTGACTCCTGTAAACTCTGGTTTATGTAAGACCTTAAACTAGACAATCTAATTCTCATACTCAGATTTTCAGACTGGGTTAGGGAATTTGATACACAGGTGATGTACATTTCAACCTGAAATGCAATGACTCAACATAAATACAGACTCTGCACTGATCAGAGCTACAAGGAAAAAACTGCACAGGAACCCCAGCCCAGCCCAAAGCACTAAACCTTGACTAGTACCACACTAATGATGGGTAAATTCTTTCTCAGACCAGATTAAGCCTCACAGGCTTTTTGGAAACAGTGTCACATCTCATTCTTTTAAATCAAAAACAGTCATCAGAAATACTATGTTAAGCAGACTCTGACAATAAAATAGCCAGCCTTAAAAAAAGTATATGCTAAAGGCATAGTAGTAGAGCACAGGAAAAGGTTGGAAAATTCATCTGGCCCACTGCTGAGACATAAGGAAGCCACAACCCTCAAAGCACGACCTATACAGCTCTATAGTACTGCAGTTACAGCCACCTGTACAAATCAAATTAATAACAACTGTCTTTTTGTAACAAAAGGTACCCACTGCTTTTTTCCCCCACAGAATTTAGATTATTAATTTGAGTAAGAAACAAATATTAGAGAGAAAAAATTTTAAAAAATAGCAATTAAGTTTCATGAGACTATGGTATTCAGGTCCTTGCTTCATTTGAACTGTTTTATTGCTACTGAATTCCAGAAAAAAACATGCAAGAACAAAATTAGAAGTTTGCTGTTAAATACATTTGGAAGGCAGGAACATGCGTTTCCCTTATAATGTGGGAAAATATAAATCCAACACTTTTATCATTAGTTACTAAACAAAAGCTAGACCCAGCCTATATTAATTGTGAACCAAGTTTCTATTTGTGTCATTCCTCCATATGGGGAACAAATTCCTTCACATGTCTCCACAGAATTTCACTACAGCAGTCAATGAATTAATGCCTTTGAAAAAAGACTATCCTCACGCAAAATCTTAAGGCAACACACAAAGATATCAGCTAACTAAAGATCCAAGCATTTACAAGCCACTGGCACTCCAAGACACACAGAATAACAAGGAGACTTTGGCTCTTATATGCTCAGTGGTGCCCATCAGCCAACATTGGAAATGCCAAGGTATCTCTAGTCCTGGTGGATTACAGAAACAAGCTTCTTTAACAGTCTAATATCAGTCCACCACTGAGACTGGAGCCTCAACAGAGGCTTGAATTGCATTAATGAAGTTGAAACAACATAAAAAGAAGGAAAGAGAGATCACTGATGTTTGGAGTTTTTGCCTCAGAAAAATAAACTGATTAAGAGTGGTCACATCCAAACTTAGAACAGCTAGCACGGCGTAAGAGTGGTTCTGGCCAAGTACATGTTTTTTCTTAGTCTCAGTAACACTTGCAGCTCTTAGATCACTGAACAAGCCCAGGCCAATGACCAAGCACACACCTACAGAAAGCAGTTCTGAAGAGTAAACTCTCTAGGTATACCTACAGTACTGCTTATAAACCAGTTCACCAGGAAGTTCCAGTTTGTTATTTCCCAGAAAAGGAAAAGTAATCAGAAAAAGATTCCAAACAGTTTGGTCCAAGTCTTAATACGCTGTACTTGAAACCACGGTTTCACCTAAGAAAGGTAACAACTTTGGTTCTGGCTTCAGTATCAAAGCCCACCAGCAAAATCTAAAAAAATCCTACAGACTCAGTACTCAAAGAAGCCAAGAGCTTGTTTCAGATCCCCAGACTCTGAAATTAATGGCTTTATATTTTCCTCAAGAGCACCTTTACATTTTGGCATACATATTCCTTTCAAGCAATTTCTCACACACAAATGAATTTGTCCTGACACACTTTCAGTCACAACTCTGTGGAAACAGAAGTTGCCTTACAGAAACATCTTTAAGCCATCACATCTGGTAATTACTACTACAGAACACCAGGATTCCACAAAGAATTACTATGTAAGACAAATACCAAACAAAGCAATTCACATTTTCAGAGCTATCGCCTAACCACACGCTTCAAAGGAGTCTGGATGAATGTCTAACTGCAGCTACATATGACATGATGCCATTTATACATCCAAACTGATATCTGCCAGTTGCAAGTCCTGCTCAATAAAAATGAAGGAATATAAAAAAGAAAAAAGGAAAAAAAAAAAGAAAAACAAACAAAACCCACAAAACAACAACAAAAACCACATCCTGCACAGCACAACAGAAGAGTCTTCCTGATCTTGCTTATTATTAAAATTTTGTTATTTCTGATGCAACATCTGTTTTAACTATACACCATAAAGAACATGAGCTCAAAATGAGCATTTGATGGATCCCACCCTTAGGATGAGAACAGATCCCCTTCCAGACACAGCTGTGTCAGTCTGAGGTTGCTGTGCTGAGCACATCCCTAGTTCCGCATCCTCTGCTCATTACTGTTACCACCCACATCAACGTGCCAGCTGAGAGAAACGGAAGAACACTCTCCAATTTATTATGATTTTTACCTGCCAAGCCAGCTTGAAACAGTTTGCTATAGGTCCTTGTTAACCCAGGTCATGCTGATGGAAATGTATGGTTCCAGAAAAGCCCAAGGAAATTTCTATCAGAGCTACCAATCAGAGCCCCATCTCCAACCCCACTTCAACGTAAGTCCCATTTCCACCCCCCGACCTGGATGATCAGCCACTTCAGATACATGATCCAGCCAAAATTCAACAAAACAAAAAAAAAAAAAGCAATTAACTACCTGATTAACTCCCTGACTTCACTTAACTCACAGCTACAAAGGCCTCCTGGCCAGCAGCTGAAGATGCACAGTCAAGAAGGAGACACGACCACCAGAGGTTCAGTTTAAGCTGCTAAGTCTATTGACAAGGCAGAACTATTAGGAAAAACTAAAATTAAGCTGCTTCAGCAAAGAGTAGTCACAGCCTCCTCCTCCTCCTATGCAAGCAATAACATTTGTATAGGCATGAAGTCAGTTCAGGCAGTTGATCCAACTGAAGCTTAACATTTTTCTGTACGGCCATTTTCAGCTGGATCAGCAAAGAAAGACTAACAGGGGAAAACAGATCCTTTTGGTGAAAGCATCGGCAGAAAAATCAAAGCTGCTCTGGTGGTAATTCAATAATATGACTGTAGAGGACATGTTAAGTCTTAGCTTGATTGAATTTATGCTTGGTATTCTGCAGGAAAAGAAAGGCAATATGCTCCAATTTCACTTATTAATATTTTGAGATCAATTGAGACTTAACAAGAAATCTGTAATTTTAATATATGTTCACTGATCAAAGCAAACTTCAAAAACAAGACTAAGGACGAGATTTCACACTAGTTTAAACCAAGCTTGCTTGATAAGCTGGCAAAGCAAATAAAAATATAAGTAAACTTTGACCTCTCCCTTACAGAAAAGAACAAAGTCAGCAGAGTATCAGACAAGTACATGAACACAATAAGTAGGATACAACTTCAAAGTCATCAATTAGACCAGCTCAGGCTGTCAATCTCTTACTTGACAGTTTCTGTAAAACATCTCTTCTAGAGTACAAATGATTAAATTTCTATAGCATTAGAGCAATTTTTTGTCCAATGCTGTGCAGTTCCATCAATATTACTAGTGGAATAAAACCAGTTATAGGCAGAATTCAAGACATACTTCAGTGCTGTAACAGGCTCTCACAAACACACAATAAAAAATCTCTATGTTTTTCCCAATAGCTTCTGTTCCTGGGGAAGGAAGGACTTTTTGCAAAGACTTTCACTACCATTTCAGAAAGTTTTTATCCCATCATATCCATTATGGTAGGAAAGAGAATTACTTACAGATCATTCCAACACCAAGCGGTTCTATCAAAATACAAAATGTGAGACTTAGAAGTCTGGCAAGTTTTAAGAGCCCAGTGTGGCTTGTTGGTTCAGGCTTTTTTCTTCCTAAATGCATAATGCTGTCAAACTACTAACAAAAAATCAGAAGGTTTCACAACACTACGTGAGAAGATAAACAAACTTGTCTACTCTGTCTAGTTTACATGCGCCTTCAGTTTCCACACGTTTAAGCTAAATAATAAATGCAGGAAAGTAATTCCCAGGATGAAAAATAGATTTTCTGCTAGTAAGGATTTAAATGGTTCATTTGAATTGCATTTCACATGTATACTTTAGGAAAAAAAAAATCTTTTATGTGTTAGGTTTAGAGTTCTGTAAATCTGAATTTTCACTGAGACTTAAAACCAACACTATATGAAATTAGAGATTAAAAAGCTTTTACTGTAGGATAACTCAGGGTACCAAGACTCCTAGAATCACAGGCAAGGCTGAGCACATCTGAAATTCATTGTTTTGGACTTCACTCACATTCTTATTTCTTCTGTAAGACTTCTGCTAAGGGAAAAAAACAGCACTTCCACAGACAATGCCAAGAGATGAAGAAATGGAAAACACTCGCTGATGAACAGAAAAACAATCTTTTCTCTATGGTAACTATTAACTTCTGCATAATCATAAAGACCATTTTAGCAGTAACCATAGATCAATAAGTCAAATAGAACTGAGTCAGAAATCCATTTAAATATTTACATTTTTTGTTACAAGTCATACCTAGAGTATTACTGTAGCCAAAGAGAATGACTGTGCCTTCCATTTTATTCATTCTCCTCATTCAGGAGCCTATCTCAAGATGCAGAATGATCAAAAACACAAAACGAGAGCAAAACAAAATCCCTTAAATGCTAGAATTATACACTGTTGACAGCTATAAGCTTCTCCTACTCCGGACAGCTGGATTAGGAAATATTGACAACAACACAAAAAACACAGCAGCACACAGGAAGGCTCCCTTATCATTCCATCAAACATTACTGAGCAGGTTATATAAATCTACTGGACCGAAGGAGTTGTAGATCAGAGCTGCTGCAAGACATGAACTCTACTGTGAGGGATACATCATTTCATTCTTGAAGACTGTTCATCTCCACGAGCGCAATAAAAGGAGTTCAGAGCATTCCGAACGGGAGCTGCATTTAACCCTTGGTGACCGACCGAGCACGGAGCGGGGCGATGCTCCCCGGGCCCACCGCAGCCCCCGCCCCGCACGCTGTTGCTCATCCATCCCTCCTGAGCCCGCAGGACGGGCCGAACCCGGCCGGCTGTTCCTTTGTGCAGCCTGGCGAGCTGCCGCACACGCACTGAGGCACCGGCCAAGCCACGAACCGGGTGAAAAGAGACGAGCCCCGCTGCTCACGGGGGCCCTTTCCCCTACAACTCCCGCTGCCAGACTGGGTCGTCAGCACCATCGCCCAAAAGCCTCGTCCCGACGCCTCCCGAACTTCACAGCGCCCCAGCCCCGCTGAAGGCGGCAGCGGGTTTCGGGAAGCCCCTACTTCCCGGAGCCCCCGCTCGCTCCCACGGCCACGCAGGGGCGGCAAGCGATACAAAGCGCCCGGGAGCGGCCGCGCCGGAGGGACCCTCTGACGGAAACCTGGCTGGGATTCAAGGCCTAGGAGAGACCGCAGGCACAGGAGGCAGCCCCGGGAGAATCCCATGAAGCGGCGCCGCCCCGGGGGTCGCTTCCTCGGGCCGGCGGCTCGGTGCTCGCCGCAGGGCCCTTCGGTGCCGCGGCCGCCCCCCGCAGGCTCCACCTGCGCCGGGCCCCCGCTCCACCGCACCGCGGGGATCGCGCCCCACCCCACCGCCCCCCGCCGGGGCGGGGACCGGAGGGTGCCCCCACGTCGCCCACCGCCCCCGCACGCACTTTCCCGGAGTACCCCGGCCCCCCCTCATCCCCTCCGGCCCC
>NW_024512543.1:6434403-6598366 GCF_017590135.1 Pyrgilauda ruficollis
GCCGCGGCGAAGGCCCTTCCCCGCATCGCGGCCCGGCCGTGCTCACCTGCCACCCGCAGCCGCCTCCCTCCGGCGCCTCCTCCGCCGCCCGTCGCCACCGAGCAGCGCCGCCGCCGCCGCCGCTCCGCCCCCGCCCCCCGGCCGCCGCTCCCGCCCCCTCAGCCAGCCACGCCTACCCCGGCGGCCCATTGGCTACGCGCCCCGAAGTCTCGCCTTTGGATTGGTGTGAGGAGCCGCCCGTCAAAGCCTCGGCCCCGCCCATCCCCGCCCCACAGGTCCCGGGTGGTTTATTCACGCCGGGGCTTTGGCGCCCCCAATCTCTTGCTGTCGGTTCCGATTGGCTGACGCGGTGGGGACAGCGTGCCAGGATTGGCTGCCCGAGGTGCCAGTGCGGCGCTGCGCCCGCCCCCCCCGGGGCTCGGCTGCGCGGCGCGGCGGGAAGGCGGCGGTCGCTGCCGGGCCGGAGTCGGGGCCCGGGATGCCCCGCACCTCGGGGCCCCCCCGGACCTCGGGGCCCCGCTGATGCGCCGAGGGGCGATGCGCCTTCCACTGCCCGCCTGCGGTTCGGTTCAGCTGTGGTTCTTGTCTCCTCACGGCTGCGGCGGTGGTGGCACCAGGAGGAGGGCTCCCGCAGCCCCATTGCCACCTCGGTTTCCCCCCCGATAAACCACAGGCGGTGACTGACACCTTCCCTGCGGGCTGCAGTGAGACGTGCTGCTAATGCCAGCTCTCCAGAAACCGTGATGCCCTACATCAGCCTGAGGCCAGGCTTGCAGGAAAATCGCGAGCAGCTCCTTTAACCCCCACGGCTGAGCCTGAGAACCACAGTGTTCTCAGGATATCAAACACTAGCATGCCTCCATTTTCGAAGTGGAGACAGTAGCAGGTGCTGAATTCAGCAGGGAGGCTGCTCTTCAAAGGGAAGTTACCCAGGGGAATCCTCTGGGAGCAGCACCCTCGCGACTGCACATACGGGGCTTGGCCTGAACGCGTTAACCAGAATGCGTATTTCCAACAGCTGCCTCCTCTCACCAGACTTTCAAGCAGCTACTTCATCCAAAATGCAAGCCAGAACGATTCCCGGTGCATTCAGTTGGGAAAAACAAAAATTGAAGGTAATCGAAATGCAAAGATTACATTATGTTTCTCTTCACTGTTATATTCTCCCTGCATACAACATCCCCCTTATTCCTCTTTGCTTCTGAATCAAAGAAACACAGCAACAAGAACACAGGCCATAATGTTGGCTGGCAAACATCCAGAAAACAAAGCAACTGAAATCACTGGGAATTTCAGAGCATTGTGTGCAAAAACAATTTACCAAGTTTACACAGGAAGTGCTCAGGCAGAAGCGTGAGTATGACACTGACTCAGTTTCACACTGATGCTCTGACCCCCAAGTCATCCCTTGTTCATGAATTAAACTGAGAAGATGCAGGGGTTCTCCTTACATCTTTTTGCATATCCCTTTCCTTTCCAAGGAAAGTAAAATCAAGGCAGAGAGCTGCCTTCCCTCTCAAATATTCAAAAATTGCTGGAGGATAAGAAATTTCTACCAGTCCTAAGTTTTCTTCTGCTTTTATGAAAACATTCCTGACTTAACATAGTCAGGAAAGTCATAAAATACTGCATTCTCAGTACCTTCAGTGCAACACTTCATCTTATTCACAGTCTCTGGATTTCTGACAGAAATTTTTGTAAAGCATGGTGCCCTTAATTTCTTCTGAAAACTTAATTCTAAATGAAAAACTCCCATATTATCGAGAAGCTCTGCTTCCAACTGAAAAGTATAAAGGAAAAAGCCAGGACGTGCTATTGTAAATAAAATCTAATGTATGCTTCAGCTATTTATAGCTTTTACAAATATTTATTAGATAGCTAAATTCATTTGTTGCCATTACTGCTTCTCTGCTCAGCTGATAACTTGACCTCCCCGCATGGTCGTTGGCGACTGGAGGGAAAGGGGGCTGTGGTGGGAAAGGAAAGGAAGATGACCCTAGAGGTCACTTAGCTGGACATGCTGAGCATCCAGCACAGCAAGCTGCACATTCACAGTGCTGCGCTGCCGTCCAAGGCACGTTCTGGGTACTCAGTCTTCCCACAGCGTTTCCATGGGAGGGGGGGAAATTACTTCTCCAAGGTCTGACACTGGAAGCAATGCTTCAAATGCTTTGGATAACAAATGCTCATGGATAACAAAGAAATGGGAGATACTTCACAGCATTCACAAGAAACCAAACCAAATTTGCCCCTTATCACTTTTTCTTTAAGACTGGGAACAGGGCTCCTTGTGTAATACACAGGATTAATGGACTTGACTGTCCCTGTCATGCCCACTGACTCCTGTCAGCTGTGCCTTTTTAGCCAAGATCCTTCCTGGACTCAGTGGGATAGCAGGAGAGTATGCTATTCCCTAAGGACCTGAGAATATATTACACACACATTCATGACAATGCAAACTCCTTTATCCCCACTGCAGATACCCGGAGGCTTAACATCATTCCTCCCTATTGGTTATCTAAAATAATGTCAGTGATTAAATCTCCCTTCTCTAATCACACCATAGTATTATCCCTTCTAGGAACAAGCCATACCAGTATAAATACTACCATATATGCATTTTTATGCTCACAAAGAGGAATTCCATCTTTCTGGCAATATATATAAAACAATAGGAGCTTGTGTGTCTGAATGAGCACTGGAAATGTTCAAAAATACTTCTGTAAGGTGCCATATTGGCTAGTAGCAGCACATATCTACTACGCAAAGCAAATAAGCAAGTACTACAGGGGCTTTCTCCTGTCGTGCTCTGAGCAGATCTCAACCAATATGATTGCTAAACCAAGGCATTCTGTTTGCATAGTATTTTCATCTTGGTAGTGCTGCATCTGAGGTGAGCAAGCAATTTCAAAGCACTTCAGAAAAACTTCAATATAGGAAACAAAAGGTAAAGTCTTTTTGCAAGGCTTCCAACAAGGAGAAGCTTACAGGAGAAGCAAATGTTGAAAAGGGCTGCCCTGTGTTGGCACAGCTATATGTTAATCTTGAAATAGTGGGCATAAATGTGTTTAATGAGCAAAGCTATGCAGTTGCCATCACTAGTACAGAAAGGATATGACAGCAAGAATCCTTTAAAACCTGTCTTCCACTGAAAAGCATCAGCCAAGCAGCTTGTCAAGAGCCATGGTCTGTGCATATTAAAAGGATATTCTCTAGCACAAGATTTATGCAGGAAGAGTTTGACTGTACTTTCTACCTTGGTTCTTTAAATGTGATTAATCCCACAGGAGAAGTATTTCATTCAGGTCCTCTTTGCCTTCATTTTAGGATGGGGATTTTCTCCTCATGGCCATTTCTTTCTCTCCTTCTGCTGGAGCCTTGAAGTCTGGAACTTTGTATTTAATCACTGCCTATGGAGTCACTGCAGATGGTATCTGCTCAATGCTACCAAATGCTCGATGGCATCTAATAAAAGCAAAAAAACCCTCATAAAATTATTTCAAAATTTGAAAGTACACATGTCCAGTCAAGGGGGTGAGTAAACTCAGTCAGGCGTCCTACTTAAAAGCATTATTTTAATTCAGCTTTAATTCCAATGTATCTGCTTTAGTGTCACATGGTACAAAAGAAAATGTCTCTGCTTCTAAATCCCTCCAAAAAGATAATTTCAGGGAAGACAGGACCTTCTAATTATGATTTTTACAAATGTGCTTTAATTTGGCTGTTCCGTGGCAGGGAAGGCTTCTTTTCTCAGTGGGGTTCCTTGTACAAGATAACCAGGATTAAAGACCACAACCAGTCACTGAATAAGAAAATCCCCGAGAAGAGAGAAACAGCTGGAGGGAGGCCAAAGCTGCTGCCAAAAGATGCTTCAGTGAGTGAGTGCATTCACTCTGATGAGGGAGGCCAGAGGATAGCTCTTGAGAAACAGTTCCTGAATTAGCTTTCAGTCTTGTTATCTGGCAGTGAACTTTATAGCTTTCACAATGAGCAGCAGCCTTCACAATCTAGCCGAGTGTCCTTCCAGTGATGACACAGTGGATGTAGCTAGGCTGTATGAGAAAGATTGTCAGCTAAGCAAACCTGTTAGTGAAGGCTTGAAATGCTCTTTATCCTTACTAGGTATTAGTTTTGGCATGAGAACAAAACTGATGGTGCAAAAGGAAGGTTGCCAGCAAAGTAATAATGAGAAGAAGGATTAAGCTGGATTTCACTTTCTAGAAGTGACTGATTTACATTAATGGTTTGCTGGGAACACAGAGAAAGTCTGCACAATGGTGAGCAACTGAGTATCTAATACACAGGAAACTGCAAAGAATTCTGCCCTTTCCACTCATTAGTGAAGACTACTCATAGCTTTGCAGGGTCAGACCTTACCCAAACTGCTCTTTAAATTTGAGATTTCAATTATTTGAATGGCATAAGGTTAAAATATCAAATGAACCCTACATCTCTTTAAGGTGCCATTTACTTACTTCTTTTGAAGTCACTTGTGACTCTCTAATAGGTTGTACTCACCACATTTATATGTCCTCTTAAATAAAACACATGTGGCTCTTGGCAATACAGCTCATATGTTCATAAAATCTAAGTAATTTTGTGCTAAATTCTAATTAAGAAATTTAATTGAGCCTCCAGTTGCTACTCTGTCTGTGTAAGCAGCAGCTAGGGATCACCTAAGCATTCAGAGATCTGTATTACTTTCCTTTTGCTTATTTAAAGAGCTGTATATGACAAGTATTTCTTTAGACAAATTCCCTTGAAATATTGGACAATTAATGCAAAGAGCAGGTAAACCTTGTGGCTACTCCTAAACAACCATCTGAGTACTCTGTAAGTGACACTGAAGCTCTCTCTTTTTGCCCTAAGTCAAAACCCTTTCTTATGTCACACAGAAAAACAGCAACATCCTTTATTCTCAAAAGCATTTATTATTAGAAAGACTAAATTGTCAAAATAAATGTTTTCTTGTTATAGACATTTAGCCACTATTATTTTCCATTGTGTCCTTCGTTCAGAGACTTTGTTATACATCATTAAAAATCCAGTGTCAATCAACTGTCTCTCAGCAGTAGAAAGTGACATCCCTATGGAGATCAGGGCCCTCAAATGAGACTTTGAACCCCCTGTACTGGTAAACATCCAGAACAGCTTTGCTGCTGTCATTACAGATATCCTGGTGTAACTCAGGTCAGGCTCTGTGCACAGTGCCTGGCTTCTTCTCAGAAGGATCAGTTGCACTCCAGTAAATTAAGCAGTAACACAAATAACAATCCAGACGCCCAGCTTTTTCAAAGGTCTTCCCCCCCCCCCCAAAGCCTGTTTAGCCATGTTAATGTATAATTAAAGCCTACAATGGCATAACTTTTACCATATTTCAAGCACTTGCATCTCTATTTTGTTAAGGGTCCAGTTCTGTTGAAATGGTTTCAGCTGATAAGATTATTCTAGTAAGCAGGGCTTAACCTTGGGGAAACAAAGAGTGGATTGAAAGAGAGTTCGCCCTTCCCTTCTCTTCCAGAGCACACATGCACGCACAGGCCGCTCGCTGTCCCCTCCGCGGCTCCCTCGCCGGGCAGCGCGCTGCTCCCTGCGCGCTCCCAGCGCGGCGCGCAGAGCGCCGGGCGGCCGCTGCCACCTGCCGGCAAAGCCGCAAAGGGGCCACGCGTGAAATGGGAGGCTGAAGCGCGATTAAAATCCGTCTCCATTAAGTAAAACCATCGTGCGAAAACAGGACAGTCTTCTGCTGCCGTTGCTCTTCATGCAGCTTTGGCTGCGAAGGCTATGCCCAAAGAACTCCGTCAG
Organism: Pyrgilauda ruficollis; assembly: GCF_017590135.1. Classification (NCBI taxonomy): domain Eukaryota; kingdom Metazoa; phylum Chordata; class Aves; order Passeriformes; family Passeridae; genus Pyrgilauda; species Pyrgilauda ruficollis. Next base: position 6,440,209 of record NW_024512543.1, read on the forward strand.
AAAAATACCTCCAAAATTAAAATAGTTGGTCTTGCACATATACAAAAAAGGCCTTCATTGCTTAGAGCATATTGATGTTGAGACTGATTTGTGTTGTTTTTAAGGCAATTCAAACAACCTTAAACGTTTGAGATATCTGCATCTATTCTAGAATTGAGACTTAACAGCTGAACTTGTCCTCATTAGGCCTAACCGATTTCTGCTCCTGAATTGTGGTGAAATTGAAATGTAGGTCTGGGTGGAAACCTGGCAAAAGGTGAAAATTCTCTTTTCAACTTCATATCCTATGCCTGATACACTAAGTAGCCCACACAGCAAATCTGCACATGCCTTGTGAGTGCTAGCTGTTTAACATGTTGTGTGCAGCTGATATTCATATGTGCGAGAGGTTAATAACACCCTGTGAACCAGAGGGTTCCTGGGCACACTTGGGTAATTGCTGCAGTTAAATGCTTTAGACTCACAGCAGCCTCTGGAGATGAAATTCTCATGCAAAATTCATTCCCATGAATTACTGCAGCTCATCAAAGATTCTTCTCACAAAAGTACTGCATAGTGAATTTCTTCAACTGAAGCTTGTCTCTTGATCAAAAATACAGTCTGTCAATACAAACCCCTACCTTTGCCTCAAGCAGAGTCTTGTTCTACCCCTCTAGCAAAGCTCTCTCCGCTGAAGCTGCAGCCTCTGGAAGCACAGAGCAGCCCTCAGGCTGCCCAGCACCACTAACGCTGGCCTTCTGGGAAGCTGCAGGGAGAAATGGGGAGGAACAAAGGACTGCCCAGGTTACTAGACAGTGAGTGGATTTGGGAAAAAAAAAAGAAAAAAACAAACAAAAAACCCCCACTATGTGACTATGACCGTCTTTTGAGTTTTTGGGATCCTTTTGAGATGACAGCCTTTCAGCTGCCATCACCATCAGAAGCACAAGAAAAGGCGAGGGGGGATGGCACACAAGAATTAGCTCTATTCAATTTGGGTTTCTATTCCTTGTGCAACACGACATTATGAAATAAGTGTTACCTCATCTAGACTCATTAGGTTACAAAGTAATTTCAGGCTGCCTAAAAGCATATCCTTACAAAAAAACAACTTTCTGAACGTGCTTAGAGCGTACTTCCAGAACGAAGCCAAGAACAAACCTGCATCGTACCAAGGGGAATCGCCTCTCTTTTTCTTCCGCAAATACACCCAGTACATTTTAAGCGGCGGTGATGATAAAAGACAAGACATTGTGTTCCACACCGCACCACAGCCCCCCATGGAACACGTCCTTCCGGCGGCGGCCGCGCGGGCGGGGACAGGCGAGGACGCGCTCCCTCCCGTGCCCGCGGCGCTCCCGCCGGAAGCGCCGTCGCGGGGCGGAGCAATCATGGCGGCCATGGCGGCGGAGCAGCGTGAGTTGCGGCGGCTCTCGGCACTCGCCGTGTACCGCCGGGTGGCGGGAGCCGGGCGGATGGAGCGGCGCCGCCGCGGGGCCCCGCTGCCCGCGGGTCGCAAGCGGGCCAGGGCGCGCCTGAGGCGCGGCCGGGCGGGAGGCGGCGGCTCGGAGCCGGAGGTGCCGCCGCCCGCCGCGCCCCCGAGCCGCGTGGAGCTCCCCGTGGAGGCCCCGGTGGAGGCCCCCGTGGAAGCCCCCGTGGAAGCCCCCGTGGAGGCCCCCGTGGAGGCCCCCGTGGATCCTCGGCCCGAGGCGACGGCCGCCGGGCCTGACGCGAAACGGCGGGGTAGCCCCAAGGCGATGCCGGGCCGCCCGCGGCCGGCGCGGGAGGACGGCGGCGGTGTGCCGGGGCTGCTGCGGCGGCTGGCGCGGCTGGAGGACAGCCGGCAGCGGGCGGCCCAGCTCTTCCGCTGGCTGCTGGCCCCGGTGGCGCCGGCGGAGTTCCTGGGGCGGCACTGGGAGCGGGCGCCGCTGCTGGTGCGGCGGGGCGACCCCGGCTACTACGCGGGGCTCTTCTCCACGGCCGACTTCGACGCCGCCCTGCGTGGAGGAGAGGTTCACTTCGGCACCCACCTGGATGTGACCAGCTATGCTGAGGGAGTGCGGGAGACGCACAACCCCTCCGGCAGAGCCCTGCCCGCCGTCGTGTGGGACTTCTATCAGAACGGCTGCTCCCTGCGCCTCCTCTGCCCGCAGGCCTTCTCCGCCACCGTCTGGCACTTCCTCTCCATCCTGCAGGAGCAGTTCGGCAGCATGGCAGGGGCGAACACCTACCTCACGCCCCCGGGTACGCAGGGCTTTGCCCCCCACTATGATGACATCGAGGCCTTCGTGCTGCAGCTGGAGGGGAAGAAGCACTGGCGTGTCTACAGGCCCCGAACAGATGCTGAGGTGCTGCCCCAGTTCTCCAGCCCAAACCTCACACAGGCTGAACTCGGTGAGCCTGTGCTGGAGACTGTGCTGGAGGCCGGGGACCTGCTGTACTTTCCCCGTGGCTTTATCCACCAGGGTGATTGTCTCCCTGATGCACATTCACTCCACATCACTGTGTCTTCCTACCAGAGGAATTCCTGGGCGGACTTTTTGGAGAAGCTGCTCCCAGCTGCCCTGCAGATGGCCTTGGAGGAAGACGTGGAGTACCGGCGGGGGCTTCCCATGGACTACCTGCGGTATATGGGGGTTGCTAACTCCGACGCAGTCGATGCTCGGCGAACGGCCTTTGTGGAGAAGGTGCAGAGCCTGATAAAGAAACTTGTTGACTATGCACCCATCGATGCTGCTGTGGATCAGAGAGCCAGGTCGTTTCTTCATGACTGTCTCCCTCCAGTGCTCACTGAAAGTGAAAAGGCGCAGAGTGTCTATGGCTTCCCGGCCCGGTGGCAAGAGGGAGGCCCCTGCAATGTTGATATCCTGATAACAAAAGACACCGAAGTACGCCTGCTCCGTCATGGCATCGTTAGACTGTGTAATGAAGAAGCAGGTGTGATGCTGTACTACACTACAGAAAACTCAAGAGTGTATCATAAGGAAGAACCCAAGTTCCTTGAGCTAGATCCTGAATATACAGACAGTGTTGAATTTCTCTTGTCTTCCTATCCAAATCATGTAAGTGTGGCTAACCTTCCATGTGAAACCTTGGAGGAAAAGATTTCTCTAGCTACACTTCTGTTTGAGAAAGGTATTCTGACTACGAAGAAGCCTCTGGCAAAAGTCTAACTCTTATTTTTTTAGAAAATAAAAGTACATTTGTTTAGAAAATGTTCTGTCTTGGTCTTGCCTTCCGTCTGCTAGATATGAATCAGCAGTTCAGGTCTCTGCATCTCATCTGGGGGTAGAAAGTCTATGTCATGGACAGAGAAATCAAATGTTTTGAGTAAAATAAGTATTTGCTTTAGGAGCAATTCTGCGTGGCTGAGTGCCTAGAGAAGAGAATTGGTTATCTTCTTTTCACCAGCCATGTTACTACACCCTAGGTAAGTTCAGAGAGGTTGTGAACTCGCTTGTAGTCATCGTCAGGTTTTCACAGTATTTTAAAGCAGCCTGCTCAGCTGCATGCAGGAAATACTGTTCATAGGCATATTTGGTGATGGTCACCATTCTGTGTGCCTTTGCTGGGCTATGCTGCATATATGGTGTGGCCTTCAGGCCTGTGCCATGTTGTAAAGATCCCTTTGTGACACATTTGCTCTTGCTAAAAGTGGGGCCTCCAGGCAGCTTCCACTCGGTTTGAGCAGTTACACCCGCCTATGTGGCACTGCCCTTGCTGAATGATGCAGTAAGATTTTCTCAGGCAAACATGATGTTGCATTTGAACTGCTTCAGGCTCGCTTGCTTCCTTTTCAGTCCAGTGACAGAGATAAAATATCTTCCCCCACTGGTTTCCCCACAGCAGTCTTTAGCAATGAAATTATTGGTCCTTTCAAGGCAAGTGGGTGCCTTCCAATATGTTTGGGGTTTTTTTGTGCTGGGTGAAAAAAGTTTCATTTTAGGACCTATCAAGTTACATGAATACATGCCTGGCTGTGAGGTCAGTTCCCATAAATACTGGCAAACCCCTGAAACACTTATCCACAATGCTATTTTATCATAGCAGTCAGCAGGTGAGAGATACTCTTTAAAGCCTCCTGAAGTCTATACCCACAGTGAGCATTACCCTGTGCTCCTCTGAGCTGTTATCCATGTTTTGCAAGATGACACCCATACACTCTTAACTGTTTGGGATTTAAGTGTACACTATATCCTCCAAGATCCCATACTTGCAACACTGCCAACCTTTCCTCCCTCTTTTGCCTAAGTGCTTTTGCTAAATCTTGAAAGCTGAGCTGTGTAAAATTGCACAAGATCATGCTGAGGTGCCCTTGGGGCCTCTTGACTCTGTGAAGCACTAGTGGTTGGACAGAAATGCTGTTGCCATACTCATCCTCTGACCCCCCTGTCTATTCATCCTCACCAGAGGGTCAGCCATCCTTACCCCACCATTTATGTCCCTGGTGAATATCTCATGTCTCAGTGGTGCCCTTCCTGGATTGCTCTGTGTGCAACCACAGGCACCAGCAGTGCAGCTTTGCTGCTTGGGGCTGTGCTGCAGAGCTGAATCTGGAGCTCATGCAGCTCTTTTTGCGATGGCTGCAAGCACCCCCATGTCTGTTCTGAGCACTTTAATGCCAACCAAAGACAGCATAAAATCCCCTTAGCTTTTCCTTTCCCTGGACTCTGGAAACCTGTAAGGGCTAGACACCTTACAGGCACTCCTCGCAGATTTACACAGGGGTAGCCAGGCACAGAGTTTCTCTTTTCTTCATTGCTCTTTCTGCAGAAAGGTATTTCTTGCTGAGACTTGCAGAGTATACCAAATTTTTTTAACGAGGAGGTGGTGGTCCATTATGATCCCAGTAAGAAAAGCATTCATATTTTGTAAGGTATCTAAAAATGCCATGTATTATAGATAACACAAATCTTACATCCCTATAGATGCAGAGAACCCCAAGCAAAGAAGCATTTCCCCACGTCACGCAGATGTGGTTCATAGCAGAGATTGGTCCCCCTTCAGTCTTTTAAGGTATTGTAAGATTCTTGTATAAGGAAACAGCTCTATTTAGCATATCTACAGTCAAACAGAAACTGTTTGTCTTTCTGCACTGTTCAATAAGGGCAGGGCCACATATGCTGTGTTACTCAGGTCCTAGGTGGGAGCTACCTGTGGTCTCCTCTGTAAGGAAGAGCTGCCTGAGTTTCCTGTAGGGTTTGGGTTCTGTGCAGGGCAGCACAGGCCTGAAGGCCCTGTTGTGCAGGCAGCACAGCACAGGCACCAAAGGCATGTCATGTGCTCCAGAGGCCACACTGTGGCTATTGGAGGGGAATGTTCTGCATCCCATAAGGCAAGGACCATGCTGATGGTTCCAAGCAGTGTAGAAACACAAATGAAGGTACAGGGAACATATCCACCAATTTTTGCAAGCGAAGCTGAGGACAGGAGAGTTTTGAGAGAGTAAGACTTTATTTGCTCTCATAATCAGACCCTTGGGGCACAGGAACAGCATCTTTTTGAAGGACACAAGCACCATTGAGTTTCACAACAACTACATGGGGCACAAAAAGTGGGGAGGGGAGTCAGCAGTCCCACATGTGCCTGTCACTTTGCCACTTTCAAGAAAGATGCAAAAATACTCATCTGGTTTAGCTAACATCTGCCAGAATTCTCACCTAGGAAAGGGGAAGGATCAAACAGAGATGCACTGGAAGGGCAGAGCATGAGTACTATTCAGATACCACCATCTCAGAGTGGCTGAGAGGAGACACCCGCATTTTTTGAAGCAGTTTTCATGGATTGTCATCACATGTCCACATGTGAACTCTTAGTCTAGAAAATATTTTTTTAAAAGTCTTTACTGGTGGCTGGCTGTTGGATGTCTGTCAAGCCACTCTTTCAATCCTCTTTAACAACAGGAGGGGTGGAGAAACTAAGAGAAACCTTACAGGTCAAGATAAGGACAGGGAATAATTCATCAATATTTTGCCCAACATCATGGGCAAAACTGACTTGACTTAGAGAAGATTAATTTAATTTATTGCCAGTAAATAACAGAGTACACAGAGAGATATAAAAAGAAAATTAAAACCACCTCCCCCTCATCTTTGAGCAGCATCAGGTACAACTCTGAGCTGGCTGAAACTGTCTCTGTCCAACGTGGGGGAACCCCAATCTCTTCGTACAGCCTCCCACTACCAAAACGGTTCCACATTAGCTCTAAATAATCTTACTTTTCTCTTGCAACCAGAGCTCAAATGGTGTCAAATTGTGCTTGTTCTCTCTTGGCTGCCATAAGGGAACATTTTGCATGGAGTAGAAAAAATTCTTGCGTAGGAGATGCCTGTCATTTGTTCAAAAGAAAAAAAATAAATATTGCTGTCACATGCTTTGTGTGGTTTTGAAAACTCAGCATTAGACAATCTTCCCCTCCATGAATCTTTTCAGCTCAGCACTGATGAGCATTTCCTCCTGTCTCCCAGGTGAAGGGTCCAGGGGTTGGCCTGCTCGGTTTCTCCAAAGGAGGTGAAGTGTCCCTTGCTATGGCTGCCTTCCTGAAGAACATCATGGCTGTTGCTTCCCCAGTGGGAAGCATTCCCTTTGTGGAAAGCAATAGGAAAATTCCCTCTGTGACTGTTACATTGATTCCTCTCTGCTATGATGGATAAAAAACCCCATGCTTTGACATGCACGAACACAAAGCCAAGGCCACCAATTCCAAACTTCTTGATTATTCTGATGTCATCGATGATCCCTTTCAAGCCCCTGGCAACCAAAGCCGGATCCCACTAGAGAAAGCTGAGGCACAGTTTTTATTTATGGTGGGCCAAGATGACCGTGTTGTCAAAAGTGAGTATTATGCCTCTGAAATCTGCAAGCTTCTGCAGGCTCAAGGGAAGGGAAATTTCCAGATTCTCTCCTACCCTGGAACAGGGCACTGCATAGACCCTCCCTTTTTCCCTTTGTACCACACAGGAAGCCACCCCGTTTTCCACAAGCGAGCAGTCCTGGGTGGGGAGCTCAGGGCTCATTCTAAAGCTCAGGTTCATGCTTGGTCACAGATCCAGGCTTTTTTCAAAAAGCATTTAATTGTTAACTAATGTGCAACAAATAATGTGCAATTTTGAGCAACGAGATCTGATAAATTCTGCTACATTTATCAGGTCAAACATTGTCACAGCTGTACAACTACAGTGTCTTCCATACCTTTGCACATCCATAAAACAGAAAAATTGATCTTTTAGTTTAAAGCTGTTACATTGCTTATAAATTTTTCCTCATTTTACATGCCTCCTTCAGGTACTGAAAGGTGGCAATAAGATGTCCCTGGAGCTTTCTCTTCTTTGAGCTGAGATGCTTCATCAGTGTCAGGGGATAGGCTGTGATGAGCCTGCCCTGTCGTGGGTGCTGGCAGGGATGCAGTAGTGGCTCCAGGCAGACTTGGCATCTCCCAGGGCACGGCATCTCCCAGCATGTGTGTGCCCACACCATTCCTGCCACAATTCCCCCCACCCCCGCCTGTATGTGGGAAACTGCATGTATAAAAGTAGCCTTGGCTTGAATGCAGAGACAGTGTACTGAACAACTCCGGAGCCATGTGGCAGGAGCCCCGGGACAGCCCCCGCCCAGGGACTCCCCTCCATGGCCCCCTCCATCCGCCTGTCGCCCGCTGCCCGCAGCCTCTTCGATGAGCCGCTGGCCATCGCCGTGCAGGTCAACCCTTGTCACAGCTGTACCAGTACAACTACAGTGTCTTCCATACCTTTGCACATCATAACACAGAAAATAAAGGGGGTTTGCCTTTTCTGTTTCTTTTCCCCTCTCAACCTTTTTGCTCAAGTATCAAGAAAAGGAATGGTGTTTTTTGCATTAATCTTTGATGAAACAGGTCATGTGCAAAATGCACAGTTATGTTTCTTCTAGGGTGGTTTCTATTCCTCTAATACTTGACAGTGCTTTCCATGTCACTGTGGTGTCTACATGCATATGCTGTCCTCAGGTCATACTAATGGTCTCTAATGACAATTTTGGATCAGGGATTTCACTGCTCTTCTGGTGACCCTGTCATTGCAGTGGACACATCTCTGACTTCCATGCTGCTGGAAGTGTGTAAGAATGGCTGCTATGGCCACGATACTGGGCTGTCTCTGGTTAAGCCTTGGGAAAGGTTGTTTGCCTTCTTTGTTGTTGGGGTGAGAATTGCAATAAAGAGTCTGAAACTTAGAAGCCATGTAATCATTTGTTGTGCTTTGGTTAGAAGCAGATTTTGCATCTTGACCACTCTCCCATCCCAGGGTGGATCAAGCACCCTGTTGGTGGAAAGGCCCTGAGGGCCTTCTGCCCCTCCTCAGCAGAGAAGTCACACTCCAAAACATCTGTGTACAACGAACTGCCACTGGCACCCCCAACTGCTTTGCAAGGACAAAACTGGGGGCCAGGGAGCACCACTTCTGTCAGACCTGGAGGGCCCTCCTTTGTGAACACCATCTCTTTGTGCAAGCTGAACTAGCTGTCCTGGGTTTCTCCACTTTGCAGTTGTCCTCCAGGCCAGCTTGGTACACATGGGGCAAACCTCAGAGCCAGCAGCTGCCTCAGGCCTGTCATGTTTTCAGCACCTGGGCGTCACCATTTTAGCCCTGCACATCCATAACACAGAAAATAAAGGGATTTGCCTTTTCTGTTCCCCTCCCAACCTTTTTGCTCAAGTATCAAGAAAAGGAATGGTGTTTTTTGCATTAATCTTTGATGAAACAGGTCATGTGCAAAATGCACAGTTATGTTTCTTCTCGGGTCGTTTCTATTCCTCTAATACTTGACAGTGCTTTCCATGTCACTGTGGTGTCTACATGCATATGCTGTCCTCAGGTCATACTAATGGTCTCTAATGACAATTTTGGATCAGGGATTTCACTGCTCTTCTGGTGACCCTGTCATTGCAGTGGACACATCTCTGACTTCCATGCTGCTGGAAGTGTGTAAGAATGGCTGCTATGGCCACGATGCTGGGCTGTCTCTGGTTAAGCCTTGGGAAAGGTTGTTTGCCTTCTTTGTTGTTGGGGTGAGAATTGCAATAAAGAGTCTGAAACTTAGAAGCCATGTAATCATTTGTTGTGCTTTGGTTAGAAGCAGATTTTGCATCTTGACCACTCTCCCATCCCAGGGTGGATCAAGCACCCTGTTGGTGGAAAGGCCCTGAGGGCCTTCTGCCCCTCCTCAGCAGAGAAGTCACACTCCAAAACATCTGTGTACAACGAACTGCCACTGGCACCCCCAACTGCTTTGCAAGGACAAAACTGGGGGCCAGGGAGCACCACTTCTGTCAGACCTGGAGGGCCCTCCTTTGTGAACACCATCTCTTTGTGCAAGCTGAACTAGCTGTCCTGGGTTTCTCCACTTTGCAGTTGTCCTCCAGGCCAGCTTGGTACACATGGGGCAAACCTCAGAGCCAGCAGCTGCCTCAGGCCTGTCATGTTTTCAGCACCTGGGCGTCACCATTTTAGCCCTTCCCTGCCTATCATGTTTCATAACAGATGTTATCAGCAGCACTGTCTGCACCTCTGGGCCTGCCCTAGCATGGATAAGGTTCTTTGAGTGTGGGCTAGAAGAGAATGTGACAGAGCAGGAGGGAGGGAGGAGCGTAAGTCTCAGGGTAGCTCATGGCAATGCCATGTGCTGTCATTGCACAAAAGGTGCAAGACTGCATGTCCCAGGAGATGCCAGGAGAGCAGCGCTGGCTGGTAGGGCTGTCTCTTCCTGAGATGTTCCCAGGCCTGCAGCTTGGCTGAGTTAGAGGCAAAAAGAGCCTGCAGGAGAAACCCAGGAAAGAGGGATGCAGCTGTGTCTGTGTCCAGTCCAGCAGGCCTGCTGTAGAGAGCAGATAAGCACACTATGCATCAAAAAGTGTCTGGAGAGAGCATCTGCCTTTTGGAAATCTTAGTATCATAGAACAGTTCAGGTTGAAAGGGACCTTAAATGTCACTCAGTCCAACCCCCCATGCAATAAGCAAGGACATCTTCAACTAGATCAGATTGCTCAGAGCCCTGTCCAACCTAGTGTTGGATGTTTCCAGGCACGCGACATCCATTGCCTCTCTGGGCAACCCGGGACAGTGTTTTACTACCCTCATTGTAAAAAACTTCTACCTTATGTCTAATCTGTATCAACTGTCTTTTAGTTTAAAGCCATTGCCCTGCTAACAAATTTTTCCTCATTTTTCAGGCCTCCTTCAGGTACAGAAAGGTAGCAATAAGATGTCCCTGGAGCTTTCTCTTCTTTGAGCTGAGATGCTTCATAAAAAAAAAAAAAAAAAGCCTGAAAAACAGCCATGAAGAAATTCACGGCAAGTGAATGTGAGTGTGCAAGGAGAGCTGCTGGACAAGGAGACGCAGAATACAGTGGTGGGGAAGGGCTCTGTGACAGTCATTGACATTCTTATTCACTGGGAGGGGTTGGGGTTCTTCCTCCTCCCCCAACAACAACTAACTATAGAACTACAGTAACTATTTGGTGACCATGGCCCACCATATTGGGGTGAGCATCATCAGTTTTTGAAAGAGAGAAGAAAGAGGAGGGGCTCAAGAACATTTACAGAGAATAAATCTTTCCAGCAGGAAAGGCAATTATCTAATTGCTCTGGGAAAGGCACAGAGCACCTTTCTGAGACTGTAAGGATTGCCCAAGACACCACCTGTCTCCAGCATCTTCTGAGCAGCTACACTAAGCCTTTCCTGCCAGAGTCCAGGGTGTGGGAAGGCTGATTTCACAGACTTAGCAACCCGCCCAAAACAAGGCCAGGACTCCCTCCTCTGCCTCACCTCTTCCCCACCTGCTGACCAGGAGAGGGAAGAAGCCACCTGCATACACTTTATGTCCAAAAATACCCCACTTCCCCTGAGCTGAGGCACTTTCAGTAAGTCAAATGTTAGTGCATTTCCTCTGAGTCTCCTGGCCTCCACCCTTTGCCTGGGTTTTAAAATGATAAGCCCTTGCCAAAAATTGCCTGGCACTTTGAATTGTTTTGTAGGCACTTTTTGACTTGTTTCCTAGGCACAGGATAAAAAGCATTTATTTCCATCCTACTGCCAGCACAAACAAGCTTCAACTTAGCAAGACTGTAAGCTCAGTTTGTAATCAGTATTTCTCTTAGTTCTATTTGGAGATGTGTTTCACAACCGTGATCTCACCACACTCAAATTGTCCTGCACTGAGATACCCCGTCATGATTTTCAGTTCCTGAGCCTGCTCTCTACAGCACACATCTCCACATTCAGATTCAGTAGTTGGATACTCCTCAGCAAAGGACCTAAGGCCATGTAGAGGCAGAGAACTCAAAGGGCTTTTGCTACAGTACTCACACCTCCCTTGAGCACCCCCATGGCCTTATTCAGCTGTACGACACTTTCTGGGCTTGTTCAGTGCAAGTCCACAGAACCCTGCCACACAGCTAAGCCATGGGCCACAGACAACTGCACTCCTGGCCCCTGGCCACACAGCTACTGCTCTGAGTGCTCACAGCCCGTGAAGAACCAGTAGATGTGCTGTTGCCTGCATGCAAACAGCCACAGAAGGAAGAGCACAGCAGCGCTTTTGACAGCAGGGTCTCCATGGTCCAAGGCAGAGAGTGAACAGATGCTGTGCTCTCTCTCTCCTCGCCTCTGTGACACCCCGCAGCACATTCCCACCTTCCACCTGCAGCCTTATCTGCAGATGCATGGGCCACGGTGGTGCAGGGTCTGAGACTGTGGCAGAAGGGCATTCTCCAAGGGTGGGAGGCATGAGCACGCTCAGGCCTGTGGCTCTCCTGAAGCCAGAAGCAGGTGTGAGCTAGGTCTTCTCTACTCCCCAACAGGTCCAGGGTCACCTTCTCTGGCCTGTGGCTTGTGGAGCTTTCCGGCAGGTTGCAGTCGCAAAACCAATCAGGTTGAAGGAATGCAACATGCAAAGCATTCTCTTTCCCTGCACTGGTTGGACAGGTTCAGGATTCTCCCAGGATGAGGAAAAGAGCATCCTGGACCAAGAAAGATCCAAACAGAGATCTGCTGATCACCCACTGAGATACCTGTAGCATCCTGTGCAGAATTTGATACTGACTGCTGCCAGACACAACTGGTAAAGAAACAAAGTACTGGTTTGGGTGACTTACAGCTTTTCAAGGGATCACAAACATTAAAAAGTCACAATACAAACAAAAAATCTTACAGTTTCTAGTTTGCATTGCATCTATCAAACCATGATACCTTGAGGACTTTTATAGTGGTAGGTGAAGCGCTTGTTGTTACAGGACTGCTTACAGGACAAGAATTTAGAACAAGATTCTTTTACCAAAGACTCTCCTCCTGTTGGCCCTAAGCACAACCCACACTACTGCTGATTCCTAAAACAAATAAAGGCTTGCACCTTACCTAAGAAGTTCTGCTCCTGCACTTTTTTCCTCTGCAACACACTCTAGAATTTTTTCAGGTGCTGACACTGCACAGCTGACTGATAGTGTCTTTCCTAAAAGATGCTTTTCTGCAGTTCCTGTTTGGTACCTTGTTTGATGTATTCCAAACGAGAGAAACATTGAAAGGAGTCATTTCAGGCAATTTTGATCTTTGTCTTGTTTGCTCCAGGAGAAGACACCTTTCCAGGGATCATTGATATACATGGACTTGGAGGAGGTCTTTTTGAGCCCAGAGCAAGCCTGCTGGCCAATCATGGCTTTGCCACACTCGCCCTGGCTTATTATCAATTTGAGGATCTGCCCCAGGAACCAAAAGAACTCCACCTGGAATATTTTGAAGAGGCAGTGAACTATATGCTGCAGCACCCACAGGTAGGAACACCTGTTTCTTCTGGTTTCTAGGAACTGCTCCTATAAAGTTCTCTCATTTTGCCCAAGTCATCTTTGGAGGAAGCTGCAGAAATACTCACCTGGCAGGGCTGGCCTTTGCAAGGATTTTGGGTGTCCGAGTTCTAGGAAAGAGAAGGGGCAAGTATTCATGCACTGGAAGAGGAGTGGAGAGAGATCACAAAGCAACATCACGAGACAGATCAGATGTAACCAGGTGGGAAGTGTGTGCAGGAGAAAGCCTTCATGAGTTGCTACCAATTGTCCTCCTACAGTTTCAAGAGTAAAAAGTAAAGAGCATCTCCCAGGGTCTAAAACTAATAATTCACAGCTGTGACCTACAAGCTGTCCCCAGATGGATGAAATCATGTCCCCCCACTCCTGGCTGATTTCAGAGCACCAGGGAGCATTCTGCATGTGAGTGGTTTGAAGTACAGTGTGAGGAGGAAGTATAGGGGGTGTGGGAGGGTGTGCCTGTCAATTGTCCAGAAGGAAAAGTAATCATTGCCATGAATTTCTTCATATGGTTTTGGAAACTCTCAGCATTGGACAATCTTCCCCTCCATGAATCAGCTGTTGTGCTTTTCAGCTCAGCACTGATGAGCATTTCCTCCTGTCTCCCAGGTGAAGGGTCCAGGGGTTGGCCTGCTCGGTTTCTCCAAAGGAGGTGAAGTGTCCCTTGCCATGGCTGCCTTCCTGAACAACATCATGGCTGTTGCTTCCCTCAATGCCCCTGTTGCTGCTACTTGTATTCCTTTCTCTTACAAGGATAAAATCATCCCCACTGTGACCTTATATGAACACAAAGCCAAGGCCACCAATTCCAAACTTCTTGATTATTCTGATGTCATCGATGATCCCTTTCAAGCCCCTGGCAACCAAAGCCGGATCCCACTAGAGAAAGCTGAGGCACAGTTTTTATTTATGGTGGGCCAAGATGACCGTGTTGTCAAAAGTGAGTATTATGCCTCTGAAATCTGCAAGCTTCTGCAGGCTCAAGGGAAGGGAAATTTCCAGATTCTCTCCTACCCTGGAACAGGGCACTGCATAGACCCTCCCTTTTTCCCTTTGTACCACACAGGAAGCCACCCTGTTTTCCACAAGCGAGCAGTCCTGGGTGGGGAGCTCAGGGCTCATTCTAAAGCTCAGGTTCATGCTTGGTCACAGATCCAGGCTTTTTTCAAAAAGCATTTAATTGTTAACTAATGTGCAACAAATAATGTGCAAGTAACACGCAATTTTGAGCAACGAGATCTGATAAATTCTGCTACATTTATCAGGTCAAACCTTGTCACAGCTGTACAACTACAGTGTCTTCCATACCTCTGCACATCCATAACACAGAAAATAAAGGGATTTGCCTTTTCTGTTCCCCTCCCAACCTTTTTGCTCAAGTATCAAGAAAAGGAATGGTGTTTTTTGCATTAATCTTTGATGAAACAGGTCATGTGCAAAATGCACAGTTATGTTTCTTCTCGGGTCGTTTCTATTCCTCTAATACTTGACAGTGCTTTCCATGTCACTGTGGTGTCTACGTGCATATGCTGTCCTCAGGTCATACTAATTATCTCTAATGACAATTGTCTCTAATGACAATTTTGGAGCAGCACTGCTCTTCTGGTGACCCTGTCATTGCAATGGAAACATCTCTGACTTCTGTGCTGCTGGAAGTGTGTAAGAATGGCTGCTATGGCCACGATACTGGGCTGTCTCTGGTTAAGGGAAAGGTTGTTTGCCTTTTGTGCCTTCTTTTCATCTTCCCTTCCAAAGGAAGTGCTCTGGCTTGTGGATACTTCTGGCCCCAAGATATCATGCTAACAAACTTTCTGTTGAATTTACAGCCATTTTGATCTTCTCCTACATGATGTGGAACATTTTAATCTTTGTTACTGGGATGAGAATTGTAATAAAGAGACTGAGATTTGAAAGACATGGAGTCTTTTGCTATGCTTTGGTTAGAAGCAGGGTTTGCAGCTTGACTATTTTCTCATCCCAGCGTGAATGCTTAAGAAAGCTTGCAGCAACTTGAGATCAAAGGTTGCCCAGGTGCGAACAGGAGACCATAGACGACAGACACATAGCCCCCTTACCTTCACTGTCTTCCACAGCTCTTGTGTCACCAAGCATGGAGGCGAAGGAATTTTGCTGAAGCCTCCAGGACCCTTTCCCTTAGCATCTGCTCCCACATATGGTCAAGCCCATGATCAAATCCAGTAATGTAAGCCACAGAGTGTTGTTCTCAACAATAGGAATAGTTGCCACCCATTCAGGGCAGACAACATACCCAAATGCTAGATGACAGAACACCTCACCTGTTTGGAGAGAAAGGGTAATTTCCATGGTGAATGAAAGACTGCCCAATATCTCTGACCACTTAATATTTGCAATTAGGGCGATGCTTGACATTTCCTTAGATGCTTCCACTTCTTTCACACCTCTATGACAGACAAAATGAGCTCAGAGCATGAGGCATGCCTGCCTTCATCTCCCAGGAAAAGTGAGAGCTTCAGGAAGCTCTCCCTCTGCAGTTCCTTTTGGATCAGAAGATCCATCTCTGCCTCAGATGGACTGAATGACCCTGTTTTTTAATTCCTTGCACAATCCCTTAGAAGAGCCACGTTTCCTGACCTACCTAAATAGTCTGTGAAAGTGCTCCTCCCTTCTTGCTCCTGCATCCCTGACCACCCTAACCATCCTTTCTAATACACGTGGCTGTGCAGCTGCCTAGGCCGGGCAGAGCCTGGTGGAGACATAACCCACCTTGCCCATGTCTTGGGGTAACAAACAGAGAAGCAGAGCCGGCAAGGAGTCAAGAAGCAATGGCGAGCCTTGTGCTGGTGTGGCTTCTCCCCGCCTCGGCTGGAGCTGGCCCTCGCTGCGGTCCCTTGGCTGAGCGGCACGGCACAGTTCGGCCGTGCCGTGCAGAGCTGTCCCATCTCTGTACGGCCTGTCCCACACTGGCCCTTCCCTGTCCAGTGAATTCCGACTGCGATTCTGCTCGCTGGCTCGTCTTCTCCCCACGTCTCCTGCCCGCAGTCACCGCCCGGCACGGGAGAGCTCGGGGGGACACCAAGGAGCTCGCCGAGTACCAGACGGGTTTCAAGGACTCGGCGGCCTTGGATGAAGCCTCCCACAGCCGGGGAAGGCAGCGGGGGGAAGACAGAAGAGGAGGCGGGCATGCAGGAAAGTAGGGAGGTATGGAAATCGGCACGGAGGAGGGAAGCGGGCGGGCGGGACAAGGGAGCTGCCGCCCCGCTCCTCCCCGCCGGGGCGTGCCAGCGGCACTCCAGGCCCGAGCCCGGCCCTGGTTTCGCGAGGATCTGCCCCAGAATCCGCCCTCAGAGGCCGGAGCGATCCGGAGCTATGTGGCAGGTCAGTGCCCGCTCCCTGAGCCGGGCCAGCTGCCGTGCCTGGCAGAGGCGGCTGCCCTGGCCCGGCCCCGCGCCTGCAGCCCCGCGGAGCCGCGGCCCCGCGTGGAGCCCCGGGACAGCCCCCGCCCAGGGACTCTCCTCCATGGCCCCCTCCATCCGCCTGTCGCCCGCCGCCCGCAGCCTCTTCGATGAGCCGCTGGCCATCGCCGTGCAGGGCCTCGGCCCGCGGCAGCAGGTCACTCTGCGGACGTCCTTGCGGGACGAGACCGGAGAGCTCTTCCAGGCCACTGCCCACTACCAGGCGGGCGACGACGGGCAGCTGGACCTCGCCCGCTGTCCTGCGCTGCCGGGAGGCAGCTTCTCCGGCCTGGAGCCCATGGGGCTGCTCTGGGCTTTGCAGCCCCAGAAGCCTTTCTGGCGGCTGGTAAAGCGGGACGTGCAGAGCCCCTTCCTCCTGCAGCTGGAGGTCTTTGAGGGCCACGGGGAGCGCCCCGGGCGGCTCCTGGCCCAGGCGCAGCACGAGCGGGCGTTCCTGCGGGACGGGGTGCGCAGAGTCCCGGTGCGAGAAGGCAGGATCCGGGCGACGCTTTTCCTGCCCCCCGGTGAGTACCAACTGCAGCCAACCGACTTTCTCTAACCGGTGTTTTGCTGGTGAAAGTTGTTCCATGACCTCTGTGAAGGAGTCCATTAAAGCCCCAGGTCCTTTCCCCCATCCTTCCCTCCCCCCTCCCATGCCAGTGACTATCCTGACCATGCTTCCCAATTCACCTGCCCATGCATGTGCCAGGACACAGTTGCAGAAGGGAGAGGAATAACCATTCTTACTCGGGGCTTGAGGTTAAACAAAAAAAAAAAAGTACCGGCCATGCCGGGCTCCTTCCCCCACGTTGCTACCTCTACTTTCGGCCCCGAACTCGCAGGCTCCCCTGGCGCTCCGCACCAGGCAGAGGACAAGGGGGAGCTGCGTCCCGCCAGTAGGGACGGGACACCCCTCAAGGCGTGGCCTGATCAGCCCCACCAGCTTTGATCTGCTGGCCGTACTCCTCACACGGAACAGCCTCCTGTGGTGTGTCTGTTTAACTGACTTCTACTGCACATGAAGGCATTGATCACAGTACACTTTTTTTGTTCCCAAATGCCATGGGAGGTGGAGTCAGACAGTTTTCAAGGCACCTTTCCTCTATCTGGCTGTTTTCTAGGAAAATCAGGTAGTAATTCTTTTGAGTAAGTGGAAGATGCTCTCCTAAACTGTGGGGTTTGTCTGAGGCTTCCCTTTCCAGCCTCTCCACACACCCTGAACTTAGTAACGTCCTAATTGCTGTAGCCCAAGTTGCCTTTTGCTGCCACATTGTCCCCAGTTCTTCCCTGTTTGTGAGCAGGTCAAGGAAAACATTGGAGAGACTTGCCCTGGCAGTATTTTTGTCAGAAAATAATGAAAAGGGTCTGTGAGGTGTTCAGATTGCCTGACAAATGTTGTGTTGTCCTTCCATCAGCTGTCCAGATTTCTGCTAATTTTCTGTAGGAAGCCTCATTTCTTGCATTCCCTTGGTTCTCTGGTCGCCACACCCCCACCACATCCCACCTTTCCTTCCCTCCCTGATACAGAGGTTTTCACCAAGCATATCTCTGGAACCCCAAGGAGCTATTCTATGTATCACATGCCTTCCCCTCTCCCCTTTCTTTCCTGTCTGTCCCAGATAACTCTTTCATGACAGTGCTGAAATCATATGTGCTGTGCCAGCCAGTGCCCTGGGCTCTGACTGCTCTGACTTCATCTGTCTCCTTGAGGCTGGAGGTGAATTTCTGGTTCTTGCTTGTTAGACATGTTTGATGTTAGTCTGCAGACACCTAAGGGAAGCCTCACCCTCCCTCCTGAGCAGGAATGGAAGTCTCCCTCTTGGCCTCCTCCTTTCCAAACTTGGTTAGTACTTTGCAGTAATCCCTCCCAGCTCTGGACTTCAGTCCCTGTCCCATGATGAACCTAACTTAATGCTTCCCTTACCAGGTAAGCAAGGCTGGTTTCAAATACTTTCTTGTCTTAATCCCAGAATAAATGACTGAGGTGCATTTACACTAAAATTGAGAAGCTGGAACCATCAGAAGATGGGATTTTTTTGGATCAGCCTTCTGAAAAATGCACTAAGGAGAAGCTGCTGGGTATTTCTGAAGCAGAGCATAATACATTTGCAGTGAATTTACATGATACAGAGAACTAATTGTGACTGTCAAAAGATCCCTACTCTTCCAGCTGCTTGTTTCCTGATGTTATCTAAAACATTAGCAGACCTGCTAATTTGTGCTAGTTTGTTTATCTTGAAGCAATGTAGCCATTTCATTAAAACCGTCACAGTAATTTAGGACTCTCAATACCATTCTGCTGCTGTAATTTTTTTTTTAAGACACATTCCCAGACCTATGAATTTGGAATATAAATTAAAAATTGTGGGTTAATGTGTACTGTTACGTGGTCTCTCTCAGGAAGTGGCCCCTTTCCAGGAATCATTGACTTGTATGGAACTGGAGGAGGACTCCCTGAATACAGGGCATGCCTGCTGGCCAACCATGGCTTTGCTGTGCTGGCTCTGGCTTTCTACAGCTATGAAGATCTCCCCAAAGGGATGAAGGAATTCCACCTGGAATATTTTGAAGAAGCTGTAAACTATATGTTACAACACACCCAGGTTGGTTTGTTCATTGACTCTCACTACAGTGAGCTCTCATTAGTTAGGTCCTGTCAGACTACAGATGGGGCAGAGCTGCTGTACTTAAAACAGCATCGCTGTTGAGTTTGCTGTTATTGTTTTATATCTTTAACTCCCATTACAATGGCTCTCTGGCAGATTATTCCAACTCTTCCTTTTGAACTGGCCAAGTGAAACAGTGACACATTGGTCACATACTGGTAATTTCTACTCCATTCAACCCAGTGTCATAACTAGGGTGCTAGTTTCCTGGAGGCTTACTGGACTTGCAGTGGGGATTTTAGATTTATGCTCTGTAGAATGTCCTTCAGAATGAAATGTCCTTTTCAGCTGTGGAGCACATGACAGCCTTCTGTGATCCAGGTCTCAGGGAACCCAAGGAAACTCAAGGAAATCCACCAATACGCATTTGATGCTGTGTATTTTATAAGCTCTTAAAATCACTCCAAATGTTGGTATTTCATAAGTGTGGGTTTTAGTAGCTAGTTATGCACTTAGGGATCCTTCTAATTCAGCACCTCTTGGAAGAGAACCCTGCTCAATTCTGCATCTCCTTATAAGTAGCTGTGAGTGACACTAGCTAGAATTGCACAAACCAACAGTTGGTTTCTCTGGAGAACGAACAGAAATACATTCCTCAACCTCAGAAAGATGAGCAGTTGTTAAAGGTCTTGACTGCTTTTTAAGTCACCTTAACCTTAACTGCTCATGCCACCTCTCTGCCCAAAAAAATCTGGAAATTGCTTCCCCCTGCATTTTTTTCCCTTGAGAGCAGTACAGTACCATTGCCTCCCATTAACACCTCCACATGTTTTTAATGTGCAGTTTCAGCCATATTTTGTAATTTCCCCCTTCACATATTTCAAAGTCAGTGGGTTTGAAGCCTGTTACACTGGTAATAAGATACAGAAGGTATTAAATTTTGATGCTGTCTCAGAGCCTATTTGCCCCTGAGAGTCTATGGATATTGAAGCATTGTGGTATTAGCTAATCTTCCAGTATCCTTACAGGATTTCAGCACCCAGTAAGGTCATTTGACTTTCCTATTCTAGTTAATTTGCCTTGTGTAAAAGAAAATGAAGGTAACCTAGTCCAGATTGACTCCAGGGGACTGTACAATTCTCCTAGAAAAATGGTTTTAATAGGTTATATTTTTAAGATAAGTTTTAATGAGTAAGCTACCTCAGACTACTTCCTGTGAGTTAGATACCAAACATTCTAGAGAAGCAGGAGAGCAGGTCATGTGAAGCCTGCTACCCCACATCAGCTTCTTAATAGGGGAACCTTGAATATAAGAAAAACATTAACATAAGTGGTGACAATATCACAGTCATTGCTGACCTTGAGCATTTTGCACTGAAAGAAAGCAAAGGAGGAGGAGAGGAGGCCTCCCCTGCTCTTTCCCTCTTCTTCCCTCAACTGCATTATAAATAAAGTGAATCTGGGACTGCACATTTGCAAGCACAGCTGTACTCTGTGCTTCAGCACTGAACCTTGTAGCTTTGTTAGGATGATGCTGCAGTCTCAGTAGGGCTTAGGATCATAAATCAAGCACAGTGCCTAGGATCCCTCAGACATGGGCCCTGTACACAGAACCTCAGATGCCTGTAGGTGGGGTCCAAATTTGGGATAGACACAGCTGCAAACATGGCAATATATTAAAGAAATGGCATGCCATGGTTCATTGCTTGTGGTTTCTCTTCTCTCACCTCCAGGTTAAAGGTCCAGGAATTGGTTTGCTTGGACACTCTAAGGGGGGTGACCTGTGCGTCTCCATGGCCTCCTTCCTAAAGGGCATCACAGCCACTGCCCTCATCAATGGCTCGGTGGCAAATGTGGGTGCGGTGCTCCACTACAAGGACATCACCATTCCACCCCTTGGTATCAATCGAAAACGCATCAAGGTCAGCAAGTCTGGGATTGCTGATATTATTGATGCATTGAACAGCCCGCTAGAAGGGCCTGACCAGCAAAGCTTTATCCCTTTGGAGAAGGCTGAGTGTTCCTTCTTGTTCATTGTTGGCCAGGATGATCACAACTGGAAAAGTGAATTCTTTGCAGTTGAGGGGAGCAAACGTTTGCAAGCTCATGGGAAGGAGAAGCCTGAGATAGTCTGTTATCCTGGAGCAGGACACTACATTGAACCTCCCTTTTTCCCAATGTGTGCAGCCTCAATGCACCTGCTATTTGGCAAGCCTGTGATGTGGGGAGGGGAGCCCAAGGCACACTGTGAGGCACAGATAGATGCTTGGCAGCAAATCCAAGCTTTCTTTTGTAAACACCTCACAGGCAAGCCATCTGGAACATCCAGTAAGCTTTGATATGAATTGGGTTACTTTACAGATGAAGATGCTGGTTTTGTTAAAGTGTTTTGTTAAATTGTTTTGTTAAATAGCTCAGAATGAGAACAAGGAACATCAGAGAATAAGCTCTTAGGTTTCTTGGAGGATGATGGTGAGTGAAAGCAAGAAAGCAGCTTCCTTTTTACACCCTCTAATCTGGGTTAGAGGCCTTGGCCTCCTGTTTTATGTAGTTCAGGGTTATAAGCTGTGGAAAACAAATGGTGGTAAGGCTGTGTGCTTTGAGTGTGAATTGAAGCAGTAGGTAACTCATCCAACCTGAAAACTGGGATGAAAACATGCCTTGGCCTTCTCAGAGGAGATGTATGCCATTGCCCAGCTTTGTGTTCTAGTTCCAGTATTCCAGTTTTTCTGGAGGCAGTAATCTGCCTCCAGTAATCTTTCTGTTCTCCCTCCTTTGTTGCTTCTTGCCTTTCTCTCAAACCACTAAAATGCATCTGCCTTAAAAATATCTAATATTTCACTTACCAAAATACTACTGTGCCAGCAGCCTCAGGTAACACTTCACATTTATAGGCAACAAACAGCCCATAGCTTGATGTGATGTTCTGAGAGCATGCAGTAGAAATGAGACATTTACACAGTCTGTGGAAGTTCGTAAGCGTGAAGAAACAACAGAACAGGTCCTGTTAGTTGTCATCCAGGATTCGCTCCCGGGTGTCTCCTCAGCACGGCTGGGTATCGCTGTGGAGATCCGCAGCACTGTCGGAGCTCCCTGCCTGTGCGTTCCCCAAATGCCGTCTCAGCTGCCAGCTCCTAAGGGCTGCTGAGAACAGCCCGGCGGCGGCGCTGGCACGGCGGCTCCGTGAGGCGGCCTGGCAGGGGCCTGAGGCGGCCGGCCCGCTGTGGCGGAGCGGGGCTCCGGCTGCACGCCCGCTGCTCTCTGCGCAGCGGGGTGAGCGCTCAGCCCCGCCGGGACCGTCAGTAGCTCTGTGCACCCAAGCGTGGGGTTGAAGGAGAAGACGCTGGGAGTTGCCGGCGCGTCTGCACTGTGTCCCCGAACACGTTGTACCCGCCAGTGCCTGTAGCCCGTATCCGGCTCTGCTGTTGCCTGTGCGTCAGGCCCGTTTGTGCGTTTTGTATCCACCGTACTTGTAATGGATTAAAGTGAAACTTTAACCGCTGCCCACGGCTCGCTGCTCCAGTCCGTTGGATGGTTTCGGGGAGGCGGGAGCGGCCGGGGCTGGCGGCCTCGCGGGGCTGGTGGGCGGGGAGGGGCTCTGCTCTCTATTGGGGACGCCTGGAAGGGGCGGCGGCCGCGGTACCGATATTGCGGGCGGCGCGGCCGCACCGCGCACCCGCCACTGCCGCCGCCATGTGGAGAGCGCTGGCCGCCGCCGCCGCCCCGGCGCGGGCCCTGCTGCGCACCCCGCCGGCCCGACGGGCTGCCAGCCTGGCCGTATCCCCCACCGCCGGTCCGGCGGACGAGCGGGTAGAGACGCGGGTGGTGGGGCTGAGCCCGGGGCAGCCGGTGACCCTGCGGGCGGTGGCGGCCGATGATCGCGGTTGCCTCTTCCAGTCGTGCGCGCACTACCGGGCGGACAGCCGCGGGGAGCTGCACCTGGGCACGGACGCCTCCCACGGCGGGGACTACACCGGCGTGGAGCCCATGGGGCTCTTTTGGAGCCTGGCCCCCGCCGGCATGGAGAGGCCGTACCAGCGGCTCGTTCCCCGCAACACCAGCACCCCGATGAAGGTGGAGGTGTTGGTCCACCAGGGCCACAGCCCGCCCGGCTCCATGCCCGGGCCCGTGGTGGCCAAGGCCGAGGTGCAGAGGCTGTTCACGGCCCCCGGCGTGCGGAGGATACGGCTGAAGGAAGGAGTCGTAAGGGGCTCCCTTTTCCTGCCGCCGGGTGAGTGCCCCGGCCCGAGACCTTCGCCCCGAGGCCGGCGGGACCCCCCGCCTTCTCGGACCAGAGCAAGGAAAGTCTCGTAAAATAAACCCTTGCAGAGGCTGTCACCCGGGGAATCCGCATTCGCTAACAGCCGAACGCTGCCCTGCAGACAGGTGGCCCTGAACTCTTAGGAAAATATCCCAAGTGCTTGTCGCGACAGGGCCCGGCTTGTGCGTGGCCGCCCCGCCTGGTCCTTCTCGGCGGCGCCGAGCAGGGCGGGCGCGGGGAGGCGGCTCTTGCGGGACGGGCCGGAGCCAAAGCAGAACGGGGCTTGTAGAGTTTACTTCGTTGCTGTGCTCGGCCTGTGGGTTTTCAGTAGGTTTGATGTTTGCTCTGGAGTACCAGAATCTAACATCTAGAAAAGCTGACGCGCTTCATTGTGTGAGCCTGTGCTGAATGTCCCAAGGATTTTACCCTAAGTAGGACTGAATTAAATTTCTTCCCTTTGAAACACAAGCCAGGAAGCAGAGCAACAGATGAAATTCTAAAAAATGCATGTATCTCACCTCTGTTCCTACAGAGTTACTGCAGTTAGTAGTTGGGTTACTTTTGTGGTATAAAACCAAAATGGATTTATGAGCCAGTTCTGCCTGTTCTGTTTATGAGATAGTTGTGCTTTAAGAGGTGTGATATTCTGATGGTCTGTGAGTGGTGTTGGAAAATGAAACCTTACACCAGTGATTGTGTTTGTACACTTGAGCTATGAGTTAAACTTCTTGTAGTTCCCCTAGTGTTGTGGGTACTGGAACTGCCCTCCACATTACCTCTAATTTAAAACTGCTTGGTTCAGCAACTCCTGTAAGTATGACTACAGTTATTAAGTATTTAAGTATTTTCATTCCAAACCAATGATTTTTTTATCCATTTAGATACAGATCCAAAGTCCACTGAGGAAAAAAACAACAGAGATTGAACTTTGAATTTCAGATGTTTAGTCAGCATGCTGGATTTTCCATCTCTGGGACATTGTTTTGATCTATCCTGCCTTAGAAGATGAGCTTGATTTCTGCTGAGCTCAGTGGGAATCCAGACATCTGCAAGATGAAACTGCATTTTCCCCTTTATAGAAAGTCTGGCACTGTAATCAAAGTCTGGAGTCATTGCTTAAATGATATTGCTGTCCTTCGTGATGGAAGATCCAGTTACAACATTATGACCATACCCTTTTTTGTTCCAGGGACAAAAAAAGTTAATATTTTTAAGATAGGAATCTTAAATGTGAACCATTCTTATTAAAAGTGAGAGGATGAGTGGGCTTATGATGTAATTTTAATATTAAAGCGATTTCTCAATTCAGGAATAAGAGTTACAGATGGGGAGGTTTGTTTGTTTTTAAGTGTTGGTAAAGTTGTCTAATTAAGTTGTCTAATAAAGTTGTTAATCCTGCTTTTTAGTGAGCTCTGCAGGACCCATATACTTGGGCATGTGTAGGCACTTAGAGAAGCAGTTCAGGATCCCTGTGCAAATTAAAGGGTGTCTTCGCAAGAGAGAAACGCATTCATCTATTGCTATGTTCTGATTACATGCTCTTGCTAGAAAGCTTTCTAGGTAGGAGTGATATATATTTGCTTGCTGTATAGGCTGACTGCTAACTAAAGGTTGCTGCTGATCATAGCATTATAATAAATTTATCCCAACCTGTTTTCTCTCAAGTACAATATTGAGCTTCAATGAAAAAAGATCAGACCTGAACGAGTAAGAACCCAAAAGCATGTTTCAGTCCCTTTCTGACTTCTTAATGCTTTAATCTGGGAGGTTTCCACCATTTAGCATGTCTAGGGAAGGACATGCTAAAAGGACAGGGAAGAAAGCTTCCTTTTCTCAAGTGTATTGAAATGCCAGAGACCTTTTCTTTAGCACATACAAGTAGTGTCAGTTAACACACTCTTACAACAAGCGTGTGCTCTTTGTGCTGAGATGGTTGTAGTGAGCTGGATCAGGGCACATCAGATGTGACATCTAGTCCCAGGGGGAAAAAAAAAGAAAAAAGAAAAAAAAAATTAGCTTGCTTGCGGTCTTTAAAGCTCCATTAAGTAGCATCTTTAGCCTTTTAGCCTAAGATCTGGCTTGGCATACAAACATTTTACAACATGACCTTGGCTGCAAAAGCACGGCTGTTTACAATTGTGGTTCTGATTCTTCCTGTAGTTTGGTGGCACAGATGGTACACATGTATGTGCGCGTTTATCTGTCCATCAGCCCTGCACACACAGCCGCACCACAGAGCTCAGTGCGGCCTTCTGTCTCATCACGGCTGCAGGAGCAGTTCTCCTGCCAAGGCTTACCGTGCTCATGCTGAGAGAGAGATAGTAAGTCCAGTTGATTTTAACAATGGATTATCTTTGTTGGGCTTTGCTCAGTTCAGTTTATTCCAGAGTTTACGTAAGTTTTGTAGAATTTACTTCAAGGGCTCAGTGGTCTTGCTTCATTACTCGTGAGCTTGCACTTTGCTAATTAAGAAGTGACTTTGTGGGAAAATAGCTGACTTGGTGTATGATTGGTCTGAGGGCCGGAGGTTAAGACCATGGAAAATGCATTTAGAACTGTTGTTGTTATTTTTGTTGAGGTTTTTTGTTTTTTGTTTTGGGGTTTTTGTTTGGTTTTTTGTTTGTTTGTTTTTTGTTTTAAAAAGCAAAACCTGTGATTTCATATATTTTTACAGGAATGTAAGGACTTGGACCTATTCTTAGTTTGAAATAGCTGGAGCAGGATACAGCACTGGTTCTCTTAAATCTCTGTTGTGCAAATGGAAAAATAATGACTATTAATAGCTAATGTCTTATATGACTATTAATAGCAAATGTCTTAAGCATTCTGTATTTTGTTGTTCACTCTTCACCAGATAGTTTTTTATGTCCTGTTTGATAACTTTTCCTCTGTAACTCTTCTCTTTAATACAGGGGATGGTCCCTTTCCAGGAGTGATTGACATGTATGGTGATGAAGGAGGCTTAATCGAATTTAGATCCAGTCTCCTGGCTACCCATGGTTTTGCTGCTCTTTCTCTGCCATATTTTGACTTTGAAGATCTTCCTAGGGTCTTGAAAGAATTAAAACTTGAGTACTTTGAGGAGGCAGCAAGGTTCCTACGGCGTCACCCAAAGGTGAGTGCAGTGAGAAATCTCTTGGGACTAGGGAGGATTTAGCAGTTATGCCTAAGTGGTGGTGGTGGTGATTTTTTTTTTATATTTGAGTATTAGTTTCTACTGAGCAAGCTTAGGCCCAGTGGTGGTTTACACATATGATTGCGGAAAGTGAATTTCTTCCAGCACAAAGTATCTGTTAAATTTATGCTGGAGCTAGAAGATTGCTGTTCAGTAGGATAGTGAATGCTGGAGTATCCTCCAAACAGGACCAGTGGTGATAAAAATGTTGGGCTTGTTTGGGTTTTTTTCTTACATGAAAGCAATTAGTTTTAAGAGAGGATGATATGACACTGCTCAGTAATAGCTGAAAGAGTTAAGTTGATGATATGGGGTGTTGCTTTCAGTTTTACTTTCCAGGCTAGAAAAAGACCAAGACAAATGCTACTTATCTAATCCTTCAAATGTAATTTGTGAGGTTACCTTATTTTCCTGAGACTTGAGTTTCCTGTTACCTGTTTTAGGAAAATGGGAAAAACTTGCATTAACATATGCAGTAGGGACCAGGTAAGGACTGAGTGATGTGCCTTGTGCCTGTTGGCATTTTTTTGTGGGGTTTGATGTCTCGGTGTCTCTAAAAAATAACACCATAAATGGGAGGAGGAGCGTGAGTCCAGACTGCCACTTTCCAACAGGTTACATCAATAATTAACCTAACCTTTTTTTTTTAATAAAGCAACTCCAAAGTCAATTAATGACTAATCCCATTATAATGTATGCTTCCTTTATTCCTTTCTTCCTCTCTTTTCCACCCCCTATCTTATCTGAAGGTGAAAGGACCAGGAGTTGGAGTGATTGGGACTGGGAAAGGGGCAGAATTAGCACTCTCCATGATCACCTTCCTGCCAGAAGTAGTGGCTGCTGTCTCAATCTCTGGCTGTAGCTCAAACACAGTTGCAGACCTCCATTATGGTGAAATGACTCTGCCCGGGCTGCGTTTTGATATGAAGAAAGTCAGTGTCTCTGACTCTGGTGTATTTGACATTTTTGAAGCTCTGGAAGACCCAACGGATCCTGCTAATTCTCCTAGCGTGATCCCCATTGAAAAAGCAGAAGGTCACTTTCTCTTAGTGGTAGGGGAAGATGATCGGATGTGGAAGAGCTCCTTATATGCTGAGCTGGCAGTCAGGCGTCTACGCCAGCATGGGAAAGAGAACTTTGAACTCCTGAGTTATCCAGGAGCAGGTCACCGAATTGATCCTCCTTCTACTCCATTTTGTCAGGTAGCTATGGATCGTGTTTTGGGGGTGCCTGTTCTGGGGGGTGGAGAGAGCAAAGCACATGCCCATGCACAGGAACACTCCTGGGGAAAGATTCAGGAGTTTCTGCACTTGCATTTGGGATGAACACTTAAGCACATGCAAGCTGTTGCAGATCTGCAAGGACTGAACTTGAGCCACCAAAACGACTGGTGATGACTGGTGAATTGAAGGGATTGACTGAGACAAGCCTTGAAATATGAAAATAACCAAATGACTACTTAGTTACAAGTATAAATCTAAAAAGAAAGGGATTTATTTGGAGCAGTCTAAGTTAATTTAACTAGGTGAACAGAGATGTGAAACAACAAGCAGGCTGCACAATGGTACAAATCTGACAGCTCAAAGTGGTCATGATATGAAGAAACAAGTACCTGAAGAGAGCAGTAGCTACTTCCTTGCTTGCAGTATTTACACCTCACAGAATGTTAACAAGCAGCCTGCACCCTCAGCAGTGACAGACAGGATCACCCCTCGGCAATGACAGATGATAAACGTAGACATCCAAATCATGATAACTCTGACTTTGAGTCCTAAGCTACCTTACCCCAGAATTCTCATATTCACAGCCAGATACACTTCAGAAATATTTTCCATTTACACGAAGCTGGAGAAACCTACTTGAAATGAGGCTTGTATACTTAGCATTGTGGTCTTCTGGTGACAGTCTGTTTCTTTCCAAAAAGAACAATGTGCTGAATGGAAAAATGAAGAGTACTTTTCCTTGTCATCCAAGAAGAATGGCAGTACTAGCACTGTCTTGTATTTGGGATGTACCTGTCTGTTCCTGTAATGTCTTGGATTGCCGTTTGACACTCAGGGTATTAAGATTCTGTTGGATATGTTAGAACATGTCTAAATACAGCCATTAAGTTAGGGATTTTTTACTTGTGGAACTCTTTAGTAGTGATGTCAACAGATGCTGACAGCTGTTCTTAAGGAGGAAGCAGAGCTGGGAGACAGAAAACCTAGCCTGTAGATTTAAATTGACTGTAAAAAGCTGTGGCCTTATGATGGTGATTAAGTCAGAGTCATACCAAACTAACAATGCCCCCCCCAAAAAAGCGCCCAAAGCCAAATCTAGGATAGCTTTTCCATGACTGCCCGAGATTTTTTTTAAAATTTTAATCCAAATTCATTCTTGGCTAGTGCCTTTTTTTCCCCTCACCATTCAGGTAGACAGAAACAACTTATTCCCAAATGAGTTGATCTCTCAAGAGGGTCTTGCTGAAATAGTGTTGGTGCTGAAGGCCTGTTGAACAAAATTTCTCCTTCCAAAGTCATTTTTGTCAGACCAGTTTGAGAGCTGCCCAGGAAGATACAAAACTTGCATTAGTGGTACTCAGTTTTGCTTTGCTCTCAGGGATCTCTCTCCAGTTAACTGTCATTATGCTGCTGGTCAGTCTCAATAGCTTTCTGCAACTCTTATTATTCCTTATCGTTTTATTAAAGTCACATGTTTTTCACACACAATCAATGCCAACTGAACAATTTATCCATCCATTCTTTACAAGAGAAGCTCCATCCTGCAAACTCCACAAAAGATCTCTTCATGCCTGGTCTCTAAACTCCCTCACCAGCTGAACAGGCTTTTGCCAAGTCGTATCTGGTGCCTGAACCTCTGCTAACACAAGCAGCCCCAGAAGTCCAGGACCAGAGCCTGCTGCAGTGTGCTCCTTGGTGTCACCCATATCTGTCAGACTGCCTTTTCTTCCACACTCGTTTCAAGTGGCAACTGTAGGAGAAAGGGTTGTCTGTCGTCTGAAGGTTCCTGCCTCATCCTGTGTCTCTTCAGAAGCCGGAGCCGTTATTAATTATGCAAGAGCAGCACCTCCCCTATCCCTGTTCTGTCACTCTCTCAGTGCCAATACCTGCGTCTCCACACTGCAGTCCTACCTCAACATATGCATCGCAATGCAAGATTGCAATCTGGAGGTTCAGGAAGTAAATGTTAAATTGTAAATAAAAAAACCAAAAACCAGGTAGATTAAGAGGTCTCAGACTTAATTTCTAAAGCACAAGCTTTTAAAACAATTCAGTGTTAAATTTTGTCAGATACATGCAATTTGAAAGAGAAATAAAACACTTCGTTTATTAAAAAGCAAGCACGTGTAACAATTTGATGTTAAGTATTTGTTTGGAAAAGTGAATGATACTTGGCTTTAAAAGGAGGAAAGCTTGTAAAAAAATGTAATTTTACTGCAAAGAGCCTTTTTGTCAATGAGTCAGGGTTTCCTGGACAAAAAAATTAATGGAAGGACCTGTTGAAAACAAGGCATTTTGTGTATATATATTTTGTACATTTACAGTGCTACCTGGGGACCCAAGGGGCATTGCAGCACTCTGCAGAATGTATAGCTATTTCCTGAAGTGTGTAATAAATGGAGTGCCTGATTATGGCCTTAGTTACAGCCACGTTATTTATATTGGTTTACATTCACAGAATTGTTAGGGTTTGAAGAGACCTCTGGACACCACCTAGTCCAATTCTCCTGCTAAGGCAGGGTCACCTAGAGCAAGTTACACAGGAACGTGTCCAGGTGGATTTGGACTGTCTCCAGAGGGAGACTCTACAGTCTCCTTGGGCAGCCTATTCCAGTGCTCTGCTACCCTCAGTGTAAAGAGGTTCTTCTTCACCTTGAGGTGCAGCTTCTCGTGTTTCAGCTTAAGGCCTTTCTCCTTGTCTTGTCACTGGGCACCCCTGAAAAGTCTGGCACCGTCCTCTTGGCACCAGCCTTTGAGATATTTGTATCTGTTGGTGACAGCACTCTGCAGAATGTATAGCTATTTCCTGAAGTGTGTAATAAATGGAGTGCCTGATTATGGCCTTAGTTACAGCCACGTTATTTATATTGGTTTACATTCACAGAATTGTTAGGGTTTGAAGAGACCTCTGGACACCACCTAGTCCAATTCTCCTGCTAAGGCAGGGTCACCTAGAGCAAGTTACACAGGAACGTGTCCAGGTGGATTTGGACTGTCTCCAGAGGGAGACTCTACAGTCTCCTTGGGCAGCCTATTCCAGTGCTCTGCTACCCTCAGTGTAAAGAGGTTCTTCTTCACCTTGAGGTGCAGCTTCTCGTGTTTCAGCTTAAGGCCTTTCTCCTTGTCTTGTCACTGGGCACCCCTGAAAAGTCTGGCACCGTCCTCTTGGCACCAGCCTTTGAGATATTTGTATCTGTTGGTGAACTCTCCTCTTCTGTAGACGAAATAGGCCACGGTCCCGCAGTCTCTCCTCACCAGAGAGACTCCAGACCCCTCATCATCTTTGTGGCTCTCCACTGGCCCCTCTCCAGCAGCTCCTCGTGTACCGAGGAGCCCGGAACCCGCCACAGTAATTCTTTGCCAGGCCAAGCGCCCATCACATTCCATTAAGACGCGTGCTCGGGGGCTGCATGAGCTGCACCGGCCACAGCTGGGGGCCCTCGCAGCTGCCGCTGGGGCTCCCCAGCACCCGAGCCGGGCTCGGGCAAGGCCGCGGCCAGCGCCGCCGGTCCCACAAGGCGCCGCGGGCCGCCGCCGCTGCGCCAGTTCCGGGCGGGGCGTTCCCCGCGCCCGTAGCAACCGCAGCGTTCGCGGTATCCACGGCACCATGGTGAGTCCTGCGGCCGGGGCGGCGCCGGGGCCCGGCGGCGGGGGTCGGAGCGGCCCCCGGGCCGGCGGTGGCGGCGCGGAGCCCTCCGGGGCCGGGCCCCGCCGAGCAGCCTAGGCTCGGCGAGAGCCGACCGGGAGGCAGCGCGGGGCTCGGGGCGGCGGCTGAGGCGGGGGCCGGTGGCCTGCTGCTGTGCCTTGGGAAGGGGGGATTTCGGGGATAAGCGAGGAAAGAGGGGCGTCACAAACTCACAAACCTCCGTTAGTACGTGGTTTTAAGGCGGCAGTATCGGTGAGCACTACAGCGATTAGCTTGGTATCTGTTGCTGTACAATTCCGATTTCATTTCTTTAAAATACAAATAAATGTCTGCAAATGAAGGTGAAGTGTTGCTGTTTTGCTTTTTCCTGGGAGTCTAAATTTTGTAGATACTATGTGTCCAACCGCTGTGTTTTGGGGTTGGGAAATACATCTTTTGTTACAACTATTACTAGTACAGGTGTGGTTATTTTTCCCCTTCAGAGATTCTGTTTCTTGTTCCTGCCATGTTGATGGTGATTCTTCAGGGTGACCACTTGGCATTTTGAATATTTTAAAATAAATTCTTATGACTTTCTTTAGTCTAAATTCCTGTAGGAAATTGTTCAATAAGCAGGTAGAAGAAGATAAGCAGATAAGCTTCTTGGAGGAAATTTCCCTTAAGTAACCCCCCGTGGCAGAAGATACTCTGATTTACCTACAGAAATTTCAAGTGCACCTCAAAGAAAATGAAGTCACTGATAAGTGCACTCCAGATGTCCTGCTGTGCTGATGTCCATGTTTTCATCAAATCAGCAGAGATAAGTGTACAGAGATCAGGGAAGAAGCTGCTCCTTGTGCTCACACAGATCAGTAGCTTGAAAGTTCAGACTGTTTTTAGGCACGATTTTGAAACAGCAGCAGCCACTGATCTTATATATGCATTCAATGTGAGTGACCAAGATCGTGTACCCAAATGCTGTGGTGGGGCTGCCAAAATTATGAAAAAGGCAATGAAGTTTCTGCCCAAAAATCCCCAATTAACTGGAAGCCAGCTGGTTTTGCCTGCACACTGGTAGCTGTTAATTGGCCTGAATGAGGCTGTTGTAGTGGGAACTTAGGGATGTGATCTTCTGAACCAGAGGAGGTCATGCAGATGTTCATCTCTGGCAGACACTGGGGAGCTGCTGCTGGGGCTCAAGTTTGCAGTGGGACTTAGGGCTAGCGACCATGTGGTATGGACCAGATTGAAATGAATGCCTGTCAGTGGGCAGAAACAGCTGCAACAACTGAGGATGTCTAAATGGAGGTGCATGTTGACGTTTGAGATGCATGCTCAGGCTCCCTGGTGTTGCTGGCTCTTAGGCTGTTGCAGGGTGTTTGGTGACTGTGGCCTTTTCTTATATAAAGCTGCCTCAGCTGTTGCCTTTTATTGCTGGGACCAGAGTTTCCTGTGGTCCAGAGTAAAGTACCAACACTAATGCTCTGTGACTGAGGTGGCTGCCTGTAAGATTTTTGGGGGGAGTTAGTTTGTTGTTTTTAACTTCTACAGTGTGGGGGGTTATATATCTGATTACCTGAAAGGCTGTTTTTATCCACTCCCTGCTACACTTAAGAGCAACAGAGATGCCAAAAGAGTCTTCCTGTATTTGTAGAAAGAAGGCTGTTGATCGCTGTTTGTAAAAGATTGATCTCTGAAACCTTTTTAATCCAAAAGATGCCTTGGAATATGTTTAATGTTTAGAGAAGCATTAAACATGTTGTTTATATACTACTGTTTTGGATATCTTTATGTGGTTTCACTGAGACTCTGATGTGAGGTGGAAAAGTAAGAGTTAGTGACAACAGAAAGCTGGTCAGCGGGTCAGTCCTTAAAATGCCTTAAAAAGCAGCTGTCAGGTTTTTCCAAACTGAATAATACATGTTTTCACATTGCATGGTGTAACTCAATGCAAAACCATGGGAAAGAAACCCCAAATATACAGAATCCAAATTGCTCTTGAGTTTTGGCAAGATGTACCTCATTTTTTTCAGTGAATTTTAGGAGGCTGTATCATTTTCTGGTCACAGACTTGCTTTCAGACAGGAAGCTGCTAATGCACAATAGAAAGTGTGAGAGCATTGGACCACAATTTTCAAGGCAGTAACTTCTTATGTCTTTAAATTGATTTTCACCATAAAAGCTAATAAGCAGTGTGCCACGGGGCAGAAAGTAAGATCAAGAAGATAATGTCCTGACATTTAGCCCATTGTTTGCTTCTGAAAATGCAGCAAAGTACCCCAGAAGACAAAATTACTGGACACTGGGGGGTTCCAACTTCTTTGACTTGCCTGACCCAAGATAATACAGGAAAGTGGTGGAAGGGGGGCAAATAAGCAGGATAGGGAGAGGGAAGGAAGAGGAAATAGATTTGCAGAGAACAAGCCACTGAAAAAATTCAATGAATATTCACTTAAGTTTGTTTCACTTTTAGGCAAAAGCAACGACTATCAAAGAAGCTCTAGCCAGATGGGTAAGAACGAGAACAGTGTCTAGCGGCATGAGGTTTGACTGTATTCAGCTAATTTTGTTTTTCAAACATTGAAAGATATATGTTTGCATGAAACATCTGCTTTAAGAAGTTTCACAAAGTAAAATGATGATTACTGTTGTTGTTATATAGTACATTCTGTTGGACTTTCTGTATGTTCCTGTTAAATTTATACAACTGGTAAAGATTAGTCTGTTTTGCCCTCCTGCCTTGTTCTGCTGGATATGCATTGGCCTGAAGTCACAAAGAGATCCAAAGCTGGGGATGTATTATGTTTTAATTATGCTCTGTTCACTTTACCCAAGTGCAGTCTTTCCCACAGAATAAACAAGTGTGAAATTCTCACTGTACTGAATTCAATGAATCTTCCACATTCTTTTGACATATAGTCCCTCATATTGTGCAAAGCTTAACTCAGAATGAGTTTCTTGGGTTTTTTGTCTTCTTAAACTACTCTGTTAATACAGAAGCTCATTTGTCTGGTTGTGGCTGACCTGGTCTTCCAAAAAGCTGTGTGTTGGGAAGGATGGGGATGTAATGCCAAATGATGATGTAGGATGCTCAAAGGTCAGGTTCACTGTCCAGTAAAACCAGTGAGAATCTTTCCCCAATCTCTGAATTTTAGATGAAGGCACAGATGTGCTGTTGGGTGTACATATGCTTTCCTGCTAATTCTGGCCAGCTGCTAGAGCCATGATTTATAAATGTTTTGGCCTCTGGAATATCTGAATGTGATAGCATGGGTAGGTACACTTCAAAGCCAGAAGCTCAAGGTACTAGCCTGTAACTGAAGATTACTTCCATTTTGAGTTTTATCATTGTTTAGTACCTTCAGTATTTCAGGGATTTTCCAGTTATGTTGGTATATCCCACAAACTTCACTGCTGCTCTCCTAGTAAGAACTAGAATGCAACCACTTGCAGACATTAGCATTAGTAGAGGTATGAACTGTGTATAAAAATAGTTTGCTTTTCCTCCCTCACTCTTTCTGCCTTCCAGAACTTCAGTTCCATGTTTTCTATTAACAGATTTATTTTTCATTTGCTCCTCTGTCACGTGTCTCTTGGACAGAATCAGCCTGTGTCAGTGAGTTTCCATTAACATTAGGCATAAAGTGCTGAATTTGCTTTTCTGTTCTGGTTATTAGGGGTGAGTCTAAATCTTCCTTTTACTCTTCCTAATCTGGGTTCCTGTGATTTGTACAATTGCATTTGGTGTTGGGTTGCATTCCAAATGTTTTTCTTCCCTTTGGCATAAGGGTTTACCTATGCCCTACAGTCAGGGTGACATTAGTTAAACCAAAGCAACTTGAAATCAAAGCAGCTTCAACTTGGCAAACGTGTAACCTGTTCTTATAAAAACATGTCTGTTCTACCTATATTTTCTCTGTGGCATATTGTGGCTGTGCAGCTGCTTCCAGAAGTACTTGGCAATCTGGATGAATTGCCTTCCTGAAGGTGCTCACTGTTGTGAGCTCACTGCTGGCCCAGCCTGTGTTGGAAGCTCTCTCCCTTATTTGTTGGTATAAGCTCATACGTTACAAACTGAGTGTAAATACAAACAGATACAGTACTGTTCTAAGAAATGAAAATAGAGGTTTCACATTGATATAGTCACTTTGTTTGAACATGTATCACCATATTCCAGCAAAACATCTGATTATTTGCTAAATCACTAATTTTGAGTAAAAATACTGTCACACTGAATTTGGACAGAAACTGGAATATAAATAAGTGTGCAAGACAACATGATTTTTTAAAATTATATTAAGTTTTCTGAAGTATTTTGGGTGCATAAGAGGAAAAATAATGTTATCAAAACCTGATGTTCTGCTGTGGGATACTGAAAGACTTATGGGATAAGATTAATTTAATTACAAAGTAGCCATATAAACTGAGGCACACTCAGCTACCTCTCTTTTCAGTAGATGCATGAAATGGAGGAGAAAACAGGAATCCTTGTTTTGAAAGTGCCAAGATTTCTCCTTTGTTAATGGACCTCCAGTCCT
The DNA here is from genome assembly GCF_017590135.1 of Pyrgilauda ruficollis. Classification (NCBI taxonomy): domain Eukaryota; kingdom Metazoa; phylum Chordata; class Aves; order Passeriformes; family Passeridae; genus Pyrgilauda; species Pyrgilauda ruficollis. The sequence goes on from NW_024512543.1 coordinate 6,475,880, forward strand.
TGCACTGAACACTGAGTGAACTGACAAAATGGTCCCTTTGTGCTGTCAGGGAGGCAGCTGTCAAAACTGCTGCTACTCTCTAAACGGATACTTGTTCCAAGTGTTTAGTCAGTAATTGCCATCACTTCAGAATTTTGAAAGCTTTAATTGACCATATTTTTTAATAAACCTAAATGCTCAAGTTACGTCCATTTTTCCAAGGCTCTGAATTGTCAGCCTAGGTTGTAAATAGGAAATGTGTCTTTTGGTGTATTCTCTTAAGTGTGGCATCTTCCCCCACTCTTTCTTAATGACTAATTAGAATATATTTTTTTTTAGATTCTTGATGCTGTGAATCTGTTGAAGTTCTCCCCCAAAACACACTCCCCTGTGTTCTGTTTCTGTTGTGAGCCAGGCATGAGTTCTGAGATTTCTGGGTGAAGTGAGAAGGAGACTTTTCTGTCAGAACTTTTAACTCTGCTTCTGCTATAGATTGGCCCTATCTGAGGTTTCTGTGTGTCAGTCTCCATGAAAATTACCTTAATCCAGAATTTTAGCCTTCAATCTATTCTCCATTCCTTATGGCAGATTTATTAAATTGTTCAAGCGTTACACAACTTTTAAAAATTGGCATATGTAATGTATAAGTTATTTTGATATCTTGAAAATAAGCTAGCTTTACCCTTTTTATGCTACACTAGCAGGAATCTTGAAAACAGTACTCAAAATGCTTTCTCCTTCCAGTAGTATATTGGAATTCCTTCTGCAGTATTCACTTTTAGAGTAATTTTTTTAGTGTAGTAGTTTTTGGTAATTGCATGTAGCAGTGAGTCTCTTCCTCACCTTCTCTTTTCTTTAGGAAGAGAAAAGTGGCCAGAAGGCTTCAGAGGCAAAGGAAGTGAAACTGTATGGGCAGGTTCCTCCTGTGGAAAAGATGGATGGCGCTCTCTCCGCTCTTGTTAACTGCGAGTAAGTTCAATTAAAAACATGTTGGAAACAAAATATTCTCCTCTCTTCCTTTCAGTTTTTCTGCTGTCCACTGCAAATATGTGTTTACTGTGTTTAAGTGTGGCCTTCAAAGCAGCAACTTTCTCTTCTTTTTTTCTTAACCGAGCTTCTCTTACTGCACACAATTGCCCTTTTTAATTCAAAGACCCCTGTAACTTAATTCAGAAGGTGTTAGGGTAGATTTGGTATTAATATTTGTCCCCAGAAAAATTATATACTGTTTATCAGTATATAATTATAGATTTGTGTTTGGAGTCTATCAGCGAAATGACACATTTATGATCCACTCCAAAATTCATGGGGAAAAAAGAGGCAATTTGAGCAGGACTTTCAGAAAGAGATTAATTTCAGAAATAAACGCACTTGATAAGGCTAGGCATCAAAAGGTAATCCAGTATTTTGTGTAATTAACTCATGGTACTTTCCCAGAAACTAAATAAAGTTGAATAAATCTTCATGGTTTGAGGATATTTTCAGTCTGTTACACATCCAGTTAGTTTACTGTCTAATGAGACAAGAACATATAATTATTTCTAATGCAGTGGTGTTGGGACATGGAACTCTTCCCTTGTGTAGCGATCCCTTATATATGTGAATTGATTATTCTTTCTTTTAAAGGAAACTATCGCTGTCTACAAACTGCATTGACAGAATTGCCAACTTGAACAACCTAAGTAAGTGACAAGCCAGCTGTCCGTTGTGTTTGTTTTCTAGTTGCCTGGTTAGAAGATATGTCATCATTTGTTACATGTGTCCAGCTTTATTTATACCTGTTATTATCCTTTTTTATTCCCTCCTCATAGAACATTACAAGTGACCTTTAAAATGACCAGTCTTACTGGAGAATGCATGCTGAGCAGCAGTGGTGCATTGCAGCAGGTATCCCTGCACTAGCCTTGAGAGTTGTCTCACAGTGCAACAATCAAAAAATTCCATTCAGTAAGCACTTCAGTACCTTCCCGTGGGCCTTGCTGTGCTATTCAACACCTAATCAGTTCTAGAGTGATGTCAGGACCATTTTCCATGTTCCTGATGGAGACAGTCTGCAGTTCAATGACTCTGGAAATGCATTATTGGTTGCAGTGAGGTTGGAGTGTTGTAGACCTGGATGGACAAGATGTCATTCCACTTTGCAGAGGATTGGATATACTTGGTTTCATTTTGTTCATACTTTATAAATGGATGTGCCACCTGTCTAGAAGTAGAGCTTGTCTTTTTTGGACACCTCTCTTTGAAACTCTTGGGTTACTGACTTTGGAAGAGAAGTCTTAATGGTCTGTCCTCAAGACTTTGACTGTGGCATGAGTCTGGCAAAGAGCTGCAGGTTTTGAAGTGGAGCTTCCAGGCTTTTCTGTTCCTATTAAAATGCCAGCTGGATAGATAAGGAACCTGGATCTCATCCTTTCTAACTGCACACCAAGAGATCTGCCAAAGAGCTTGATGAACTTATTTCTTTGCATAATAAGCTCAGACTTCAAAAGATTTGGAAATACTAGTCAGGGAAAAATATTCCAGTAGTGGTTCCAAATGACTGTTCTTTAATACTTCAATTGAGTAATTATCATGAGAAAAATTAGTTAGGCAGTTATACATAGAAGTGAAACCAATGAAAATGTTTAGTGGTATAAAACATTAAGAGCTGTTAAAGTATCTTAAATATTTATATTAATGTAGATTCAAACATCCAGTCTATACCAAGTATTTGATGCTGAAGCCAGACAAGTTGAATGTCTCCCATCAGGCATCTGTAAGGCAGCTTTATATGGTGCCTGTAGTATAGAAACCAAATTTGCCGTCTTAAAATAAGATCAGAACCACTTTTGCCTGGAGAAGAAGGGATATGAATTATGTAAAATCAAAAGAAGCAAGTCAGCAGTTAGAGTTCAGGTGCAAGGTGAAATAATAATTTTTGTTCAGTATTTATAAAAACCGAATTTCAACTAGGTAACCTATACATGAGCAGCTTTGTATTCATGAGCATATTTCTGAGCTTTCCCCTGCATCAATTCCTGCTGATCTGTTTAGGTCAGGAGGTTTTGTTTCTGTTGGGTCATTCTTTCTTAAGGCAGCCTGTTCAGAGTACAGTTTGTAAGCAGAATATGGCATTTAAAGTGATTTACAGTATCTTCTTATTTTAAAGAAACCCTGTTTATTAATGAGATTTTTTTTTTAATTTATTGCAGAAAATTTGAGGATTCTGTCTTTGGGAAGAAATAACATAAAGAACTTGAATGGATTGGTATGTGCTTTTTAGTATCAATACTTCACTAACAAAATAGAATATGGGGTAATTTCCCTGTGTTCGTACAAGTCTTTGCTGAATTCAATAAAATGAAGTGAATAAAAGGTTAGGCACTAACCTTTTATATTCTCCTTTTGCTATCATCTCTTCACACTCTTACACATTGCTTCTGAATTTTCAGATAGTTGTTCACCTTTTTGGTTCAAATTCTCTTAATGTTTGGAAATTTTTCTACCTTAATTTACTACACTGAAAAATTTTAGGAAGAGAGATTTTCTTGTCTTTAATAAAGATAATCAGAACTTCTATTCTAAAATTGCTGTCTATCTGTAAAGCCATTTAAATTCTTCTGGCTTTACATTAATATTATTCCTGCAGACTTTTTGCATGCAGAATTTTCTACCTGAAGATGCTTAGGCTGTGCTTCTTTACCACAAATATTGGCAGTCCTGTAAAAACACATTTCCTCAGAGTCAGTCCCTTATATGTTAACTGGCACCTGAAACAGTATGGCTTTAGAGTTGATGGTGGCAGGACTGAATCTACCTAGTAGGGGAAAATTAATTGAGGAAAATAATTGGATCAATTTTGTTACATTTTAATTCAGGCCAGAAGAATACTTTTTTCAATCAGTATTTTTAAAATTATTATATAAATTCTTTCTCAAGAGATACTGTTTTGCCTCAAAGCTGTTCTCACCTTCAGAGATGCCATATCTCTTAAGTGTGAAAGGCAGAATTAGTGTGTAATGACTGGTTTAAAAAAAACTCTCTTTTGAGAGAATTAGGAATGTGATTTCTGGCCAGCAGATACAAACATACCAGAATAAATAATGCTCTCACATTGTGTAACATCCCTTCCAAAGGAGTTGTTGAATTGCCTTCTCTTCACGCATGCTTGCAGTGCACAAGTAGGCAGATTTGTCTCCTCTGCCCCTATACCTTAAGAACTACTGCACCCAACTATGTCTTGGTTTATTCTAATATAGTGATTTCTGTCCTCCTTACATGTATTTGCATATATAACTTTGCCTTTTAATTCCCTTGAGCATTTGCCATGCCTAATAATTAGGGACCTGCTTAAAAGGAAATGAAGACCAATATACCTTAGTATTTTCTCACATGACGTTACCTGTAGAAGGTGAAGAAGGAGTATGAATAATAAGGAAGATGTACTTCTGCTTATCTGAGTAGTCCTGTCGTTTTCCAGGAGGCAGTTGCTGAAACTTTAGAGGAGCTGTGGATCTCATACAACTTAATTGAGAAACTGAGGGGTATCCGTGTAATGAAGAAACTGAAGGTTCTTTATATGTCAAATAATTTGGTGAAAGACTGGGGTAAGCCATGCATCTCTACTCTGTAGAGACTTCTGTAGTGTGGTGAATGTATGACTTAAGTCACCAAGTGAAAAATAGTGCTGTATTTCATGGAGCTTTGATTGTAACTGACAAACCTGCAGACATGTGCAAAACCCCTAAACATCCACTCATGCAAGAGAGTAAAAATAGTTAGAGTATTGAATTTAACTTCTAAGTCCAATTACATTTATGCTTTGAATCATCTTTCTCCAACCTCTTTTAAAGCACATCCCTGTTCTTTAACCTGACACCAGTTAGAGCCCAAGCAGTCCCTCTCCTCTTGTATCCTATGCTCTTCGTTTGCACTGAGTGTGAAAGGAATGTGTGGCGCAGATGTACTTTCCACGTTCCACAATCTGGTTGGTGTTTTCACCTTTGTGGTTGCAGCAGAGTTTGTGAGGCTGGCAGAGCTGCCAGTGCTAGAGGAGCTGGTGTTTGTAGGCAATCCACTACAAGAGAAATTTGCTGCTGATCAGAACAGTTGGATTGAAGAAGCAACCAAACGGGTACCCAAGCTGAAAAAGCTGGATGGTGAGTTTGGGGCAAGAGGCAGCTGGGGTGAGTTAAAAGCTTAATATAAAGACAACCACAGGGAAATGAAACATAACCTCAGAGATTCATTTGTGTGCCCATGGTATCAATATTCCTCCCTCCTCTTCAGAGTTATTCAGAAGTAGTTACTGAGATCCTGGCCGCAGTGTCTGATGGATTTTGGAGTGCTAAATCCAAGTGGTCTTGCAACCTACAGTTGGGCAATATTCTGTAGTTACCCAAGTAGTTTTATCAAATACCTAATAGGGAATGTAAAGATTTAGCATTAAATAAGTCAACAAGTAGAATTACAGTGCCAAGTAGAATTACATTTTTCCCAACAAAAGAGGTGACGAGATAATGGAGATAGACAGGGATACGCTCTAGTTTGCTTTTGATGCAAGGGCAAATTTTCAAATCTGCATGCAAATTTCTTAAATGCCTGAATATCCCCCTCCATTACTACAGTAAGCCTCAATTTGTGAGCTGTCTTCTCCTATTTAAGACACTGGTATGAAAAGATATTCAACCATTTAGTGACTAAAAATTAGATCATTTTGAAATCTATTTTTAAATATGTTAATTCCTGTCAATGGAGATATTAGCTGTTCACTATTATCCCCTGTACTAAAACAATGAAGGGGAGAGCAGGAGTGGTAACATAGAGTCAGAATAACAGCAGGGAAGGGAAGGGAAGGGAAGGGATGTCAACAAGAGGAGACAACTTCACTACAGGGAACAGTGGATCGGAAGTCTAATACCAGACACTATCTAAAACCAGATCAACTGCAGTAAAAAAATATTAGAAAGTGGAAGCCTGATGTGAGAATTGCACTGCTAGAAGAATGGCCTGCAGTGGTCCATTTGCTGTTGTAATAGGAAAAGTTTAGAATGTAAAACAAAAAAAAGGAATGGGGCACGTATTTGTGGGCAAAAGTGCCCTTGGCAGTATAAGGTTACACTTACTAACCACATTAAAACTTGGGCATGTATGTCCTGGAAAAGGCAGCACACAAGACTCTTGGTACATCTCCCAGAGACCAAGTGAGGCTGATCTTTGCAGACCATCCTTTAGTACCTTTTTGTTCCCTGTTACCCAAGAAGTTGGGAAAACATCCAACAGAGAAGCTCATAAGTTGAAAGCTTTTCTAGTTAAGACCAGTTGAAGTATGCAGAAGTTCATGTTGGTTAGAAACAGGCAGGAAATACAACTCTTGACTCTTTCCAACAGGACAGATAAGATCATAATTCGTAATTCAGATAAGATTGTAATTTCAGATAGATCATAATGAACTATGTCTTCCTCTTCTTCTTTTCCTATATTTTTTCTCCTAGGTACCTTAGTTGTTAAAGGAGAAGAGGAAGAAGGAGCGGAAGAAGGAGCAGAAGGAGCAGAAGAAGCAGAAGGAGGAAACTGATGACACTTTCTTATTGGGTATTAAATTATTAAAGTAACTCCAGATAGCTTTGCACATAAACTTTTATAAAAGTATTTGAAGAAAATCTCTGAGCAGTTTTTAAAAGACCAGCTTATCTCCACAGTCTCTCACCCAAAGAGTTAGTTACCAAAAATTGCTCACACTGGTTTTGTCAAGCTTATGACACCTTCTGTAGAGACTAGTGGAGCTGAGTTTACCTGCTGTTTGACTAGCAAGAGATCTTTATTTAAATTAATACATAGCTATTTTTAATTCCTGATTAGTGGTGCTTGTTGTTCACTCGTGGGTTATAAAAGAACCATTTTAGCTTATTTGGTACTGCTGGCCAACATTGAATTGGAAACTCTGAGGCCAGAAGAATAATGTTGTGGTTTAGAGATACCTGACGAGCTTTGTTATGCTTAATTTTGTCATGGGACTTTCTCAATATTTTTAATATGTGAGTTTGCCTTTTCATTCCTTGAAGTGTTATGCCAAACAAGCCCAGTAGTTGCATACGCACAAAAAAAGGTATTGGTCTGATGAGCACTTGTTCCTGGCCTCAAGTCTTGAAACGGGCTTCTCACATTGGAACTCAACTGCATTGCTTAGAAGGCCATTTATAACTTATATATTTATTTATTTTTAAGAGGCAATGGGAATTCATTGCATGGTTCCTGTAAGACTAAAATACCTGCTAACTTTGGGTTTTGTGTCTTATTAAGACATTACTTTAGATTGGAATATGTGGCCTATTAGCCTACAGCTGGTTTCTGGCTTTGGATTGGGTCACTGGTGGACATAACCCTTCTCAGCTCTGGAATCTTCCTGTAACTAAGGAGGCTGATAGTAAGAGAGAAACTAACAGCACACAGGGGTGTGGGCTCGAGGACAGAAAATTTTTGATTTTGGGGATACTAATTTTTTGTGAAAGCACAGGTATAAGCACTGAGAGAAAGTATATGTAGTTAGTGGGGACAGTGAGATGAGATGAGATGAGATGAGATGAGATGAGATGAGATGAGATGAGATGAGATGAGATGAGGGCATTGGTAAAAAAAGTATTGAAGAGGTACTGAATGTGCTATATTGCAGGGTAACCAGTTTTAGTAAAGCTTCCTTATGTGGCTATTTCTAGTGAAAAGCATTAAACAATGATGAAGACATACCTGATTCCACTGTGAGATGCCAATAGTGCAGTTTTTCTTCTCTTTGAAGAACAGATGGAGTCACCTGAGTAGATTTTTCTGCAGTTCCTTTTTGGTTTTTTAACAGGCTTTTCTTCTAATTTGTGGTACCATCTTTTTTTTAAATTGAAGTGAAAACAAGTATATTTGCTGGTTCCAGCCCAGGCATAGAAGGGATGGGATCAGAATGCCACTCTTAGTTATTTAATTTATGAAGGTGTGGCAGGAGTTGAAATCTTGGAAGCCAAGTTCAGAGATGAAATGGTAGAATTGGCCCAGACAACAGTGGTACAGATCTCAAGCTCCAGGTATAATTGTAGTAGGCAATTCTCTTATCAGTTTCTAATTGAACACTGTGAAGTAAATGATTACAAGACAATCACAGTTTAGTTTCAATATATTGATTATTGGAGGAATTCTAAAGCATTCTGATTTAAGTTGGCATTTGCTGAAGAGGTTTGAGTTTGATTTGGATCCGTTACTAAAAGTAAGTCAAGAGCACAATGGCAAAAACTGGACATTCTTCACCCAGCACAAACTACTTCCAGGCAGCTGTTCTCTTTACCAGAAACTACTTTCTTAGTTAGCTAGTTCACTGGGTTTAGACAACTTAATTTTTGTTTGTTATTTCTTTAGAAGTATTTTCCTAGCTTTATCATGAGTAAAGGCAGCATTGACCAAGAAGCACCATGGAGAAGTGTCTAGAGTCAGCAGTCATTTCACATGTCTTTTGAAGGCAAGCCACTCTGTTCACTTGCAGCCAACCACTCTTGGCAAGGTGGGTGTGCTTGGGCAGTACAGAGCCTGTGGCACACTTAGGCCCTGCTGGCCCCATCTGCTGGGGGTGCCCACAGCGGATTGGCTGTGCCCTTGACCACGGTAGTCAAAGTGTGGCTCATGTGAGCCAGAGCTTGACTGACTCAAAACTTGCCTTCTGAATGTTCCCAACAAGCAGAAATGCCAAATTCATCTCTGTGTTTGGAGATATTTTCAGACTGGACCACATGGTGCTCTCTTCCTGGCCACAAAGAAAAGTGGTTGAAGCTCTGGACCTGGTCTCTCCCAGCACAGCTGCAAGTGGTGTGTATGGCTGGGTTAGCTCCACACATGACTGTGACAGGAGGAAAAGGGAGTGACAAGCACAGTCCAATGCCAACTAATCCTGCTGGTTGATTCTTTAAATATGGCTTAAGTCTGTACATTCTGAAGGTTACATTAGATACAGCAAATACTCTACACTTTGGCTGTATTGGAGCATTCTGAGAGCAGAATAGAAACTTAGTGTTCTGACTATGTTGTAATGATTGAAGTGAAACACAGATCCCTTGACAAGCTGTGAGGAATAAGAGCAGTTCCTGGCTCTTGTAAGTGATCAGTAGAGGCTACACCTACAGGGATCAGTCCAAAAATATTGTAGGTGGTGGTAGAGCTGGGTGGATTGTGTGGCCCACTGGCACTGGTGCTTTCCATAGATGAAATGACACAAATTCTCCAGCTCTTTGGAGGCTGCATTATAAATACCAACAAAAAATGAAAAAAAAAACATTATTGAAGGAAGGGAGCATCTAGTCTTAGATTATAATTTAAAACCCTTCCGATAAAAAGTATTTGTCAGTCTCATTAAAACAATACAGTAAGAAAAGAATTGACTGTGGCTTTTGTTTATCAGGAGATGCTTTGTCTCAAAGCTGGTAGCTTAACTTTATCTTGCTTTGCCTAATGAGTTGTGATTACTCTCAAGAACAAAACAACCTCCTCAAACTTTTTCTCCTCCAAAGTAAAGTTTCCTTAAATTTTTAAATTTGCACTTTAAAATTAGGCACTGGATGTGATGGAAGACATAGAGAGGTGGTAGAATTCAAACAGCTGTTTTGCAAATTGGTGGTGCTACACAATGTATAAGGTTATACATGTTATGTATAAGGTGACGTGACACCTTGGCCTGTGTGCCCACAGGGACATTAGAGTGAGATGCTGGAAGGCCTGGTTTTTACTTGTGCACTGTGCTGTTCCCTATCACACCACATCCAGTGAAGTAGTAAGTACACTATTATTCACGAATGAAAGAGCACCCATATAAAACATGCAAGCCATGTGGAATTCTGCTTTTCCCAGTGAAGTTACAAAGGACTAGCATCCACTTTATTCCTTAGAGAAACATCCTAAAATTAAATTAGTGGTAGGAACTAACTAGGAACTAACTTTTTTGCTTGCTTGTTGGCACACTCACCTGTCTTCAAAGAGCTGATTGATATATGCAGTGATTATTGAGAACTGATGGAAAAATGACAGAAGAGACCTGAGAACCAGCAGATGACTCAGGTTACACTACAAGTAGGCTCATCTAGAAAAACTTCCAAGTAAAAGAGCACTTTTAACATCCCCTTTGGCAATCTTTTTTATACAGTAATTTTGTAGCATGAAAAGCTGTTAAATTTGCTGTGTTTAAATTATTTAGGCCTATGTTTATAAATGTTATTCTGTGAAACTTGTTACAAAATAATATAACCTTATTTTATACAAATGTCTTTCGCTGATGTGTAATGAAATAGTTCAGCTTGTGAAGAGTATTTGGAAACTAAATTTTGTTCTCATTAAACTTTCCTGGCTGCTCAGGAAGCAATGTATTTAGAGTATGATAGCATGTAAATGCTGTTCCTTATTGCCTCTATATTTTAGAATAGAAAATAACTTAAGGCTTTAAAAATGCTGATATATTGTGATTGTTGTCATCTGATACATAAATATTTTTCAATCTTTTAAGATGTTTGTTGTCAGAATTTGTTCTTAGGTCCTAAGAGAAAAGTCTGATACTGGTATATATGGAAAAATATCCAGGTAAGTAGAGAAATGGCTGATCTTTCTTCAGTACAAAATTACTAATTCACTTTGAATTGAAATTCTATTAACAGTAATGTACAATCAGGTTCATTGAACCCAGACAGGGGAAGGCTGATTCAAAGGCTTCTCTAATAGAGACTTCAGTCTTCAGTAGACCATGTCACTGAAATGTAATTTCAAAACTCTAATATAAAGAAAACTCTTCCTACCCCACAGTCCACAGCAGTTGGTCTCAATAATGACAAGAGCAGCATCCTACAGTGATGGTTGTAATGCTATTTAGAAAGCATACAGGGAGCTACTGCAGAACTCCTCACAGTACCACTAACTCAAAGCTTACTAGTGACTAAAGTGCTTTATAAGGTTTCTTTCAGTAGCTGAAATAACTTCCAGAAGCTTGGGCTTAGATCCAGAAGTTAAAAAAAGATAGAACCCAAACTGCTCAAAGTGTGTGGGTTTTTTGATCATCCAAGGTTTGTTTGCACAGCCTCAGATTTTGTGCAAAGTACTAAACTTCAGCACTTTTGTCAGCTGGCTTTGACAGGGAGGCAAATGCATGGCTTAAAGCCTTAAAGGCCTGGTCTGTTATCTCAAGTGAAGGCTTCAGTATTCCCTGTCTCTTCACACACCAAGCAAAATACTTTTTTCTCTCCAAATGCTATTGCTGATCAACTACCACAAGCACAGGAATAAACTAAAGCAAGGACTTCTACACTGAGCTGAAAAAATTAGTGTTTTCATGTCTTGGGCCCAGTCTTTCTCCTGCCAGCATTGCCAAAAATATTGAAATGAAAAGGTCAGCATAAATTAACAAATGTGCTGCCTTAGATCCTAAGTGCAATCTCACAGGAGACCAGCTGGGCACTAGTACACATTTCTGCCATCTGCTTTATGTAGCATTTGTAGCTTTTAAAGACATCATGCCCACAGGTGTGAGAACACCTGTGTGGCCTAGTTAACTAAAAGGCAAAGTACCAAAACAGAAGGAAGATGTTTTGAGGATAGATGGAACCATATTTAAAATCCACAGCAAGAGATCCAACTGCTGCCAGAAGAAACAAAATACATGCTGTTTAACAAAACCTGTGAAATCCCCCTTCAGATTCAGGTAAAAGATAAGTGCCTTTAAGACGGTATTTACTAAAACTTTTTTCAAACTTTATCACTGAAAAGTGTAATACAATGTGATCTACAGCTGAAGCCATCGCAGAATTCTGATGCAGGCCCATCAGGTACTGAGTTACTCCATGATGTCTTTGCCTTGCCCTTGGTCTTTGTACCTGTTTCAGGTAGTGTCAGAATCCCACTGGCCTTACTTACAGCACAGCAGACCTAGAACTACTCCCCAGGAATTCCTAGCACACTGTCAAGGTTGTTTCTGTGTTTCTGTGAGGGTGCTCAGCTCGGAGGGGAACACACATCCCATCAACACTTCTGCAAAGCAGTGGAGCTGCAGATTTCTCTGGGCTCCTACAGCCGCAGGTGCCAGTTACTTTCTTGGCTGTAAGACATAAAACACACTGCAGGCTTGTGTCTCAGGGGAGGGTGAGAAACAGCCTCTAGGGCTGCTGTGGGAAACACAGGTGAGTACGAAGAGAGAGCAGACCAGCCAGAGGGACTGGGCACACAGGGTCTCGGGACAGCCTCCTGTGCATCACAGCCTGCACACACTCCCGGCCACTCCCTCATACCATCAAGAAACTCAGCTAAGAGACTATTTTTTTTAACCTCATTTAATAAAAGTTTTTTTAGATATATAGAGGATATTAAGTAAATAAGTTACATAGTACATTACAATCACATTTGCAAGATTTCCTTTAGTGTATTAATATTTTATTAAAAAAGCACACAAAAAATAAATTCAGTCCAGTCTATCACAACTGTACAGCAACAGGTAAATATATTTATATATGTACATTTTAAACATGTAACAGTCTTTTAAAAGGTGCCCTAGGCAGCAGACACACCAAAGGAAGTGTCTGCTCACTTGTTAAAATAAAAGTAATATACTTTATTATAAAGCATTTATACAGTAATTACAAAGGCTGACTGCTCCTGTACAGTACACCAAAGCTTTGACTACAAATTTAAAAACAGAACATAAAAAGAATGAACACAAAAAAGTTTATATCAAATCTGAACTACAAGGGGAAAAATACATGTGGAGAAGCTGCAGGAAACTTTTTTAAAATACACAATTACATTTCTATAAAAATATATGTTGTCTTCTAATCTGGAGAAGTTAAGGGTTTTTTCAGGCTCAGCTGTCAATGAAATCTTAGTCTTGGAAAGAAAGATCCTTAGACAGCTTGGGATTTAAAGTTTGTGTCTTCCTAACATATGACACAGGAGAGAAGGAGGGAAAGTAAAGCAACTGAACCCAAGTGACGAATTTACATAGAAACTCACCCCCCCCCCCAGAAATCAAACATTATTTGTAGACTCGCTTCTCTGTCTCTTTAAAGCTTTATAAACTTCCAGACATACATCAGAAGATAAAGCAGGGAGAAAGTTTGTGTGGGAAAATGTGTATTAGAATAAGGTTTCTGGTAAGCATTGGACTAAATGTGCCATTGAATGAAAGCAAGACTCCTATGGCTATAGTCCTTCCTACTCCCATTTCTTTAAAATACAATATGTATATTTAGGAACCTTCTAGTCCACTGCCTGAAAAAGAATTAAGAAGTGTGTAACTGCAGAGAGTGAGAAAGCTCATGTTTGTGATTTAAGAAAAACTTTTTCTGAAAAGTGTTGATTTTAATCTAAGCTTGTTGCAATGATAAAAATAATCAAAAGCCTCAGTTTGATAAATGAGAGTCTTTTTAGTTAAACTGGACTTTATCTACAATGGGTTTAAGCTTTTGAATTTCTATCTTTGCCCTGCCTTTAAGCAGCTATATCCCTACCTGTTTCTAGCCAGCAAAATGCCATGGTCCTGCACAGCTGAGTGAAATGCTGTAGGCCTTCAACTTACAGAGCCAAGTTCACTCTGATACCATCACCTGTATCAGTAAAAGAACAAACATCAAATAAATTAAAATGCAGAGTGGTTCTTGCAGCTAACTGCAAAACACCTGCAGCTATATCAGATATGCATCACAAGTGCATGCATCTATCTAGTAATTACATACACACATAGTCTTACAAAACTCAGATGCTGTCCCATGCAGATCACAAATCTGAAAGACTGAATCTATCTGTGAAGGGCAGGCAGAAGCACAGGCAGAAGTACGTGATCAGGGCAAACGTGACCTGTCACTGCATCTCTGTGATGCCCAGTGCTGGCATCAAGACTCCAGTAGGTAATGATTTGAAATACAGCCATCTGACTGTGGGGTATATGACCACCCAAAGCCCGATCTTGCACTGTAAAAGGCAAATCTATTAGTACACATTTACAGAAACATTCTGTAAATACTGTATTTGTTCCCATTTGTTCTTCAAGTGAAGAGACACCTTGTTCAAATTAATGACTTCCTTCTGCCTGTTCTCTAAATTAGCAGCAAACCCTTACACTAAATGGGGATCAATCAGTAGGCCCTTAAACTATGGGAAATAGTAAGCACAGTTTTAAAACAGACATATCAACAGAACATTGAGAAGAATTTTCTTTGTTTGGGATGGGTTTTTTAAAATCTTAATTGGAATAACACAAACGTAAATTAACACTGTGCTGCAGTAAAAAGCCACTAAAGTTATTTTTCCCCCACAAAGAGTAGGAGCATAGCTCATTCCCGATTAGACAAATTCCATTTAAATGTTTTGTCCACAGAAATTGGGGGTTGGTTGTTTGGGATTTGGTTTTGTTCTTTTTTTAAAAAACAATTATCTGCCAACTTTTGCTAGTAGGCAAGCTCTAATTCAAATGCAGGACCAATTCCAAACTCCTTCTGTAGGCCAGTGAATAGAAGGCTTGATTTGCTTCTCTGTCTTTTAAGATGACACTTGGAGGAGCTGTTTTACTTACTACCACGCCAGAAAAGAAGTCTTCTGGTGGCTACCTGTAGCAGGCCCAGGGACTGCAAGGCCTCCTTGGAGGTCAGCAGTGGTGTGAGCCTCCACTGAGTTATCCTGGCCATGGCACCCCACCGGGCTCAGCCCGGCTGGAACCTGCCGTGATACCTACCAGCAATTTGGAAGTATGCTCAGAAACATTCCGACTTGACTCCACTTACTTAGCACATTTACCTGATTGTGGTCATCCCTGCTGACCCATAGTTGCTATAGAGGTTATCCTCAGAAAAGCCCTTTTCTGATTTTCTTCCAGTAACAGACTGTATCCAGTCTTCCTGTTCTATTCTACTTAAACTGCAGCAGGGTGAGAGAGAAACAACCAGTACTGGAATCAGAACATAATATACACAACATTTTTATGCAAGTAAAGAAAATCTCTGATTTGTTCTAATCAGCACCTCAACAGCTTGTCCTTGAGAAGAGGAAAAATGATATCAGTTTCCTAAAATAGGGAGAATCAGAGAATGATCTGGCCTTTGGAAGACTAATAATGCTTGCAGTTGCTTCACCTACTGTTTCTCCTGACACAGTGTGCTAAAGCTTCTATTCTCTCCAAGGGCTCTAAGATAATGGCAGACAAGCATTTCCCCCAGTTAATGAAAGAAAAAAATATAAAAATCAACACTGAAATCCTTAAGAGGAAGACTGATTTGCTTAATCTTCTTTTTAAAGAAGCAGCTTTTAGTTCGTTGCAGTTTTTGAATTATTTTAACAGTTCACAATGTGTCATGTGCTTCTTGGTTAGTCAACAAGATCCATTCCATGTAGGAACATGGAACAGTCATCCAAATGCTGAAAGGAACCCCAGTTTTGATAGGAATGAAAAATACAATCTTGACAGAAAATTGAACACTTACAGGTGAAACTGTCAACTTTGCAAAGAGTGCAGTCCTTAATGATGTTCCTCCTGATTTTGTAAGAGTAGTAACTGTTTCTGCTATTCAGAAAAAGGATTCTATGCAAAGGCATAGATATATCAAAGCAAACGCTGTACAATACAAAGCCTCCCAAACAAAAGAGTGAAGCCATCATGGTTGCATAAAACTACAGGGCAAGAAGACTGACAGACGACATGCTGGAGTTAAAGCCTCTTTCTATAGTTAACCAGGAATTTATCTAGCAGCTGGAAGGGTCAAGATTTAAATTTAAAAAATCTGCCAGTCAGGCACACTCAGTAGTTCATGTACAACAACATCTCCTGGATCCCTGCTGGGGAAGACAAGGGCAATCAGCTCCTTCAGTATTGTCTGGTCTGACACAGTGCCAGCACCCGAGAAGATGGAGATCAGTGCTGCTCCTAAGCAGTGGATGGAGGGAGGAAGCTGGGCAGCCAGGCTACAGGATGGCACCAGCTGGCCATGAAGCACAAGTGATTCTCTGCATCCTTACAAAATAATGATTAATGTGGGCTATAAAGATGTATGGAACAATCCTGTGCAAATTTAACATCTGTCACCTGGGCCACTTCTTAACTCTCTTTCACGAGCAGGTTTTGGTGACTAGACTTTTTGGGCTACTAGCTTGTGTCAGTTCTGAAGGAATAATCAGCCTTTCAGCAAAGAGAACAGCTCATAGCAGGACAACCCAGCAAGCAGCACTGCCCTGCCACTGGTGTGCAAATAGGTGACAAGCTTCTCCTGTACATACTGTCTGACAGCAACTGCCTGGGAAACTAGGGCCCTGCCATAAAAGCTTGATGATGGCAATTTCAAAGAGTACATGAGGGCTGCTACAAGACAGAAGAGGATATTGAGAGGTAAAAGCATTCACAGAGGGATGACTGCTGGAGATGAGACTCCACTCCTCCCATTTTTGAGTTGCACATAATCTAGCACACAAGAAGATCTGGGTTCATTTTCACTAACAAACTTGCTCCCATTTATATAAATTCAAACCCAGCAATTTTCATTTCAAATTCCACTTGTGAAGCCCAGACTCCTTTAAGTTAATCAAAGGCTGACTATTTTGTTTTCCAAGATGAGCCAACCTGCAAGGCCTGTGGCTACTCTTATCCCACAGGATATTTTTATATCCATTGCTATGTTCTTAATGCCATAAGACAACTGACCTCAGTTTTTCTTTTTAGCTTCCATTTGAAAAATAAAACTTCCTCTCAAAAGGAAGAAGAGTGTCTTGCTCATCCTGCTTTTCATTTTTGTGAAACAGAGGTCAAAAGTGCACACCATCTTTCCACAAAACTTGCTGTCTGCCTGAATAGCTGCTCAGAAAGAAATGCAGGAAAGCATAAAAGGAAGAAGAACTTGCTGAGAAAGGAAACAACTAGAAATCACCAGTGTCACAGTAACTGGATACACTTAGCTCAGAGTAGAGCTTAATTTTCTTGCTCCAGTATGGAAACCTTTATATCCAAGAGTCCTACTACCACGATTCCTGACAAGAACAAAAAGAAAGGTCTGACTGACCTGAGAGAACTTACTTCCACTGCAGGTGACATTGTTCTATGATGTACCTCGGATATCATTATAAATAGAATAGAAATCTTATCAGTCTTAAAAAAAAAAAAAAAAAATCCAAGTTGACACAAATCTTGTTATCCACCATTCTGGTGTGGTCAGTACTGGCAAGGTGAAGTGGAACATGTGGCATGAGGAAATGGCAGCACTGAAACCAAAACCAGATGGTTCGGGTAAGAAAAGTGCAAGCAAAAAAAAGTGAGACCACAGAGAGGGAGGTTGGGTCCAGCCTTGCTACTCCCTCCACTTCTGATCTGCTGCTATATTTCTCCATCTTCATCCGAGCTGGTGCTGCTGCTCCCGCTGCTGCTGCTCCCAGTGTCACTGCTCTCTTCTTGCTGGGCCTGGCTGCGGGCTGCCGCCGCCGCTGCCGCCTCCTTCTCTTGCTGCTTCAGCGCCGCCGCCTTCTTCTCCTGCTCTGCGTGGCTCTTCATGTGAGCACTGCGGCTCTTCACCTTGTAGAACACCCTGAGGAAGGCACACATGGACATTAGCATTGGCCTCTCCTATGGCCTCCTTCAACACTTCTCTGGAAGAGCTTCTGCTGCTCCTGGCCTCAAGTTCGTGAGCTTCAGCTCCAGAACTCCTGCTGGCACTGTGACAGAGCACCTATGGCAAACACTACTTGGCATGTGCTAGCACAAGGTGCAATGCTAGCAGGGGATCCTGAGCTTCATTTCTTACTGTGGCCATTTCTCGTTCAGCTCTGAATTCGGAGGGGCAGTGCTGGTATCTGAATTATGCACGTGCTGCTTAACACAACGTGGCCCTGGTTTTCAGGCATACCCATTTCTGCTGCTACCATACAATAAGCAGGGAGGCAAATGATGGCCCAATGCCACTCCTGAGCCTTGTCCACAGAGCTCAAAATACTTGAGCTTTTTCCTTCTGACTCTACATTTCTGTGATCTGTTCCTCCACACTCCACCATTAACTATTTGGATTTTGCATGAAGCACCACAAGTGATTAAGAAGCCTTGTCTGCTTGTCCTGTTGTTTTAAGAGTAAGCAACTTATGTAGGGAACTGAATTTTCTTGACAGTTTGATTCTGTTGCCAACAGACCTACAAAAATTACTAAAACTGGTGAGGAAATACAAATATATTTGACATCCACCAAAGACAGCTGCAAATGTAACCAGATGAACTATGTGCCTACTGGCATAATAGCTGCTGCTGTAACAATGGCAGTGTCTCGTGTTTCTATACCACTGTTCTTAAGTCTGTACCATGTTCTTTATATGTGATCTAGCAAATACATAAAAACTTGTTATAAAAATGTAAACATTACAGAGGGCCAACACAGCAGCTCCTTGAAATTGCAGCTTAACACCAACTGCTGTACACAGTTGAAATGCAGGTAGTATCTCATGCCATTGCAAGTATTAGTGGGGCAGTAATTCATTAGAACTACTGCCAATGTCTATGGCCTATATAGACAGAAAGCTCATTTGAGAAAAAGCTTCCACAGGAGATGCCCTACTGTGATTCTGTGACTATTGCTGGAAGCAGAATTGGTCTTACCTGCCACATTTTTTACATGGAAATGTGTTTTCTGTGTTTTGTGTTTTACTGGTAGCATCTGGTTTTATCTTCTGTTTCCTCTTCTTCCTCTGCACTGGAGCAGTAATAGGCTTTCGAGGCTTGACTGTTGTCTCCCTTGGCTTCCTCCCAATTCTGCCTGTGACAGTTGCCTCGTGACTCCTCATATTGGTGTCGCTGGCCTTTGCAAAGAGGAGAAGAGTTGAGGCAAAGTGACACTTAAACCCACCATCAGAAGGAAGACAGTGGCTGAGCTGCTGTGCACTCATTCCAGACAAAGGTTTCATTTAATGATAAAATCTTCACACTATTTTAAGGACATTTTCATCATGGCCCTCTGTGTCTGCCAGTCACAAAGAATACATTGCATTTTTCACCTTACACATCCCAGTTCTCCCATCACAGCACACAGTCTGATTGATAGTAACACTGATCTACCTCAGCCCAATCTGAAAAAGATTGCTCCAGAAAAAGTTAGAGATGGAAACTTTTTGGATCTGGAACTGCTCACCTGTTTTCTAAACCATTTGCAGAGTGAAGGTAGCATGCACAACATGCACAATGCAGCACTTACTATTACACCATCCTGTAGTGTCTGTTCATCTTTCAGAGCATCGGCACTCCTCTTTCTGTTATCCAATCCTTCCTCTGCCTCCTCTTCTTCCTCCTCTTCCTCTTCCTCCTCCACATGCCCCTGTTCCTCACTGAAGATGTCCCTTCTGAGAGGAAGAACACGTGCAAACCTATGGGAACTCTTCACCAGAAGATAAAGGAACTGTTAATTTTGATGTCTATAGGTAAATGACATTATGTGACACAGGACACAAATTTGTGAGTCTGGACTTCTGTGGCGAAGCCAGATTGTTTGTGCTTTTGATTTGACCAGTAAGTGAGACAACACACAAGACTTCAAACCACAGCCCAAAAGAGATGAGAGAAATTTAGGAAATTACTTACCTTGATGTCAACTTCAGCTTCATCTTTCATAGATCTGTCATTAGCACCATCAATGTCCCCAAAGATTAAGGTCCCATTCCGACCAATTTTCACCTGTTTCTTGTATGTGTAGTAGAATTCCACACACTGAGCCACTGTTTTGGTTTTTATCTGTTGTTTAAAAAACATAGAAGTCCAATGGATTACATGATTTTAAAAACACTTATAAGTAATTACTAGGGGTGCAATAAATACACTTTTTATTTTCTTTCCTTAGTAGTTTCCATTCCACCACAGCTGCTGTTCAAGCCTCCTTTTCTGTGTCACATTTGCCTGTCTGCCTCATCCCACAACTTATCCTCTACTGCCATTGTTATTCACTGAGAACTAGAGGACAAACTTTCCGAAGAAAAGCTGGTTAATGTAAAGGTGACAGAACCTGGAACTTTGTAAGCTTAATGCACCTCTTAGCCTCTGAAATGTTCCAGTTGAGCTATCAGGCTTGACAGCAGCCTCTCAGTTTTATGGAGGAGCTTTATTTTGCAGCAGCACTTCAGAGAAGACCAGACCAGAATACCAATCCAAAAATGGAAGTGAAGGTTTGCAGCCCCTTCCCGTTTTGGCCACGTGCATTATGTAGGTATATGGTGGTAGACAATGATCAGCACAGACTTGTGACCATCTACATATTCTGCATCAGTGATTTCTCTGAAATGTTTGAAATATATTTTTAACTTCTGAGCTTCTGCAATTTAAATGCCTTTGGGGAATTTATTCAGTAAACAAATTTGCAGTTCCTGGTTTTGCACTCTCCTTCAGTGATTTCCCCCTTGCTGACATGTCATACCTCATCAAAACATGGGAGTGATCATTTTTCTTATTATTGTCACAACACTGGAAAGAGAGATCTAAAGGATGCATCATTCTCATATCCTTCTTTGGTCCTCTCCATCAGTAGCAAAAGATGTGTTTCTTTTTAGTTTTATCAGCAAGCCATTTAAGTTAAACACTGCCAGTGCTCTATAAATGTGCTCTGCAGAGGAGGTACCTGCAGCATGGACTAATGGAAGTAATGCAGTTTAAATACCAGGGTTAAGCAATACAAACATTATTGCTCTAGCTTTCTGGTGAGATTTCGTGCTGTGCTGGATGCTGGCATTTCTCCGAAATCTTTTGAGTGCGGGACCTAATGCTTAAAACTGAGATTTCAGAAAAATCAAGACTGAACTTCCTGTACAAAATGTTCAACAAGCATGTAAAAATGTATCACGTAAAACAAACAAAGTAACTTACAAGCTTTTGGACCAAGAAAAAGTCTTTCTTGTAGATTGCAATGCCTTTGTTGAATAGCTTTTTTTCGGCAACCTTCCACTTGTCTGATCCTGTAGGTAAAAGTAAGTTGTAATGGAAACCCATACAATTTCAAATGTTTACTCTTCTACATACCTTTTCTTCATGTTTGCCTTAAATAAGACTAATACACACATGTGAGGGTGCAGTCTCTCCTCGAGCCTACTACAGCAAAACTGCAGACTGCTGTTAACTCCTCCCTTACTGCTCCACCTTAGCTCTCCTCTCAACACTTCATGTTAGACCAAGTGCTCATCACCACAAGTTAACTCAGCTCAGCTTGCAAAAACCACTCAATTAGATGAACGAAGATGTTGCCCAAGCAAGGTGAAGTGACACACTTCATGGTGACCCAGTCATAAGATTTTATAGTAGGGTAATGGTGGGGCAGAAGAACAGGATCTTCTCTTTCAGCAGCAATCTATACTTGAAGATTTACTACATCTCCAGTATTCCCCAAATATTCCTTACCTCTAATAAACACATTTTTGAATCCCCTCCTTCCTTAAAATATTATTCAAGTAATATTTGCCAACAACTACAGTAGGAATGCGTAATAATGAAGAACTGTATTTTCTATGCTTTATGGCACCAGCTATTAGACATCTCTCTACCACTTTACATCAGATCTTTCAGGTGACTTGGGTCACTCCAGATCACTGAAGTCAGTGTCACACAGCTGATGATTTTCTAATTAGGTGAAAGACAACAAAGGTAGCTTATGGCATTTAAATTTTGCAGAAACACTAACAGGTATCCATCCATAGCTGACTGAGGCTTCTTCATCAAACTTGAAAACTATTCCCCATAAAACCCCTGCTTAACTCCACCCTGGAAACTCACACCAGAGAGGCTAAGATTCCAAGGTTACCACAGCCTTTCTTGCACATACTGGCTATCTTTCTACATTCTCTGTGGCTTAGGACAAGGGATTACCTTCCCTTTTCCCCAAAAAGAAAATCAGAACTCATACCTATTCTAATACAGATGCACATGTTCAGAAGGATGCAATGTTTCTTACATTCAAAGTGTCATAATTTGCATAAGCAAAATTTCTGGCAAGCCATCATTTGAGTTACAAGAGAGGACTTCTCTTTTCATCTTCTTGTAATGTAACAGAGTAAATCCCAAAAAATCAGAAAAGGATAGAAAAATTCCTGTATGATAAGCAGAGAGTTGTTCTGATCAACAAACCTGTGTAGTGATAATCTGCCAAAGGGTGGGTAGGTGGTCGCACTGGCTTCTTCAACAGCAGTTTGGTCAGAGCTCCCTTGGATAAACACAAGTAAAATAATTAATTTAATGTTTGGGGTATTAAAAACAAAGATCAGGCAATTGTTAATCCCCTCTTTTCTGTGGCAAGCTAACAGAAAAGAAACAGAGCACAGTTTACCACTACTTGGGACAACTTTAAAAATCGTATTCTTGACTGCCCATCTAATCTTGGGTACCAGAGGCAAGTGGTACATTCTTGGCACCTCTTCAAATCTGTGAATTGACACAACCACCAGGGTACTGGGAGAGAGCTAATTCCATAGACAAAGACCTTGCATCAGTTCCCTCTCATTAACCAAAGGCCTATTACACACATATCCAAAAATGTTGCCCTAAATGATACCTGTCTTACATATCCAAGTAACTGTAATCTGCTAATCTTACTTGACTAAGCATTATTTCAAAATAAAACAGCAGTCATGTGACTGAAAGATTACACACACAAAACTCCCACCTCTCAAGCTACTTTTTAGTTTTCATTTAAACCAGAAAGCTTTCAAATTTTGTAGGAAGGAGACAAAAGAATCGTGCTTCCACTGGCAGTTTAAACCACCTGAACAATGAGCTCCTGCTGTCAGAGGCAGTCCTGCTCTTCCCTAATGCCAACAGCAGCATTCACAACGATGGGCTGCCAGAAACCAAACACATACACAAAAATTACTTTCTGTTTGATCTCTTCTCTGATGCAAGTCCATGCAGTCCCTTAAGTGTCAGGGGATGGGCCAGGGGATGGGAAACAAGCAGCCAGGCAAAAGTGCGGGATACTCCTGAACAAAGGGCTGATTTATGCCAGGTTAAATCAGTCACAGAACTATAAAAAGGTGACAAAGCCTTGCTGTTTGCTCTGCTCTGCTCTTTGATATTACCTCCCAGGGGTGTCAAAGGGCAATAATGAAAGTGCATCATGTCTTACAATACTGATATAAAATTAGCAGCACAGCTGTTTTACAGACACAGAGAAGTCAAATGGATCTACCAAAACAAAGAGGTGCAAGACACTGCCCTCTGACTCAGCTTTCAGCCCCAGCCTCTTATTTTTCCTTTCCACACAGTAACCTTTCCAGTAAGACAACATCTAAAATTCATTTAGTAGTCTTGGCTCACTTGCCCTGATAGACTGTCAGTGTGTTTGTTAAAAAGCCAAACATGCCCAAGTTGGAAATAGAAAAGATAGTAAATGCACATGGCACTGTACATCAGTCAGAACCCACATTAGGGATGTACAAGGGACACCAAACAATGGGAACCAGAAAGGAATTTGCAAGGCTCTGCTCGCAGGAATGACAGGTTACTTGACCTTCCTTAACATCTTTGACCACATTGAGGTGAACAGCTGGGCAGACTCACCAGAATGCTTCCCTTTTCTTCATGTAAGAAATGCAACGCCAGCTCCTGGTTGGTTCCAGCCCCAGGAAAAATGCTTGAACAGGCAGCAGCTAGCAGGTTTTCCACTATTTCCACAGGAGTACCAAAAAAAATCAGAAAAGAAAATTAAAATGAAGTTTTCTACAGGATTAGCATGATTAATTACCCCTTTTGAAGGAGAAATAATTATAACAAAGTAAAACTCAGAGAAGCTGAATGCCCTTGCAAATTTATCTGGGTCAAATTTGGACCCCAGAACTCATTAGACTACAAGGTCATGCAGCACTATTTACACATGGAATTTCTTGCTCATCTCCTCTCTGCTCTGATGTCTTCCCACCTCCCTTCACCTCAGACATTTCTTGAATCCACTCTTATATTGTGAATTTCCATTTCACAAAATCCTTTTTTCTCTCTCATTCAAAAATATTTCTTCCAAGCTTCCCCACTTCCTTTTCCCTTCAGGATTTACACAGGCCACAACCCATGTGTAACAGAAGCAGTCAGCTCCCCAGGTCTGCTACCAGCCACTACAACTCCTGCTTTCTCATCCTGACTTCAGACTACAACTTGATTTTTTAAAAATACTATTACATCTAGAACATCCCTCAAAAATACAGGAGTTGAGTGTGTGTGGTTTTCAAATGTTAACAAAACCAAGGAAGTTTCACTGAGCAAAAGGTTGCTCTTGGCCTGACAGAAGCAACAGTGTTTTTTCACTAACTACTAGCCTCCCCTTGCCCCATACATGCAATCTGATCAACAAGTTTTGCTCCTAAAATTGTTTTCAAGACCACTCAAACATGTCACTTGAATGGCAGCTCTGAAAGATTTTTGATGATGCCTACAGTAGATATGTGGTTACCCCTACAACCACTGCGACAACTCTGCCCTCTTCAACAGCCTTCCACCTTCTTACCATTCTCTTGGGTGACTTTGTTGGTTTCCAAGTCACCCCATGGCTGCCACACCAGCTCTGCTTTATGTTCATCAGTTTCTGCCAGAGATCTGTCTTGGAGTGATGGGATTTCTGCTTGAAAGCGAGTTCCTACATTTATTCGCCTGCAGAGAAGGAAAAATGTTACAGTCAGGCCATCTTTACAATATCCAGGAAGTCTCCATCTCTGCTAGAAACATAATGAAGAACCAAATGCATATACAAATGCAGGCTCTTGCATGTAACACCAACAGTGTTGTAGGTTACATAAATAATTTGGAAGTTGAGAGGTTTTATATCTATTACCAGTTTCCACTTTTTTATCAGCATAGGTTGAAACTGCATTTAAATGAGCATCCCCTAATAGCTGCTCAAAGAACAGTTATTAGCTTCCAATAATATTCACTTTTTGAGAGGCTGTCATACAGGGTCCTCTTACAGCAAGCTTGCTCCTCAGGCATAAGACAGGTGAGCCTGTTTTAGTATTAACATTTTGTCAGCCAACAACTGAACCAGAGTCTCCAAATGTCCTTTTCAACCTAAACACTGCCATCTGGTCCAACTTCCCACTCAAAGCAGGATCAAAATTTAGTCCTTTATGACCTTGACACAAGCTGGTGTCTTCTAGGTACTCTTTCTAACAACTGAAACCAAAAATATAAAACAGTGAAACCTGTATTGCTCATTTTGTACCAAACCCAAATCCTATCCTTTCATGCCATCTCATGCTTTTACATCTGAATTAGCAGGCAGATTTTTCACTACCTGCAACCCACAGAGCACTTCATTTTTCTTTTAGTCAAGTGACCATCCACAGAGATTCTACTCTGTATTAGCAAACGTGATGTTGTGCACAGAGGTGGGTAAGAACCCCCACTGAAAGACTGTTCCACTATGTACTTAATGCAAAATGTTCCTCATTCAGATGTCAGTCAACCACACTGGTCTCTCTTGATGTAGTGAAGTATAGAGAAAGGAGCTCTTTTTCGGAGAGAGCAGATCAGGCAGTGCCCAGAAGATGATAAAATTCTGGAGTTGCTTCACTAGAAAAAAAGTAAAACTCCCTGTGCCCACAGCAAGGTTTGCTATAATTCTCAAGTCTTGGCTTGGTGCCCCACACCTCACACAATTACCAAAGAGCATAATCTAGTGCAATAAGGAATAATCACAAAACTTCCGAGAAATGCCAACCTCCAGACTTTTCTGGAAATTACACACACATATCTATTATGAAAAGCAGTTTGGAAAAGGAGTGAGGAAGCCTTGAAACAACATGTAACCTGTACAAAAATCCAGAGAGATACTAGCAAGTGCTTCAATATGGTGTTTTGAAGTCCTAAGAGACTGTGTTATCAAACAGGAGGAAATGGGTATGGAAGGAGAAGAAGCAAATATCTTAATTCCCTTTTCCACCCAATTCCTCATTTCGGTATTGTCACGAAACACTTGCATCATAAGATGTCATGTGTTGGAAAAGTCCATGTTCCAAAAAATGACTGACTTCTAACACACATAAAAAGATATTTTGCAAGCTGCTTTTTTTGCATCTATAGCAGATCCGGATGTCCTTAAGGGGAACAGTCCATGTGTAAACAAAGCAATGCAGAAGTTAACTACCCTATACACTTGTTCCAACTTCATCACCCATTCAGCAGTAGCTCCACACAAGTGGGGTGGGATTCCTTCTTGGCTTCCTTCCTTCAGAATCTGTTCGATGCACAGACTGAGGCTAACTTCCTCTCAGCAGGTGATGGCAAGATGACATCACGCATGAATGATGTAAGCAGGGAAGTTTTAGACAGGCTGCCATGTACT
Organism: Pyrgilauda ruficollis; assembly: GCF_017590135.1. Lineage (NCBI taxonomy): Eukaryota > Metazoa > Chordata > Aves > Passeriformes > Passeridae > Pyrgilauda > Pyrgilauda ruficollis. Next base: position 6,502,150 of record NW_024512543.1, read on the forward strand.
ACCTGTCTTTTCCCCCAAAAACACTACTTCCAATACCTGTTGAATGTAAAGCAACAGGGACACATTGCACATTTCAAATCCCAGCCATAGGCAGGGATGAACTAAAGCAGCTGAAAATGTTGAATCTCTGATGCCCCTCGCTATAACTGTTTCAGGATCTGGTTCTCAAAAGTAATTTCATTTCAAATGCACACTAAAGTGGAACATGCAAGAACAGAGAACAAAGAACCCCAAGAAAAGATTGAAGCTTGATTTTTAGTATTTTACAGATAGAAAAATCTGTTTATAATGCTATATAATTTTCTGGTTTTTCTTCACCTGTGCTATTCATCTTGGACAGTAAAAGCATAATCCAGACTAAAAATGAAAAGCAAGAGATTTCATGCAAGATTGAGAAGACCTTGCTAAAAAAGCAAATCCAAACAACCACCCTGGTAAACCAGCCCTCCTTTCAGAGCACACTGAGATGGACTGCAGATTAATGCTCATGTGAAGTCTTCTACTCATTGTGATTAGTCTTGCTTACTGTTACGGCATGCAGTTTCACAGAGGAGGAAAGGGTTATGGATTATAATCTGCCTTAGAAGGGATGACTGCTTGATACTGACACTTTGCTGTCACCTGGAAACAGATAAAAAGGTGTTTTTGCAGTAGAAACTGCACTGGGAAATTTAGGAGATTTCGTGTCTCAGGACATAGACTCCTCTGACCTCACTTCTGAGAAAGAAAGAGATAACTGGAAGATATGCAGGGAAAAAATGTGGGCCTTCTTGAAAGTTGCTTTTCATTTTGAAACTGAACTTGGAATATGACATCTCTGGACTAGAAAAAACTAAAAACTACATCTTGTACCTGCAACGCCCAAATAAAACCAGAATTCTACTGCAAGAGTTGACCTGGGCAACCTAAATTTGGTCTGCTCAGAGCAGGGGCTTGGGCCAGATGATCTCTAGAGATCCATTCAAGTTGTATTATTCTTCTGTTCCTTTACTGATGAAGTTTAGATTTCAATACATCAAGAGCTCTTGCCTGTAAGCACCAATGGTGCTCCTAGGATGCCATGGGAGCCGAGTGTGACAACATCTAGAACTGAGGCTGTAAATTGGGAAGGCAGTTCACATTGATGCACCACAGGTGTATTTAAGGCTGCCTACTTTAGCAGTGACCCCAAGACTTTGGTGCAACTGAACTACAAAACCAGTAGGACACAAGGATCTGTGACAACAGCTGCCTATTGTACCATTTCACAAAGAATTAAGCTTCATTACCACATGTCCTATTTCAAATCACTGCAATTAGATAACCTTTTGAGAAGCATTAACAGGAGGCTTGGCAAAACACAAGCAATTAAGACTACTATATTGGGTAATAACAAGTTAGAGTCGACTTCTGACAAGACCAGAAAGCCAATTAAAATTTTTTTTCGTCTAAAAAAAAGTGCTTCCTGCCACATTTTCTTTAAGGAAGACGTGTCTACAGAACTGATCACAACTGTGCTGCCAAACACAGAATGACACCAGATTAATAATTTGTTGTCATTAAAAGTTAAAGCAATTTACTTCCATAAGCATCTGTTCAGTAAGACTTAAGATGACAGTAAGACAAATCTGCACATAACTCCCTTTTGGCAAAAGGAAATGAACAAGCACTACTAAGAGACCATGGTTTGAAATTACCAGCAACATTAATTTGAAAATATGAACATTTTCACACACAACTAAAATCACAACCAACTTTATGTCATTAACTTCAGCAATTTAAGCCAAGAGACACAAGAAAGACAATTGCACCATAGAGAGGTCAAAGATTGAGACCTGCGAGGGACACAAAAAATATCTGTTCAAGAAGTTCCCCTGGATTAATGTGAAATGAACCAACAGGAAAAAGATTAATTAGGCAACTTCCAAAATAAATTTATACAACAATAAATGTGCTTATTTCAATGAATGGGCTTGGTCTAGAGGAGGTTTGCAAAGGTTACAAGAAAAATCTACATTCATTCACAACTGCAACATTTGCTTAGGACAGGCTGCTGTGACAAGTGCAGAAAACTGACCTACAAACAAGAAGGCTGAATGGAAAAAGGGCAAGAAAAAAAATTGCCAGCAAATGCTCCAGTCCATTTTTAAAATACAAACCATTTTGGATAAAAGCAAAAGAAGTGTTGTCTTTACCTGGGGAAAGTTTGAGTCAAGTATCTCAAATGTTATGGGACAAGCTGCACAGTCAGATGCAGAGCCATGTGGATGCCATATGGTTGCTTCCAAGCCATGCATCTCCATGATTAGATTTTGCAGGAGTTAATTAATTAGGTACAGTAATGAACTGGAACTACACTACCTTGCTGTAGCTCTGCAGTACTGAGCTTGAACTGATAAGACTCCCAGAGCATTGGCAAAGGCTGTGCAGAGACATTTGCAGCTCTGCTCAGGTTTAGGAGGACAGACACCAAGCCCAAGCTCACAATTCCAGCTTCACCATCTCCAGACTGTGTTCCCTACTGCTGCTGTGTCCACAAGTTTCCCAGCACACAGCCATCTAAAGACCAACAAGTCTGATTAGCTCAGGGCACACATCCCATATGCCACTGGCTGTAGCGTTTTCAGGCTGAGCTCGCCCAGGGGAGAGCCAAGTGTTCACAGCTTTGCTGCAGCTACAACACACCTGCGACCGATCAGACCAGTCCATGTGAGAGCTAAACCCAGTTTTTCAAGGACATTCTGTCCTTCTTCTAAAGGAGCATCATCCTCCCACCCTAAAACAAGCACACAGCATACAAAGAAGTGCTCATATACAACAACACAGGACAGATTTCCCTTTAGGTAACTAACTGTAATTCAGCCCAGACACAAGTGAGCATCGATAGAAAGCAGTTAGTGTCACCAGAATTACATCTGCCCAAACAAACACTATTTATCATATGGTGTAATTTTTAATGAAGACAACTTGTATTTTAAACCACCAATAAGAATAGTTTTAATGCTTCTAAGAGATACATTGGTCACACAGCGAGCAGCTCGAAGGTTTAGGAGGAAGCAAGGAAGCACTTTTGCTAAGAGACCCTGAATCTACTGTCTACTTACGGTTCAATGCTGACTGGGGTCGCTTCCCCCACTACCGTAAGAATCGGAGGGGTAACTTCAGAACTATCTGCAATGAGAAGAAAGAACTGCTCAGCTTCACACCTGAGATTTACTTTTACAAAGCTTGTGAGTCTAATCAGAGCTGTCCATCTCTGAAAAAAGGTACCCCCAGGCTAAATAAAGGAGTTTCAGATGACCAGGGCCTTCTTCCCCTCAGCTGAAGATACTGTCAGTCTGGGAGAGGAACTGACTTTTCATTCTCAAGCACGTCAGCAGGGGGTGTTGCAGGTTGCTTGTGAACCCATCTTAACATCCATGCCCAAAGGGAGCAACAGTGCATTTTCCCTGTTCCAGCCCCGCAAACAATAAGGAAGAACCTCCAGTTTCACACAAACACACCTTCTATGGGCATGATGTTCTTCCTAATGCTCCACAGTTCCTAATCATAAATTACACTAGAAAGTAAGGTTAAAATGAAACTTACTTGATCTAAGCAGAGTTCTGTGACCACTTTTGGGTGTCATTGGAGGTGCAACTGAATGACCGCTTGAAGAGAGGATAGCGTTAAAATACAGCCCAGATCCTTCTCTCACTGGACTAAGGATTGGGGGAGGAGTGTAAGGAGGTAGCTCAAAGTTCCTGTCTGAAGGATGGTCTGCCAGACGGACAGGTGACCGTAAGTGGCTCTGATATGGAGTAATGTTGGAATAAACAGGTGGTGCAATAAAGGTGCCGGCTTTTGGTGGTATGAAGAGTGGCTCGGGTCTTGGACGCTGCTTTGGTTTTCGGGCAAAGCCCTCTGCTTCATCCTTTGGAACAGGATCTTCATGCTATTAGAAAAAAAAAATTGCATTATTAATTTAATTTGAAACCTCAGGTTGTCTGAAAAACTTCAGTGAGATGACAACATTTTTTCATGGCAGCTTAAAATCTGGATAGGACAGCTGGAGGATGTCTCAACAATTAGCAGAAGGGGAAAGTGAGAGGAAGAACACAGGGAATGGAATGGACTGGACACAGGAACTATTAGGTAGCAGTTCTACCTCATGTGATTATGAAGTTATATTTTACAAGAAATTTATGTACATCTGGTCCAGCCTTCATGGCAGCTTTAAAAGAGAACAAAAAAGCACAGCAGAATCCTGGTACAGATACACCAGAACCCTGATACAGATACACAGTGACACCAAATAGTGGTAAGAGAACAGAAGAAAATGTAACAGTATTTTATTAAATGATCAAGCATTTAAATGCGGAGAAACCTCCCCAGATGTCTGCCATTTCTCTGGTATCTGAACATTCTGTTGTACTTCTGGATAGAAGAGAAGGGAAATAAAAATATCAACCCACCCACTCATCACTACTATGCTGCAGGGGAACAATCAAGTACTGACCTTCAGAACTCAGTAAAAGGTTTCAATTGCATGAGAATAAATCTTCACTTTGGATTTTATTCCCATTGAGAGATATGTGCACTACTTGGAATTTATTGGTATTTATGTACGTATGAAGAAAGCACTCTTGACACAGACAGACTACTATTCTAGTCTTACTGCCCATCTGGCTTTATTCACTGTTTAGTGAATTTAGTGAGGTGCTGCCTGGCTTTACTAGCATTAGCTGTAGGTCATGAGAAGCCAGCAATGCCCAAATATATATCAACACTATGATAAAATCCCCGGACTACATACATTCCAAGTTCAAGCCTTGAGATCAAACTACTGTAATAGAAAAGTTCATGGCTAAAAACTGTGTGATAAAATCTAACAGAAGTGGCTCATCCTTGGTTTCTTGTCCATCCATACCTGACCCGAGGTCTCCATGTTAGTATTACGATTAGATCGCCTCCGAGTGACTATCACAGAAGGTTTCCTTTCACAAGGAGCTCGATCATTTGTTTGCCCTCTCTGGAGCTTTCCATCCTCAGACTTTTCCTTTTCAAGGCTCTGCAAGTCAATTTTTCTCACTGGCACAGACACAGGAATGATAAGAGGCACAAGGCTGTTATCCTCCCGGGCTTTTTTGGGAGCTGGTGAAGAACTGGCGAATTCCACAACACTCTTTGAAGCTGCAGTAGGTCCTGGAGCTGTTACTAGTACACTCTTCTTCTCCTCTGAATTATCCAGCTCCTGAGAAGAAAAATAGATTCCTAAAAATTCAGTATTACTTACGTAATAAATGAGATATCATCTCACTTTCAGTGTATATCAAGTTTCTCAAAGCAATTTGCAAGCTGAAATGGATTTGGAAGCGTTACTGGAGGAAAAAGAATACTTCACCGTGTTACTAAAATTTCATAGAATTACTTGAGGATTGCCTGTAGTCTCAACCGCTAGAACACTTATATAGGTCATTCTTAAGAATTGTTTCACTACCTGTGTTTTAACTTTTTATTTTCTATATGCATTTGTGTCTGCTTTATAACTTTCGACAACAGCTTTTTAGTTTTAGTAACAGTCAAAAGCTGCAGGTTATTAATTTCAAATATTGGATTTCTGCTCCAGGGAAGCCTGAACTGTGACAATATCTTAATTAAATCTCTCATGCACAAAAAAACCCAAACCCAGAGCTAGTTTTTTGCTTCATTTTTTTTCTGACTCTGGAAAACATTAAGCCTTCAAAATAAGCCAGATAACAAGATTGAACACATAAAATCTACTAGATCAAGAAGATCCAAGACTGCCTCCTTTCAAGGCCTTTTGTTAGAGTTAGGCTAAGTTGCACAGAAAGGTTTATTCCATAGCTGACTCTGCAGTTTAGAAGACTGACTGCTTCTTCACAGACACTGCAGATGTATACCTCTACCACACAGTGATGGAACACACAATTGTAAAGTCCCAAGTGGCATCCATTGTCCCAGAATAAGCCTCAGGAGAAATTAATGAGGTCTGAGGACTCGCCTTCACTTCAGGCTGGTGACGGGCTCCTGTACTTTCCCATAAAACTACCAGTTTTGGGTCTGGAGAGCATTCATCATGTTTATAATGCTGACAGACACCACTGGAGTCCACTGACTCTAGATAGTAAGGGGTTCCTGTAAAATTTTGCCACTTCCCTCCACCACTTTCTGGGTACAGCAACATGTAATGACAGTGTGAATGTGCAAACAAGCACCAACTCTGACCAATCTAAAAACCTCAGGTACTTCCTGGGTGCTACACAGACCTCTGCAGGTCAAGAGACCTGAACTAATTTGCTGACTACAAGGAGGAAATTATGGCAGCTCAAAAGTGCCATAGTCACCCAAAAGTGTCACTTTCGTCTGGCTTTATGATTGGTTAACCATGCTCCTTTTATTTTCAAAACTGGGAGGCAATCAGCAAAGGACTCCTCTTCAGAGAGGAGAAGGGAGAGATGACCCTTCCATGATAAAAGAAGAAGAGGAGACCCGAACAGTAGCACAGATAGAGAAAAGGCACCAGTAGAGACTTAATATAAATAGTTGAGACATCCTCAAAAATGTTCTGGTCCACACCACTGCTTTTCTGATCACAGAAGTTCACACATACCTAACGTTTACTAAGAGGCATGACTAATTTTGGAATTAAGCCTTTTGCTTCAGATCCCTAAATAGGTTCTCAGCTGTTTGATTATTCTTAGAGGTAAGCAGAAAGGATGGGACCTGCTAGGGGATTTTCGGCTACCTCAGCATCCCTGTTGCAGAATTTGGGTAGGAGGGCTGCTGGATAACTTCAGCAAGTGCAACATGTGGCACTTCCATTTCGACTCTTGCATAAATACTGAGGTATGAAGTAGTCATCTAGAATCCTCCAGGAAATCCACAGAAAGCCATCAGACATTCTGGCATCGATCCTGTCTATCCCTCAAGCTGTTTCTAAAAAACTTAGAATTCACAGAAAAACCCAACTGCAACAGCTGGAAGAACTGCTCCAAGGCCACATCTGTGATCTGGTAAGAAACCATACCAGCCTTTTAAAAACACCTGCCCAATAGCGCTTTCTGCTATCATTCTGCATCATCTGCATCAAAGACAGGCAGCTTCTGTCTGCAGTCAAACCAAAGCTTGTCCATGAAAGAGTCGAGTCCAGAACTACAATTCTGAAAAAAACCTTTTTTTTTTCCTTTTGTTAGTGGCAGCTGGTGCCCTGCGCTGTGCCAGGGGAAAGCAGCTAGGTAACCAAAACCTGTCTTCCTTCCACAAAGGAACATTTAAATTCAGACACCCTTTAAGATAACCATTCAGATTGGAGAAAAGTTTTCTGTACTTATAGAAGACAACAAGTAACACTGAAACAATTAAACTAAGAGCTGAGAATTTACTGCAGCCCGTAGGCAGCACAAGCTTGCATCACCTGAAAAAAAGGCACAGGCAGCTCTGGTGCATAGCGTCAGTAGTGACACTGCATGTAGACAGATAATGCTGTCCAGAATACTATTTTTGCATAAGGTACACATACCTAGTCTGGGATGTTCAAAAAACTGATTCAAATTATGAATGTGATCTTCTTCAATCAATAATTTTACTCTGTGGCCTTCTACACACTCTTCAGATAACCTATGCAGAGAAGGCTTCTAGGTCGCTTTTAACAGAAAGACACTCAAAAGATGCCCACTCTCATTCAGCAAATATATTTTCTTTTTCTCCCTCACACAATAGGTAACACCTTAAAGATGTAAAATCCATCAGACCTCTGGTAAAAATTTTATCATCTTTCAAAACCTCATCCTGAAACCTGAAGAGATCTAAACATGAAGAGTTTTTCTGCTAGTGCCATTATGCTTGCATAACTGCAAAGAACAAAAGAGCATCTGTCAAAACACTTCTCTGGTCTTTACATTATGAATCAGACTGCAAGCAGACAGGCCTTCAAATGGCCAATTTCTTGCTTCATTTCTCAGGACCTTTTCCTAAATGCTCTATTTGGTTCTTCTTGACACTCTGTTAACGATCCAAGTGCAGTGTAAATTGCAGGCCTTCTGCAATACAACCACACAATGGCTGGCAAAGTATGAGCAAATACACCACGGTACTACGTACCACCAGTTCTTTACCAAACCTGCTGGTTCAGCTGGAGTTAAGAGCAAAAAGGATTGAAAACAGCATCAACCAAGCCACTGTTTTCTGCTATCCAAGAGATGGAGTAGGCTATGGATATTCAGCTCATTGTTTATTAGTTTAGTTCTTTCACTCAAACAACACATTCCTCTAAGGAAGAGATGGGAAAAAACAGTGACAGACCAGGATAAAAAGGATGATGAGAACAAAACAAGGAATAAAATGCCCTTCCCTTTGTTGTCTGACTGGATAGCAACTCAGATATCAAAAGTGTAGGTAAAAGTAGCTCATGTAATGTGTACTTCATCAGCCTTTGGAAACAAAACTTCCAAGGAAAAGTGTGCCTCCTATGAAGCACTCAATAAAAGATTAGGCAAACCACAACTCAAAAACAATCCCTCCAAAAACCCCCACTCAACTCCAAAAATCCCATCACTTGTCTCCCAATAGGTTAATTAATTTTGAACTCTGTCATCTTGCCATATGAAATATATACTGTTCAGTTCAGTCAGATGGGATATCAAACGGCTAGGAGTAGTGAACTACCAAATCAGTCAGCACTAAATTTCTTCCCCATTAAGTGCTATAGGAGGTCTATGGGCAGACAGGTCATTCTACAGCCCTCAGGTCATTCTTAGAAACAGGATGCTGCCTTTGTCATGCCTGGTATAGGTCCTTCATGTAAATGAAGCTTTTTTTGACTTTTAATATTTGAGAAATATTGAACATGTAAATTGCATTATGTAATTTTTAGATAGCACATTTTAGAGACACTTAACTGCTGAAACTGAAAAACTGGCAGGCAAGCCTAACTCTTCTAACAGAAAAGAAAGAGAATGTTTAATTGGTAAAAAGACAACAAGTAAGCTGCTTATACCTGCCTCTCAAAATTCCTGATCACCTTGAGACCTAAGCTGAAAACATCCATATTTTCATGTCATGGGCTAAAATAATGTTTGGTGTTAGTGAAATAAAACTGTCCCTTAGTGGTTTCACTACACTACATTTCTGTTCTCCCACATCTATGAATTACAGTAGCTGAACTTACATGCCTCCACACCAGAGCTGCCCTTGTTGCACACTTCAAGATACCATCCTATCCTGCATATGTACGTAACTTCCTTTCCTTTCAGCCCTATTTTGTAGTGTAAAACATGCTGTATTGGTTAGGGTCTATACCTTACCTTTACATTCTGAAGGGAAGCCAGCTCAACAGCTTTTTGAGCCAAAGTCAGCAAATTGGCTTCTTGAGAAACACGTCGCCTCCTACGGGTACTCTGGATTACACCACCTCTGATATTCTGAAAATCATTAGTTCTCTGACTGTGTTCTTCAGGTGCTGCTGCCTGCTTCTCCTCATCTCTACCATTCTGGGCTGCAGCTTGCCTGTCTGCTTCCATCTGGCATTGCTCACTATTCACCAGGACATCCTTCTGCCCCAGATCCAATCTTTTGGGGTGCAAATAGCTACTTTTACTGTGGGCCAGTGACTCAGGTGTTTGCTGTAACGGGACCTCTTGCTGATGTGTTTGCCAGTGATGCAGAAATAAATTGCTAGGTTGTTCTTCTGCCTGCTTAGAAGTCAACACTTCTCCTGCAGATGTCAGCAGGCCACCTTCTTTGGAGAGTCTCCGTGACCTTCTTGGAAAGGGAATCTGCGTCTGAGGTAGCACAGTCTGTTGGTTCTGCTCTGTTAATGCCTTGAATAGCTCCTGGTTCCTCTCTGATTGCTGAAACTGGTGTGGCATCATGTGATGCTGAGGTGCTGCAGCTGCCACATGAGGCTGTGCTATAGAAGTTGTTTGCTGCAGACCAAAGGCTTGTGTGGCAGCCTGTTGCTGCTGCTGCTGCTGTTGAGGATAGAAATTTTCAAAGAGCTGTAGCTGGGGAAGAGCTTGCTGTTTTTGTTGTGCAGTAAATGCTGGACTGGAAGAAGTTGGGGCTTCTTGAAAGACATGTAACAGCTCAGGAAGACCTTGCTTTTGGCCTTGGTGACCAAATGCAAGTTGGAAAGGCTGCAATGGCAGAGTTTGATTTTGCTGCTGCTGTTTCTGCATTTGATGAAAAGAATTAATTTGAGCTTGTTGTCTAACTAGGGCTTGCTGTTCCAGCTGAGCCTTCTGGGACATCATCTGCTGGACAGCATCTCCATACAAATCCAGCTGTGACACAAACACTCCTTTCTCTTGATTTCTTTTAAGGGCTTCTGGGTGGCCATAGAAGCCTGGGGCGCCAGCGTTGGAGTGAGGTCCTTTTGGATTGCCCCCAAAAACCATACTGTGGTTCCACATTGAAGGTGGAGACTGCCAGTGGCTGTCACCCCTCTCTGGCAACCGGTTTCCCATTAGTGAATTCTGCCATTTGACAGCTGTTACTGACTGGGGCATCATCACTGATTCTCCCCTATCTTGATTGTAAACAGAGTTCATCAAAGCAACATTGTTGGGTGCGCTTGTTAATCCCCCTGGATGAGAAATCTCCATAGTTTGGGAGACTGGTATATTCCCTCCATGACCATAGTACTGTCCTTCCTTAAGCTGCTGCTGTGGTTCTTTTGATGGCACTGCTATGTCCTGCTCATTAAAATAGGCAACTCGTTTCCCAGTCCGTTTGCTTGAAGACTTTTGCTGAGCCTGAAGATTCATGGTTCAGTCTATTCTCCCAGACACGCACAGTATTTATAATCCACCCATCCCTGAGGCTGGGGGAGGAAAGGCACAGCAGTCTTTCTTTTCCATTCAGCTTCAGTAATAAAGGGTAGGAAAGAAGTCCAGATGAAAGTGCATTCACTTCCTTTTTCTTTGTGTGCTTTTCCCACTTCTTTTCACTCTTATACTCTGTGGTTCAGAGGTCAGTAGGGTCCACTTAGTTACAAGTCCTGAAATAGAGAAGCAATTGCAATGAATCATTGACAGACATAACTGGCCTATGAAGCTCATGTGATAAGCAGCAATGTGTATGTCTGTCCCATTTCCCATAGAAATGAAGACCAGGATAACAGATGGAAGAAACAACAGATCTGAGCTGCTAGAAAAATGCAAAACAAAACAATTTAGTTTTACAAAATAGATATCACACTGTACTTGCATGATGCAACTCCCTATTGCACACAGAATTCTGACTAATCACTTAAGCTCATCCTGAAAGTTTTACTCTTACTCTTTACTACCTCTGATCTGGTCAATAACTTCCACATCCTTCTGTAGCCAGAATAATCTGGTTTTAATCTCAACTCAAGACCACAAAACAAAAAACACTCATGGCTTGCCAAAAGACCACATTTCCCAAAGACCTTTAAAAGACACGTGTGTACATAAAGACTGCAGCCAAACATGCAGCAAGATGCTCAATTCAGTATTCTGAAGGAAAAGGGTCAGGCACCAGCCCATCAGTCACACACACACACCACCAATGATTACAGATGCTTTCCAGTCAAGAACTGCCCAGCCAGCATCCAAGCCCTAGGATCCCATCCTAGGGCCAGGGCCTGCTCAACCTGTGGCTCTCTCACAAGTTTTCTTCAACAGCTGAAAGAAACTGCTCCTGCTCAGGTCACACTCACTGAAAGGTAGTTCAGGCAGCTGCTGTTGTAACAGCTGCTGGCAGACATCAGCAAATATCTGTTAGTGTAAAGAGACAAACGAAATAGGAGAAAGCCTTTCCAGAACAGGCACTCTACAACAATTCTACCCTCCTACCCTCTTCTTCCATGAAGAAAAGCCATCCACAAACTCTAGGTGGCTAGCTTGCAGGATTAAGGCTTAATGTGTGAACACATACACTAGTATTTCTATTTGGACCCCTGAAACCTTTTTAGATGTTTAGTTTTAAATTCAATTATATTACCAGATTACCACTATTAATATTCTAGTGTAAGTCTCTATTCATACCCTTTTCTGTGTGCATTCTGTTCCACTTTAAATCCCACTGCCAATATATTCCAGGAAAATTACAGCAAATTGTTAAAAACCTATTCTTATTACATCCCTTCTGTTACATAATCAAGTTTCTCTTGAGCAGAGCAGGTAAGACTAACAAACACATCCCCTCCAATGAAACCTGCAATCTATTTATCCTGCTTTCTAAAATGAAAAATAATAAACCAAAATTATGTAGCACACTGAAGTCCTGTAACCTGAGCTTCCTCAGACGGATCTGGGTACAGTGCAGATTTTAACACTGAGGTGGGGTTGGGAACATGACGAGGAGGAAAGGACAAAGAGTTTTAATTAACTTACGCAACTTCCACCTCAGAGGCCAAGCTTGGCTTCAGTGCTGGAACTGGAACAGTGCAGACTGGAACCATGGGACTGTGTTTCAGAGTGCAGTGACTCACTTCCTCAGGCTGTTACACAGCTGCTCCCCCACACTGCCTCCCCTTCGCCTTTGGCTACAAACCATGGACCTCTGCCACCCTGCATCACACAGCCAGGGCATTCCTCCCTCCTCTAAGCACAACGTCTCAGCTCATTTCCCAAGACTATAACAGGATGAAAATAACTCTAGGAGAAATTATGGACACGTGAGATGGAAAATTCTCTCTAAACTGCAACTAGTACACAAACAAAGATTTCATAAAGTAAGTTTTTCCTAGTTCAAAATTTCACTAGGAGAGGAAAAAACATCTTACAGCAGGAAACTGAATCCCTGATAGCAAAAATGTAGAGGGGGATAAGCTGCTATATGCCTCTCAGAAGCTTTAATGCTATCTATCCTCTCTCCTTGCTTTCTGCAGTACTGCAAATGTATCAGAGATAACAGCTAAACTTCAACACCTGAGGTAATACTACTAAGAGTGATTTCTGACAGTCTTACTTTGTGAAATCATCACAAGCTATTTTTCTCTCCAAACTAGGCAACATGTTCCTTCTACTGATGCTTTTGTAATGCTCAGTCACATCATTCTGATAAAAAGAATGCAAGGTTTTCTGTATTATTAGAAGTTAGAAGACATTAACACCAGATCAAGTTTTAACCTGACAGCTTGCTGAAATTCTGCTGTAGACTTTTCACACCGCAAAGAAAAATACAACAAAAATTGTCAAAAAGATAGCATTCAACTTTCAACTTGAAGGGTTCTTGTTTTCAATGAAAGAAAGAAAGAAGGAAAGAGCCCAGCTGATGCTGTTCCTAATAGTCGTGGCTGGGATTTGCAGCTACCACATTTGCAGCTACCCAGAAGACCTTTAGAAAGAGAACTCTCACATTAGTAAAAAGCATTTAATTAGCACAACTTTCCAAGCCTACACTCGTGTGGACTTTGGTTCTGCTTTTTCTATTACTAGGTAAGAAGACACCAGCATCACAAGGTCTAACTCAGACCAGTTTAGAACTGCAGCAATCTTGGAAAGAGATCTAACAAAACTATTAAGATGCAAATTATAAAAAGGAGTAAGTTTAGAGATAACCTAAATGAGGAAAAGGAATATGTACAATTGAAGTTGTTATTCAGCACAAAACCCAGGATAGTGAAAAGGACACAACCAGGGAGAAAAGAGATTTAAGCTACTTTGAATAAAACATGTTTACTGAACATCCCAGCTCTCCCACTTACATGCAAAAATAACTACATCCTAAGAGATCACCAAGATAAAGGAAGATTTAGTGCATCTGGTATTTGAGAAAGAAAGTATTAAAAAAAGTATAAAAAAGTATAAAAGAAAGTATAAAAAATTTAGAAGTTATTTGCATATAGAAAATCTACAGAAAAGTATCTTCTATGTCATCCTAATAATAACAGTTAATAGTTTAAGCTGCAGTGATAAATGTTCAAGTTGCAGCATGACTATGCTTCAGGAAAGCTCATGCTTGGCAGCTTCACTGCATGAGCACTGTTGGCTGACTAAACAGGCTTCCCTCCCTGAGGTTGGGGGAATGAGCTCACACAATCATCATCCCAGCCAATTACCAGCTTTGGGGTTTTTCTGCTTTGTTTTGTTTTACTTGAATTTCAGCACAAGAGTCAGCCTGCAGTAGCACAGGAAAATGGCAACACGCTTCCAGGCTTAAGTGCTTTGGAGCAGGACACCCTGGACCATTCCTTACCTTTGAATAAAGCACAGAGCCAGTTCCAATACTGTAATTCCCAGAAGATACTGTGTCTTGCCTCCAAATATACAGAATTGTTATGATACTTAGCATTGCTTTTACACTGCACAGAGAAAAAGCAGAACCTAGCATCAGTATATTTTGTTTTAATAACTCTAAGATTTGGCATGCAACATCATCAGTTATTTTCACTTCCAGGAGCTTCTGACATTCAAGAACTTCTCCTGAACCTTCTCCAGATGAATATAAATTGTACATCACCTCCTTTAATACTGTAAATATTTTAATATTTCGAAAGGATTTTTGATATTGCAAGGCTTTCTCTTCCACACCTAAAACGAATTACAAATTAGATATACATATCCAATGGGCACATATGCAGCATCTTCTGGAAGGAAAAATACCTAAGGAAAGTAATTCATGGCACCTTACTGAGAAAAGTTAGAGTTAGCATTTTTAGCTAAAAACTTCTCTAGTGTATCTGCACTAATGCATTAAAAAAAATCATAAATGCATATAAAACACCATATGAGCTAAATTTATGCAAAGAATGCTGAAGAACTTCCTGAAGTATACAACAGGACTATGGAGGAGTCTCTTCCTGCATCCAGGATTCTGCCCTGAAATGATGAAGTCCTTTCAAAGGAGATATCAGAAGGGTGCAGGGCACAGACACTCAGAGCCACTCACTAGGCTGTTACCAGCCAAACCACCCACCAGCAGATTTTACCCAGTTCAAAGCAGAATTATTGAGACATCCCTACCCAGTGCAACTTTCTTGTCAGAGTTTATTATTAGCCTGGAGAGCCTGATATAAAACCTTAACTAAAGATTATTTGATTTAGGGAACAAATAAAAAATACTCAATGGTAACCATTTAATGTAAAATATCTCTATCTCTCTTGAAAACTTGTTCCCTGTGTAACTGGCAATTGTTGCCTGTATAACTGGTAACTATCCACCATTTTTCCATTTCTATAAATATTCTCTTAACTAAGCATATGTATATTTGTACAGTTTCACATATCAAGTTCATGACCTCACACACTGTAGTAATCTTGAACTTTACTCTTCGGCTCACTTTTTGAGGGCTGTGCTGTCCTGTGCTTTGTTTAGTCCATTTGCTGCATCAGCCATAGCTGGCATGATAAGCAAGTTTAAATTGTGCACATTCCTCATTCTCCTTTGAGATCATTTGCAAACATTTCTCTCTGACAGAATGCTGCAGATACGACTCAGGAAAGGCTCTTGATTTCTCCTCAAACTTCAGCAAAATTAAGGATGCTGAGAATACTAACAAGTTATAGTTGCAGTTGTAGACCATCTTTTATTCTACCGTCTTCTCTTTTAAATTCCTCTCTTTTAGGGTTTTATTCATGTAAAATAAAGTGTTCCTCTGATCTAGCTAATGTATATTCTCAGCCTTAACTGCAACAATGCTGTCACTGTTCCTTACAGGAAATCTGTCAGATTAGGGTGATGACAATCATTTCTCACTAAGTCCTCCTGTTGCCAGCAAGTGAAATTATGGTTCTCCCCACTAAGCAGCTCAATCACTTTCAACCAGGATGACGGACAGATTCCAAGAACAATCTTACACTTAAGACAAATGCAGCAAGTTACCCCGTGTCCTTCTGAGACAGAGCAATCAAACCTTCCTTCTCCAATTTGCTCATTATTATGGTAAAATGCCACATTTAAGAAACATGTAAAGAATTATAATACATATTTTAATAATAAGGAATAGAAACAGAGGAAACAACTCACTTCTAAGATCAGGAAAACAAGCAAGGTCAAAAATTAAGCAATATAATAGCTACCAGCTCCCCTCCAAACCTGAAAGAAAACATGGGTTTAATTAAATCTACCTGTGAAAGATGGAAATTGGGTGTGCTATTCACACATGTACAGAAAGGACAAAAAAGTTTCAATTCCTTCAGTGCAATAGGAGGTCAGAGGAGGCTCAATAGGGTAGATTTTGTTTCTGGCTTTTGTGGTTTGCATTTCTGAAAATGACTGTAGAGTTACAGGTCATCATAAACTTGTTCCAGCTAGTAGAAATCTGCCTCTGTGAAACCACTAGCACCATCTGCAACATTCTTGAGTAAGAACAAAGAAAAGGCTGAAAGCATGGGTCAGTTTTTGTGTTTGTAAAAAATTTGCAAAGTTTATTGCACGTAGCCTATGCTTACTCTGCTGTAAGGAAGAGTGGAAACAGTTTCAATGCCTCCTTCCAAAGCCTCACCCGCACGCTTATTTTGTCACATTTTCTTCCAGACAGTTGCCTACATCAAAATTCCTGCAGATTGTTTTCAATCTCCCACTCACCACCTTCAGACACCTTGAACAGGAATGGTAACAGCACAGAAAATAAACCACGTTTATTGTAAATTCTATACAGTTAAGCACAGCAATCTGTGTTCTGAAGAAAAGAGGGGAAAACTCAAAGCAGCCACAAAACACAATATTGTGCAAGAAAGCCAAATACATAAATACAATGATGATCGTTTTATGTTTCTGTCACTTTATCACAAATGGTATGGCATTTTCTAGACATCCAGAATGTCTGTCTCTATAGCAAAAGGTGTGTTTTCCAGGAGTGTGGAACCAACTGAGCAGCCCCACAGTTTAAAAGAAGCCCAATATAAAATAATGTAATTAGGTATCAACCATCTCCCCTAACACCTCCAAGTATGAAACTAATCCAGGGAACTTATCAGATCAAACTCCTAGAATCAATAAAGCCTAAGAAATGGGGAAGGCTTACTTCTTGTGTAACACTGCATAGCAAAACAAGGAATCAATCCTACAGCAGGCCTATAATAAAGACAAAGAGATGAAAGGAAAGCTGCTTCACAGACAGACAACAAAAGGGAAAACACAGCATCCAGGAAGTTTGGCAACTTCCACTGATTCCTGAAGGTGCCTGCCTGGGGCTAGCAAACACATACCTAAATAAGTAGTATGCATATGACCTGCCCAAATTTTCATGTGACTGCCCCATTTCTATTGCAGAGAAAGACTGATGCTATGACTGACTACAGGGGCGCCTCTGCCCTGAGGACATGCTTAAAATTACCTTGCTGCCACTTTCACTTTCCCATTTTCAGAGGACGGGGATGAACAAAGCTTTATTAAACCACTGTACTAACCAGAAACTCAAAAATGAAACTCATCAGCTCTGTGAGATGAAACATGTGAGAAAGTGGTCATGCTGTGATGGACTACCTGACAGCAAAATCAGGTCACTTGTACTGGACCACCAGATACCACAAACTACTGCTCCAATCTAAACCATTCCTGACATTCAGCACCACCAGAGGTTAATCACCCACAGCAAGCAAAATAACACTAAATGTAGAACTACCATATTGTCTGGGAAAATATACATACCCAATGGAAATACATGAACATTGTATATGAACATATACATTGATTAATTCACAAAGTAATCAATCCAAGGAGAAATACAAATCCTACTTCAAGAAAAGATTTTGGTTTATGGTAAAGGAAGTAATAAATGTGCAACAGTGAAAATGCAACCCTTTAAACATTATTTAATTAGGTACATTTCTGTTCCAGTGGTCTTCAAATTCACCAAAGCATGCACTCTGATTCCATCTGGACCTACTTTTTACATCCATGGATGTGATTATATTTATCCACATCACCACAATTTTTCCATACTCAATCTAAACACACAGATCCATCCTAGTATGGAGGATGTTACAGAGAAGGATTTTGGTGTTTTGAATTAAGGGTCTGAAGCACCTCAGATACACTTCAAAGGGAAATTTTCAGGTAACAGTTCTATGAGGGGAAAGTCATATACTGTTGATGAACACTTAAAAATTACCTATTTTTTGGGGTTGTCTTCCTCAATTCAAGCTGTAAACTTGGTTACAAGTATTGGAGGTTTCCTTTTCAAAACACACCCCGTATTTTCCAAAATAATTTTGTTCTAATGGATGAGGAAGAGACAAAAAGTTGCTACAAAAAAATGCCCATCAAGTGCTGATTAGTCTTATCCTTATAACAAGCCAGACAAAACCTGGCTTACACAAACAGCTCCACCAAAAGAAAATCAGCATGGATGAGGTAGAAAAACTACTAAAAAGACAGACTAAAATTTTAAAACTTAGCAGATAATTAGGCAAACAACAAAAGGGAAGCAAAAGCCACAACCAAATTTTTTTAAAGGAACCGACAATGTTGCTTCTACCAGCTATTGAAAGGATATGTAAGATCTTCACTTATTTTCAACCAAAACTTTGAGTGCTGTTGCCAAAATAATCGAAATTTCATGCAAACCTCATCACATGAAAACAAATTATTCATGATTTGCACCAGATTAGTCTTTTGTCTTGCACTATGAGAGAGGCAGCTCCACAATCCGGGTCTTGTAAACACATACACAGGAAAGCCCATCTTTACAAATGGCTTTGCAACACAGACCAGGCTTATCCTTTAATAAAATATGTACGTGGTACATTTCTTATATTGGTTAATGTTTATAAACTGTACTGAAGTTAGGAATAATTGTTATTATAATCTGTCATCATGATAAAGCCTGATCTGAAGAGGTTTGGGCAGTCTTAGAGAGCAGAATGAGCACAATAATTACAGAGTACGAAATGCTGCTTTCAGACTTTGTAAAGTTACAGGAACATAATTCTTTCCCACTGGAAATGGGTTAACAGTTCTAACTGTAAGCCCTTAGACAGTTATTTTAAGCTTTTTTGTTTGGAGCTGTCTGGGAAGGCAGTTGCTAGCAACAGAGACTTACATGCAGGAATCACAGCAGGCTCCAAAGTCAGAATGGTAAAGAGCAGGCCAAAAGCTTTTCCCTGCCCTCGAATTCTCATACCTGACAGCACCACAACACATCCTTCACTCCAAATGCCTCTCGTGCCACAAACACACCAGCTGCAGAATTGTATGGACACCCCAGAGACAGACCAAATCTCTCTGCACTTTAGCACTGAGAAGAAAACACAACTGAATGCACTGAGCTGCAACAGGAAAGATTGCTACAGGTTCAGTTGTTCCCATCTCAACCTCTTCAGCACTCCAGCACAAAACCAGGCTTGCACAGACATCCAGTGTACAGAACAACAAAGTCTGAGTGTTTTACAGATTCCTTTGAAGCTTTGCAAGAGGTAATGGGCTACAAATAAGGGAAGAGGATGGTGAAAGTTCATAGAGTCAGTAATACTTTCCATTCCCAGAAGTTTCTTCATAAGAAATATAAAGGTACTCAATTCCTCAGCCTGAGCCCTTAGCAGAGACATTCTTAAGACTGTCAAGCAGGCATCATCACTCACCCAAGTCTGGCTGGACACTAGCTGAGACTACACATATGGGCAGAGCCCCAGGATCTGGGATCAGCTTCCAACTCTGCTACAGACATGCACCTTAAGCAAGCCACTTCAAATTGTTTCATAAAATAAGAATAATACTTGAAACCAAAAACGTTGATATTAATGGAGTATTTTGAGGTCATAAAATAGCAATAGCCACTAACTGCCTATATGGAGAGTCTTCCACAAAGGGCTTAAAAGTCTAATTTCAGACATGACGCAATCAGGGTAGTGATAACCAAAGAAGAGGGAGTAAAACAAAAAGTGAAGGAAAAAAGTCACACAATAACATAGTTGCTCTTTTGTCACATGCCTGCCTCTATCTCACTTGACCCAGAAATATCTTTGTTTATCAGTAGTTATCTAAGCTGAAGTAGTGCTGACCTTGGTTTGCCCACATCCACACACTTGCAGCAAACAGATGACAGTATTGACTGAGTGCAGTCAGTCTTTTACAGCACTGACAGGGCTTCAGTTCAAATTTCTAAAATTATGTCTTTTAAGAATTCCTGCAATCACTGTTGACTATAAAAGGGTCTCTTTACTGTGCTGGTCAGTTATAAGGTACAGTAAGCTCTCGACCATGACTGGGGCTGTCAGGCATTACAACAATGCAGCTAAGCAAATGCACAGGAGTACCAGAAGTAGGAACACTGAAAGATGTGGGCAAGCAGGATCATCACACAGTGGAAAACAGTAAGGTTTTAAGACTCCAGGGGCTAAAAGAGCACTCTGATTTCTTAACCTTTAATTAAAAAAAATCAAAGCACTCTCCAGGTCTCCAGATTCACAGTTCCCTGCCAGTTACCTGACAGACACCTGCCCAATCTCCTCCTTTTAGCCACAGGGATTTCAGTGGAGGAAGGAAAGAGCAGATGGCTGGCACCAATACTGGATCAAACACAAAGCGCTTCCATTTCTGTAGTGGCTTATTTGTATCCTTACTAGCACTATAAAGCACTTCCACTATGGGGTATAAGTGACATCAGCCTCATATGGACTCAGAGCAAAGTCAGAAATTTCCTACAGATTCAGCTCAGAAATCAAACAAGCCACTCATTCTGTACTTTATAACTAGAAAGAAAAGAAGTCACCCGATAACAGCATGAGGAAAAGTGTTCTCTGTTAAGAACCCTTACAAAGCTATTTTAAACTGAGCAAAAGACTCAGTTGACAGTAAAACAAAGTTGAGGTCATTATGATTAAGTTCAGTACTATGAGAAAAACTAAAGTTTACACATTAATCCACCTGTAGATGCAATTCTATGAGTTTTAAGCAGATCAGAAGCATCCTGCACTTGCACAGTTTACTCTGCAAGTCCTCGAAGATTTTAATTGAAGTCATAAAATTTTGGTTCAATAATCCCACATTACACTTTGAACAGCAGTATTTGCTAAAGATACAGGCTATGTAATTGCTATTAACAGGAACAATAAGTCCTTGCAAATTGTGAAAAAAAACTCCGGATAGAAATAATTGGAAGATCAGAAACTTACTAGAAAAGCTGGTAAGATCATCTGCACTAAACACTTGACCATTTACAAAAGGAATCACTAAGCATGAAGGAAAAAATAAATTCCCTTACATTATATAGTTTTCACTATGGAATGAAGGGCTAATGAACTAATCATGTCTTGAGGTATATGGATTCGATTAACCTGATTGTCTCACACCAAAGAAACTCTGAGATGGACGCTCCTTTACAATCCATAATGCATCTAGTCATCTAGTTCTAGACCAGTTTGGATGAGGCTCTGAGCAACCTGGACTAGAGCAAAGTGTCCCAGCCCTTGCCAGGGGGGTGGAATGAGATGATCTTTAACGTCCCTTCCAAAGCAAACCATTCTGATTTTGTGATAGTGGATTCTAAAGGACTTTTTTTCACACCAGGTAGATAGCACTCTCTTATTTCAAGTAGGTTACTTCAAGTGGTCCAGCTTATGTCCCACAGCATCTGATGGCATTACTGTTTTCAAGACATCTCCAAACAATAAGAATGAACATCCACTCTCTCATCAGCAGGCTGACATTTGTTACACAGTTCTTCCCCATTTGGAAAAAATCTATGAATCCACCAAGGCAGAAAAACATTCTACCAGTTATTATACCACAGACAAATTTCTCCTGCAGAAAGTAGTTGAAGGAGCTTGTCCACAAACAAACTTCATGTTATTGGAATACTTACCATTTACATAATACTTGGCAACAGTTAAAGCAATATATCAACACCAATTCATTCAACTTCACAACACGTGTCACTTGCAACATTCTGTATTTCTAACAGGTACACAAAGAGAGACAAAGCAGCCTGTTTTGCTGAAAAAGCAAAAAGGCAGCCAAGATGAGATATCCTTCTGTATTTTCTTTATCTCCGTTTTGTCTACAGACTGCATTTGCAAGATGCCAGGTAAAGCATCTTAATTTTGAACAGTTATACCGAATTCAGAAACTACTACAGAACACTACTTTTTAAGTACACTGTAGAACTCCCCCCACCCAGAGGTAAATTTTAAGGCAATTTATATAAAAGTCACAAAGTCTCCTAAAGCACATGAAATTTCACTTGTAGACATTAAAGGCTCTAACATTAAAATATACATGTTGGTGTCACAGTAGAGATCTCTGATACTCCACATAGTGTTCTAGAATGCCTTTGCGCTCTCAAGCTCTGCCTGGAACTGCAGCCTAAGGAGAAGGGCTCTTCCTCTTGCCTGATCTGTGAGGGTTGGGGTTTTAGGCTTCCTTTTTTTTTTAAAGAAAATGGCAGCACTAGACAGGTGTACTGCTCTTATTGTCCATGGCTTCATTCCCTGCGCTACAGTACAGAAACTGAATTACAGCAATTTCTATTTTACATGGCTGCATGGCCTCATAATCACAGTATAACAGCACTAAAGAATGCATAAAGAGTATACTCTTAACGCACTTACTCTGGCAATCTCTCTTTAAGGGACTGAATTACTATTATTCCCTTTTTATTGAAGACTAAGCTAAGTCTGGGAGAGGGAGATTTTAAAATTACTTGTCCAAAGAGGTCTAGGACAAACAAGATAACCTAATTCAGTATCAGGTTAGTGCCTATCCTTTCAATCATATTTAGTTTCTTACTCAGTTTGAAATCCCATCCTAAGGTTGGCTAAAGTGCACATGAAACCTCTCCAAAACATTTCTTCCTATTTCAGCCCACCCACGAGACCGTATGCCATGCATATTAATAAATTCAAGATAAGCATACAGCAGTCCATGCAGGTTTATTGTGGATCTAAAAATATCATGCGAGCTTTTGCTAGAGTTGTCATCTCTAAGACTTATGTGCACATACACTAGCCTTGGCTGTGGTGGTGTCCACGGGACACAGAGAAATTCAGGATACCAGGCAGATCTATTCAGGTACAATCATGACATTGTTACTAATTTTGCCTAGGAATTAGATAAAAATGCTGAAGAATCTCACCCAGTTCCTTCCCTGCATGCAGTTACAAAATCCTATGAACAAAGAAGGGAAGGTATTTATTTATTTATTAGTTGATTAACGCCGATACAAGCTTTCATCTGTTTACATCACTTATGAGCACCATAAGCATAAAAGCACAATTTGGAATCAGAGAATCAAAAAGGGGGCTCTAAAATCCTGTAAGAGTGCTTTTAGCAACTACCATAACATGTATATTCCCACCTTCGCAACCACGTTCCCAAACACTACTCCAAGGGAAAAGAAATTTTGATCTTTTCCCACAACTGCAACATCTGAGATGCCACAAATAAGAAACACCTTTCAGGCCCACAAGGAATGGATGCATTGGAGCTGCATGTGATACCTTGAGAGGTGACCTAGAACAGAGGCTAGACAGTGTTAAAGGAGTAAGATTGATATTTATTAAAAAGGTATCATGTGTGTTCAGAGCTCACTTGTGCAGGGACAAGCTTCCACATCTTCCACTCCTTGAACCCTCTGACTGAATGTTCTGTTTTACCCGGACAAATTAAGAGCAACCTGTACTGATTTTTAGCAGGAGGACAGCACACATCACAGCAGCTGGACTACAGGAACAAGGGTTCTTTCAGGAGACTGTGGAAAGGGCACTGCCACTGCTCTCACTACCCCTTCTGTGGGCCCCAGAAGGCAGGGAGCACCGTGGTCCTTGGCTACTGTTTTGACCTGCAGCAGCAAATGTCAGATTTCTGTCATTGAAGGGATGAGAGGGGGAAGGGATGGTCAGAACCACCACACATTTGTTGTGAAATATAGCCAGGTCTCACAGAAAAAAAATAAAATAGGGCCCAGAGTTTTTAAAATACAAACAGTATGGATGAAATTGGCAGTGTCATTATTCCCTTTACATAAAAAGATATGTACTTGTCACAGCTATTTGGGGGGGGGGGGGGAACAACAAAAACCAGCAACAGAACTAAGCCTTGGGAGCTATGCGTGAAAAAGGCTGTCACACTATTACTTAAAAAAAAGGGCAAGTACTAATTTGCACGTAACTGATGACATTCACCTATTACAGTAGGTAAAATTGTTAAGTAAATGTTCTTCCTAAGTCTTGCACCACTTGTATTTGTGGTTTTGCTCTCTCTGTCTTACTGACAACCTTGAACATTGCACAAAAGTTTCCCTTGCAGACAAAATCTGACAAATCAGGGTCACAAAAGTACTGTCAGAGCCACAAAAATGAACAAAAAAGCAGAAGGAAATTCACACTCATTGCTATCTGCACCACCAGGAAAAGTTTAGATAAAATAATGGCTTTTACACATATACAGCTCCTGCAGGTAGCAGGCTAAGTTTGTATTACTGCAGACATTTCTAAACTCAGTGGCTCTGCTTAAGCAAGGTTTCCACACCCTTCAGCTCTCTTCAGATCACTTTCTGCAAGACTTGTGGCCCTGATGTTGGCCTAAAACTTCACAGTAGCACCAGTGCGGAGACAGGGATTATTCCCCCAGCAGCATTTTCAGAGGCCCAGGGCTGAAGAATTCACACTTTCAATTGAGGTCAGGCACGATGGTCGGTTTCCATTCGGTTTCCATTTGTGTTGCAACACACAAGAAGCTAACAAGTGAGAAAAGGGTGAGATGACAAAAAAACTAGCAGGAAGAAGAAAATCTCCTCAAACCACAAGTGTATCAGTCCCTCCAGATGCCTTTCCTCTTGCTCCTACATTTCCAGTAGATTTTGTCCATTTTCTAGAATATTATGCCTTCCAGTTAAACATGCTTAGTTTCACAAAGACATCATGGCAGTTCAAACTGTCCCAAAGGACATGAACCACCCATCCAATTAAGCCACAATAGTAACTTCTAAGTGTGTCACCCCCTTTTTTTTTAAGGTAGCTTTTTGTAACTGGTAATTTCTTTAATGTATTTTTTTTTGCTTATACCTTACCTAGCAATAATAAGATAGATTTGGACATAAAAAAGGTACATTCAATAAAAAGAAGTAGTTTGTAATTTTTGTTATAGTTCTTAGTTCCTTTTCTTGAAGAAATAAAAGGTTTTCTAAAACATTTTGTTTGTTAATATATATATATATAATTTTATGCAGAGATATTTGCATGGTAAAAAGGAATTAGCACTTTTTTTCTTATATATGGAGAGAATGCTGTGTGCCAATTTTCTCAATATCACTGGGAAAACTGCTCATAGTTTCAAATATTGCAAATTGTTAAAAATAATTTGAAAAATTTCATTCACTTAGCATTCAATAGACATTGGATATAAAAGTTCAAGTTTTTAAAAGCAGCAGCTGGAAAAACCCCACCTGTCAGTTCCTCAGCTCCCAGTATAATTTCACTAGGTCTCTAGTCAACTTCTAAAATAAGTATATCTGCAGCTCCAGTGTTAAAAGGGGAAATTGCCTTCCACAATTCCGATTTTATAGTTTTTTATGCCTTAAGTAGGTAAAATGACACTTTTGAAAAAATTGTTTAAAATAAAGACCATAGCAATAAATATACTATGCTTGCCTAGCTGCATCAGTAAAAATTTCCTCAGCTGAACATGGACACATTTTTTTCCCTGGTTCTTGTGGACAACTAATTCTTCAGCAACAAAATCCAAGTCCTGATGTGTTTCTGCTAATAATCTGTGTACTTACAACAGTCTCTACTACTGAGAGTGACTTAGCCGTTAAACTAAACTACCCTAGGAGTATTTTCCACCATCATTCTGGGAAGAAATGGAACATGTATACTTGTATATGGTTAACACTCTCTTCCCTCTTCCTCCAAGTAAACAGCACACACAGACACACAAAAGGCAAGGAAAACAATTAACCTTCCAACTCCTGAATTTTGGCTTCAATTCCCTAAAGTAACTTCATGCCAAAATCGACATGTGGAAAGAATAATCCCCGGTGACCAACTTTGCTGAGGCTTGTGGAAAACTGGCCTGTGCAGCACAGCAAGCTCTTGCCAGAGATCTGCTGCCGCACAGACCTCAGCAAACGTGCACCACAAAAGCAGCACCATGTCCTCCCCAGGCATTCTGGAAAGCCTCAGTGTTTAAAAGCAATCACTGACCACCTCTTTCATCCCACACTAAAGTTTAAGTACCCCCCTTCCCTCTCCACCCCCCAAGAAAAAAATACAGGCATACAATTACAAATGTATGCACTAACTTAAAGTCATATTTTACTCTTGAAAGCATGCAACTTCATCACATGGCCCCAAGGACTCCTCTGGATTACTGGCACCACGTCTGTCAGGAGATGCCATCAATTTATTTTAAGATACACAGGTTGGTGTTTGAATCTACCAATTTGCTTTCCGTTTGGAGCTGCTGTTTTAAAGCAAAATCCCACCAGTAACAACTCCCTCTTCATTAAATATCTTAAAATTTAAAAATTAAGGGATGGACAGTACTTCATTAAAGTATTTATTAAAGAACTCCCTCACTCATGAATAAAAAAAAAAAAAACCGAACCAAACCTTGGATGAACTTTTACCAGATCCACTATTTTACAATCATAATTCCTTCCTGAAGCAGCAACTCTCATAAGTACTGTCTGCATATGATTTCAACTCAGTGTATTATTATAAAATATTTTATGACATGCACCTGTAATTACTAAATATGTTCCACATTTGAAATTTGTTTAAGTATCTTATTTTTCTGCATTTTGGAGGTAGCAAAACACTGTGTTTTCCCGACAGGAGTGCTATGCTCCCCTGCTCCCTCCAAGCATACTGAGTACCTCAGTACTGTGTTACCCAGGCCCATTCACACTGCTGTAAAAGGACTGCTTTTGACAAGACATTTCTGTAGGCATCTGGGCACCAATAAATTTTAATGTACATTGCTGTTTCAGCTCATGGTCGGTGTCTCCCTAGCTCATCTAGTTTTTCCAACTCCCTGAGATGCTTCTCTCATTCCTACTAGGCAGGAGTAGCGTTCTCCAATCGCTGCTAGAAGAAGCTGGTATAAGCACAAATTTCCATTTATAGATCACTATTAAAAGGTTTCCTCTCTTGCTCAGGCAAACACTGGGCTCAGTATGATTACAATCCATCTGTGCATATATCTGTTAGAAAAGTTATTTCCTCTTATAGAGGGTTATATTTATTTAGCTGCTCCAGTACAGCTGTTCCAAAGCCACTTGGAGTCTAAAAGCATGCTTTTCTGATGTTGCTTTTCCCAATGAAATGCCTCAGCTGCTGAGCAAGAGCCCGAGTGACAGCCTGCAGAAACATTATCTCTCAAAGGGTTTGCGTCCCCCCGCAGCAGAGCTTACCGTCCCGCGAGTCCCGGAGCCCAGGCTGCCCCCCAAGAGGCGGCCGGCAGCTGCCCCTGTCCCCGGGCAGCCCGGCAAGCCGCGGCCTGCGGCGGCCGACAGCCAGCCCCGCCTGCAGCGAGGGAGAGCCCCGGGCCGCGGGCACCGAGCCCCCGGCACAGGCCCCGGGGCTCTGGGTGTCTGCAGCAGGAGCACCGGCCTGCACAGAAAGGCATTCCGCCACACAGTCATCTCATTCAGGTCTTGAATGAGGATTTTTTAAATTTTTTCTTTATTTTTAATATACAGCCTCTTTTGTTGTTTATACTGCTTATCTGGCAATTCTACAAGATATGAATATACACAGCTTCATTTTCAACTTTTGTGTTAGAAGGAAAGTCCCAAAATTATTAATTATATAACTTTACAGCAAAATCACAAATTTATTAAAGCAAGGTGAAAAGTAGCACTGATAGGACTGAGGAAAAAAGAAAAAACAAAACCTGTTTGAAACTAATGCCCAATACACACTTCAGAAAAAAACCCCATCAAAAATAAATTAACATTCCTGCCTCAAGGCCAATTTTTCCACCAATTGTATTTAATAATAGTAAGGGACTGGGCTGTTGCTGAACAGATAAGCTGACATCATTCCAGACACATGAGTTTTCCAGATCTTCCTTTTCATATTTAAAAAAATTAAAATTAAAAAAACAAACAACCCCAAACCACCAAAACAAAAACAAAACAAAAAACCAAAATCAAACAAAACACCACCCTAACAAACACAAAAAACCCACCACCACTTCTTAAAAGATGGTGAAGGAGACACCTTTCAAGCAAAATGGTCTCAGTAAGTCCTGTCAGCAAAGTATATATGCTTTATTTTATTTCTTCACCTGCTGTGTTTCTTTTAAATAAACAAAAACAAAGCAAAACAAAACACCAAAATCAAACAAAACACCACCCTAACAAACACAAAAAACCCACCACCACTTCTTAAAAGATGGTGAAGGAGACACCTTTCAAGCAAAATGGTCTCAGTAAGTCCTGTCAGCTTGCAAAGTATATATGCTTTATTTTATTTCTTCACCTGCTGTGTTTCTTTTAAATTTTGCTTGTGTAACACAGATAAGTCAAATCAGTGGTTCTTTCCCTTCAAAGTGATTGGTAACTCATCTCTTTCACAATTCAGCATTTGGAAGAAATCTTGCAATACTGGTGCTTCCAAGTTAATTGTGTGAATGAATAAAGGGATATGGAATAATTAAGCAACTTTAACTTTTCAGTAAGATGACTGCAAGTATCATCAAGCAAAATGTTTTGAAGTTCCTTGTTTCCAGCAACAAAATCGTTTTCAACTAATCTGACAATGCAGTTGACATTTTCTGATGGTGTCAGAACACTGAATATTGAAAGCCAAAAGAAAACCACCTTCTTCCACAAACTCCCTATTTACTCCATGCAAACTGGCACCAGCTCTCCAAATCAGGACCACAAGTAGTAGCTACAAAGAGAACACTACAACAAAGCCTTCCTGTTTTCACTTTCTTATGCACAGTGGGTAACAGTTTTGTGTAAGTTAGTCACCAGCAGAAACCCTATAATAGGAAGGGCAAAGCGTTCACTTTGCAGTTGTTACTGTCAGTTTTTGATTTTTTCTGCTGGTCCTCTCTAGTAACATAGAGCAAAAGTAGTATCAGTTTCACAAAAAACACAGCTGTGTTTTTGAACAGAAATACAACTTCTCTCAACTTCTTGCTTCCTTACAATCCAAAATTACCTGTGTGCAAGACTGCCCTGTCCTTCCTACACTGTAGCCTTTTGTGTCCACGACCAATCCTGAATCCAACCTATAGCTGTTCCAAGTGAAGGTTTAATATTACAAAGGGTTACAACAAGCAATCTTATAACCAAATATTTTTTGCCCTTTTTCATGCAAGAAAACTTCATACTCTTCAAATCTGTTGTAAGATGCGTTAAGCTATTTTGTCTCGACAGACTAGGAGATTTCATTAAAATATATCAACAATATGCAAAAATGTTTGGGGGGAAAGCAAAGGGTTAAAACCTCCATGATAGCTGCTACAAAGAAATAATAGTAAGTAACTTGACAAAATATTCACAGTCTCCTGCATTCAAAGTCATTATGCTTTTCCCCTCCAGACAGGGTCAGTATGTCCTGCCAATTCATGAGCTCCCAAAAATAAACCAGTTGAGTAACTAAAGATGTCAATAGATTTTCACATTGCCTCCACACATCCAAACTGTATGGCTTAAATGGTTACTTGTAAACAGCCAGGCATCCTACACTTAACCTAGAGCACTTTCCCAAGCAAATTCTGTCACTTACAGTTACTCTGTTAGAGCTGTCACTGAACAAAGAATATTTTTCCACCTCCAAACTCTCATAAATTAAATCACTCAGAAAGAACTGCCTTTTTAAAATGCTTGATAGCACGTAGCAAAATTGAGCATTCTATTCATCTTCACAATAAAAAACCCCACAACAGAGCAGCTGAGAGATGTAAAAAATGCCCTGAACACATACTTCAAGGGAGAATGTTGATCCACCACTTTCTTTCCTTCCATCTTTGACCTTTTCACTGACACTACCCAAGTTACCCAACTGAGAAACAGAAAAGTACGAAATAACTCTGCATAAGAGGAGACTGAAATCACCTAAGTGCACAGAACCAGAGAAATAATAATTTTGTTCACTGACATGACTGAAAGCCAAGTACATAACCTTGGCTAGGGAAACTACTCAATCTGCTCCACACAGAAACTGAAGCACTAATTTCTAGAGTACAATCCAGAAACCTCCATTCCCCATCTCAGATTTCTAGAATAAACATGATGGGATTAACAGAGAACTGAAATTCAGGCTTTTAATCACAATGCCCAGGAAAAAGCCAGTCAAGAGGGCCCATAGCAGATGTATACAGGCAAACATGTATCTGCAATTCAATGAAAAATCGCTATTTCACCCAAGGCTTAAGTGCCTCTATCTGCTGGACGTAAACAGAGGGCGCCAAAAACCATTTCTGAACAGCGATGTCAGCTGGTTCTCAAGGAGGTGTGAGAGGGTCTGGGCTGCTCTACAAAGCCTGCTGACAAAACATTCACCCAGCTATAGGGATGTAAATTCAGACTCACATACCACACCTTCCCCTATCAGGAGGGCCCATCAATCACCTCCTCTGTGTGGGACAGAATCCTCATTTCTACTCACATTATGCCACTGAGTGTTAGGTCAGAGTATTGTTTTCACGATTATCTCACCTTTAAACGAGGATGATACCATGGCACAAACGATGAAAAGTGCTTGTCAACAGTAAGCTTGCAAGAAAGGGAGCAGACTGGAAACATTTTGTTATTTTATGTCCCATGGCACCAGAAAACAAATGCTTCCTGAATTGCATTTTCCTGTCTTCTCCTTCAGGTCCTTAGTCCTACTTATCCTATAGCTGTCTAACAGCTTGCAGATGTAAGTGCAGATTCGTGTATTAGATACAGGAAGTTCCACAACTGGAAGACCTAATGCTCTTCTGCATGAGGGCAAAGAGCACGACTTGTTCTAAGCTCAGGGTACCTGTTCCTTATTGCTGCCCATTTTAGTTTCCATATAAGCAGCTTGTTTTGTCTAAGTATGAATAAAAGGATCAATGAAATCATAAATCATCATTTCCCTTTAAGGGTGGGACACCACAGAAAGAACAATAAAAGCACTTCAGGCTATTAAAAGAGATTAAGAGCAAGATTTTACTTCAGATTTTTAAGGCTATGCAAAGCCACTGCCTTCTTGGGAAGAGTATGGATGTGACTTCTCAAATATTTTAACCCAATTAATATGTTAGAAAGCTCCCCTATCTTCAATTTCCAGGCTATAGCCCTGAAACAGATCTCCGTAAGAACTGCTGGCAGACCCTATCACAGCATTGCAATCTCCACTAGCAAATGATATCCTCAAATTGCTTTTGACAAAAGGGACCCCTACAGATTGCTCAGCTTCCCAAACGTCTAGGTGTATCCTGCAGCTTTGTAGCATATTATTCAAACTAAAGTGGTACAAACCCGCAGTAAAACCATACTGCTTCAGAAAATGAATGTAAAACTGTAGACTTATCTATGCAGCCTGAGATCAGGTGCAGACTTTTTTATATCATGATGTGAAAATGTCCTGGTTCCAGCCAGCACAGGGTTATTTTTTGTAGCAGACATGAGGGGCACAGCTAGGTCATTACTCTACACCATCTCATGTCATTGCTGGGATGGAGGAAAGGGACATTCTTCTAGGGAAAGGGGTGACTGTGGCAATTGTAGATTTCCTTCTGGTGAGAAAATGTGGCAGAGGGAGCCATCAGCTATTTTATTGCTGTTACTGCTCCTTTTCTTATCTCATTGCTGTTTCCAGTAAACTGCTCTTAGCTCAACCCATGATCTTTGCCTTTTGTGCCTCCAATTCTCCTCTTCAGCCCATCAAAGTGGGAGAAGAGGAGAAAAGAGAGAGAACCGGTGTGTGATTTGGAGAGTGGAGGCACTAGACTGGGGAGTACCATTCCTAAACCTTGACAGAAGTGAAGAAAAACATCTTATGCAGGTTTGAATTATACTCAAAATCCCTCTTCAGCAGATCTCAAACTCAAGAGAATATAGAAAACTGGATTTTTTTTTTTGTTTCATAAGAAATTATCTTTCTGTATTTGACACCAAAGCGTTGCTGCAAATATTAGTGCCATCTCTGCTTTTCAGCTGAGTAACATGTGAACCACTGAGTTTTCTTGTTTGCTTTTTGTCACATGGTCCTTGGAGT
Organism: Pyrgilauda ruficollis; assembly: GCF_017590135.1. Taxonomy (NCBI): domain Eukaryota; kingdom Metazoa; phylum Chordata; class Aves; order Passeriformes; family Passeridae; genus Pyrgilauda; species Pyrgilauda ruficollis. The sequence goes on from NW_024512543.1 coordinate 6,534,189, forward strand.
GTGCTGTTATGGTACTATACAGGCAGAAATAAGCATTTACAATTTGAGATCAAAATTCCAAATATAGTTTAAATACCAATATCTCTCATGAAGGAAGCACTAAGAATTTCTAAATCTAGGTATCTTCCTATATTGGCGCTTTTTTATTTTGTGTGAGCATGAGAATGTTGGTTATCTTTTAAAAACAAGGTGTTTTGCTCTTTCATCTAAATGTCATTTTCCCACAAATATCAACAGGAACATGATAGCACTATAACAATAGAATATTGCTGATCACAATTGGAACAGATTATTGATTTATCACCACTGGGGAAAAAGAAACACTTCTGTTAAGAAAAAAAGTAAAAGCCATTTCAATATCACTTTAGTCAGCACAGAAGCAGCAGCAGCATCTTGCCAACAGGGATGTTTTAACATCAACTACAAGTATCAAATACACTGTCCCTTTAACTAAATATCCATGTGTATGTGGTCAAGCAATTGCTGGTGTTGACAAGTATTTGGGCCACTGCCCTTGCTCTCATACTTGCCTAATGATACCTGACAGAGGTGCCTAGCAAAGAAATCCATAAAGTGGCTAAAAAGCAGCAGTGCAATTTGGAGGCCAGTGAAGGGTCTCTAGCCTTGCTCTACTACCTCTGTGTTAGAAATGCATTTGCTTTATGACCAGTCCACACCAGCTCCATCTGTCTCCTGTGCTTAAGAATTCAGCAAATACATGTTTATGCCACTCTCAGACAAACAAAGACCTGCATCTTGGCATACATGTATGCACAGGCAGGCTAGCTCATTTTAAAATGCCAGGAGAGATTACCTGAATAAGGAAACTGAATTTTCTAGTGTGCAATTTTTATCAGTAGTAATTATGATTATTAAAGAGCTCTTCCAGTTGCAGAGAAAAACTTTACAAATCAAGGTTTCAAATCTGCATTTCTTTTGCTAACAAAGCTCTCTGAATTTTAATTTCCTCTCTAAAGGTAAGGTAACTAGGTTTATTTATACTGCAAATTAAAAAAAAAAAAAGCCCAGATAGCTTTGTTCATATTTTAATAGAAAAATATCATTGACATCAATAAAGCTTCTTGCAGGGCAGCCCCTTATTCACTGTTAACAAGTGCAAACCACGAGTATAGTATCAACTATATCACACTTCTCAGGTTTTCAACTTCTCAGTTCTTCAAATGTTTATTCTTTATCTCTCAAATTCAAAATCAACATATATTGTTTATAAGGAGCTCACATTCTTTTTGTATCTTCTTAGGCATTAAAAGATCTTTTCATCACACATCAAATTTTTCTACAGAAACATTTACAGTACATTTTCTGCAGAAAGAAAGCTGCAATAGCAAAATAAGTCAGCTAGTGCCCTACCTGAAATATTTTGCTTTTGCCAAAGAAAAAGGACTAAACCAAGGAGTCACATACTTCAAAAGGAAAGCAGTTCCCATACTTCAAAGGGAAAGAAATGTCTTAAATATCCTTTTGACTCTTAAATGTATTTAGGAAATCATGATAACAAAAGACCACTTCAATGCTGAAATTAAATCAGAAGAAAGTGAGGCTGATAATCAAATGCAACATTTTGCACAGTTGTTTACTTACAATTACACCCTTTATGTGCAAAGGCTTTCTAGTTATTCAAGGAGCTTTCTAGTTATTCAGCCCCTAATAACCAGAATGCCTAAGGGTACAGTAATGCTTCACTAGTATGACAAAAGTCAAGCTTTTGTTTTTAATATATTCCTTTTCTTCTCCAGAGGCATCTCAACATCCCTTAAAACGTGTTCCTTTAAACAAATATTGTTTGGAAAGTCCACATTATTTACTGATATATACTTATATTTTATGAAGATTTGAAAGTACAATAGCTTTCCATCAAAAAATCTAAATAAAATATGTATTATTAATTAAATATTATGGCTACTATAATTGTCCCCTATATATAGTGTGTCTCATGCAGGATAACATCTAGAGTTTATCACAAAAGATTCAAAGAGAATAATTGAACTCAGAATTTTCGAAGTCATGAAATCAAACTAAATCATAGAGGCAGTCAGATTTCCCTCTGCTAGTTTCACATTTGTGAGTATCTGGGATCCTAAGTTGTCATCACTGGAGTCTCTTAAAGCAGTCAGAATGTCTTACAGCTGTGGCTCTCTCTCCTCCCACCAGGAATTTGGCAGTGCTGGGATTTTATTCTCAAATGGTATAAAATCAAATTTCATTAGGAAAATACTTTGCTAAATTCTTCTCCACCCAAGTGCAGTAATTTCCCACAAACACAGCAAACTCTCCTTTCAGGAAGTGCATGAAAGAATACATTATGTAGGGAGAAATAAATGCTTGAAATCAAAACAGTTTAAACTCCCAAGAGTATTGTTAAGGATATTATAAAACTGTAAACAAGAATGCAATTCTTGACAATAACCAGGTGACATACGCAGGAGTGGAAAAGGAAATGCTCAAGGAATCCCAGGTGTACACAGGCATAGCAGGTAAGGCCGCACCTAAGCATACGTGATTAAGTCAAGTTTGAAATCTTGCAACATCTTCATGAAACCTGGGATCCAAACAAAAATGCACTTTTACCTATGAACTACACCATAACAAGGCTACTTGGAGATTATTCAGACTTCTAGGACTAGTTTCAACTTTGGACCTCATTAGGATGCACAGCGCAGACAAGGTGGCAAGCACTTCAGCAGAGTGGCTGCCCCACAACCTGCAGCTCCAGAGAACAACAGGTTTTGGTTTGTCCATGCTGAAGGGAAGCAGCCACTCTGACAGCTGCAAATGCACCATACAACTCTGTACCACACACAGGCTGCAAAACCAAACCAGTATTTCAAAAAGTCCTATTAGTTAGAAGCCCTTCAAAAAAGAAAATAAAAAAATAGACAAGAACAAAACTTGCAGTTATAATTCATGCATATTTTGATCACCATTACTCTAGAAATAACAAAAGCAACATTATCAAAGACAACAAATAAAGATAAACTCCAAAATACAGCACTATATTGAAGGTTAAAATAACAGTACAAACAGTCAAACGAAAAGCTTCAGCATGGTTTAAAAAAAAAAACCAAACCAAACCAAACTTCCCAAACTACTCTAGCATCACAAGGAAAAGAAACTTTTGTTCTCAGGGGAACTAAGTTATAAAATGAGATATGAGTGAGTGTATATAACAAATGGTGTATATACATATAAATATACACAAACATTTAATTTGTCTTCTTAAAACAAATGACAGGAGGATACACCAATATATATCATTGTACTGTAATCTCTCCTATGATGGGGAAAGCCAAGCGACTGAGAATCAATGTGAGAAGATAATAGGCAGCAAAGAAAAAACAAAGCCTGAACACTGACTTGATTCCTCTTCCTGTCTCTTTACATCCCAGCTCTGAACATGTAATCTATCACTAAAGTATTTAGTAAAAAAGATATCAGAACTGTTTCTCAGTTTACTACTTCAGGTACTAATAGCACTTAACTTGTTTCAATCCTTACCAATGCTAAAGTCAAACTATACAGAACATAAACATTAATTCTCACTAATTAAAGGTAAAAAGGAAAACATTATTCTATGCTTTGCTGTAAGCCTTTCAAATTGTCTTTAAGAACAAGCAAAAAATTAACTGAATTAACACTGAGGGCCACGCCCTCCCAATCTAGCTTTTCCCAGTTTTCAACTTCTTGATTAACACCAGCCATCAATTCAACATGGGGCAATCATGTAGTTTACTTGTACATAAAAAGAACATTAATTTTGGGGTATGTACATTTCAAAGAATATCTGTACATCACATTGTATACAGATTAATGAATTATATTAATTTAAGCCTTGTTATCTGGTGGCTGTCAGTTGCACAAAATACAATAAAAAGCTTCAAGAGAGCCTGCAAAGCAAGATTTAATAATTAACTAGATCATCTCTGCATCCACATTCGAACGGTTGCTCCTAAATACATGGACTGCTTTCAAAATGCATGTATTCACACTTTTTCCCGGTGTGCAGAGTAGAGCTTTCCCTCATAACTTCTTCAGTGACCGGAGTCGATCAGCAGTGCAGCTGGAGCCCGCTCAGCAGCAGAAGCTGTGCAAAGCGCTGTGGAGCGCTCCTGGAGCAGCCTCCTGCTGCAGACACGTGCCATTTGTGCACTGCGAGCTGCTGGAGCTTCCACACGGAATGCAAGCGGCTGCTATGCAGCTACAAAAACTCAAATTATTACTTGACCAAGCACCTCTTTCAGGGACGTCTGCAGTGCATAACGAGGATTTCTTAGTATGAAGGCTCAAATCACACCGGGGGAACGTGTAATTCAAAGCACAAGCAACTCTCGTCTGACATAAAGCTCTCTGCCACACTTGCAATTATTAGGGAAGGTCCTCAGGATATTTCCTTGAATTAGCAGTTCATCCCTCCTATTTTACAAATTGCTCAGTGACAAGTCTTCCCTTTGGATGTGACTCATGAGCCTTGGCTGGCTCCTGCCAGAACCTGCAGCTTTTTGGGCATGTATTGCAAAACCTCACCACCAGAGCTCCTGCCTCCCTCACCTCCCCCTTTCACACTATGAATACTCAAAGCGGTTTACTTCTCACTTCATGTCTCTTAGAATGTAACTAATTGCACTGGAGCATATTTACTACATTTAATTTTAGCAAAACTGTAATTTACTGCAACCAGTACTAAGATTTTATGCAATGGTCCAGACCAAAAATAAATAAATAAATAAATAAAACCAAACCAAACCAAAAAAAACAAAACACCCCCAAAAAACAGGGTACAAAAAAACATCAGCTCTTATCTCTTATCAACATTCTTATTCCACAATTTCATCAGTTGGTTAAAAAAAAGTGTTTGTTAAATGTTTACCTAAGCTCAGCAGAAAGCTATGTAAGTTTCTTGAGTAGAAATCCTTCAAGAACTGCTAAGCATATAGAAAATATATACACCTTTGCAAACAGGGCCACAGGCTAGACAGATTTCCAGATTTCCACTCTGATTCCTGGCAGTCCCTCTTGTCTCCTTACATGCCTGGGCACACCTCCGCACATACACCACCAAAGTGGCCATTTCCAAAGAAAGGCTGCATGTCCTCAAGTCAGGGGCAGCTAAAGGGCTTGATTAGCAGCTTGACAGAAGAGTATCATGAAAGGGATAACAGGCTTGAAAATATCTCCCGTGGCTCCGCAGCCACCACTGACAGGCGACCGTAAGAGTGAAAATGCAAAAATGTAAACTAACATTTGGAGCATTTATGCAAGGTTTTGAAAAGCTTGCATTGTGCTACAGCCCTCATCACTTCATATCACCACTACTCGCATGCACCTGGATGGGTTAAAGGCTAGCACAGCTACACCTTTATTTTGCTAACATGCCCACAAATGTATATATATATCTATGACTAATTCCACCGAGAACCACAGGACAACTCAAGGACGTGCAAGTTACCTACTCCTTTGTATACACATCCAAAGAATCCTGGCCAAAAACTCTCTCCCTCCAGATAGGTTGTGAAAACCAAAAGACTTAGCATAAGGAATGACTATATTGTATCACTATCACCAATGATTCAATAAATCTTTAAGAACTACTCCAGAGGTACTTTTGACATCAAAACATCCAGTATAACATAGACTGTCAAGTTAGTCAAGGCATGAAGTAAAATTTCAAGAAAAATTTACAAGTAGAACATTACTGTAATGCACACATTATTTGTTTCGTATGTTTTATCGAAACAAAATGCTCCAATAAACCTACAGAAGGATCACTAAGATCATTTATCAAATGACAAAAAAAAGCCAAAAACCAACAAACAAAACACAAAAAACCCTGTCAATCTGTTAACAAAGCCACATATATTTTACATGAAGCATTTTCTTGAGAACCTGAGGAAACTACCAATAGTATGATCTGTGTCTTCAGCTAAAATACATTTTAGTTAAACACCAAGAAATTTTAAAGCAGCTTTCCATTTTTATAGTACTTTTCATTGCAGTGCTCAAAATACTTTACAAGCCTTTGTGGCATTTATTAAGACATCAGCTATAATAGATGAAGATAACACTTCCAGAAAATTGTCTCTAATGTTAGGCCAGTCTCTGAGCAGCAGATCTGAAATGTTTCAGATCTGTCATGAATTCCAAGTACTCACAAAACCAAGCTGATAAAAATAAGAGGTGACCAGTATTTCTGAAAAACAAATCTTAGGGAACTTATGTTGTACCCACAAGAACTTTGGAATAATTATGATGTTCTTTAAAGTCTTAGTTAAGAGCCTTGCTAATACAGTGTCAGTGGCACACTTTCTCACTGCCTCATAGTATCCCTCAGCCAACACTGCCTACAAGATCACTGAACCACATGCAACTTTTGAGTTAAGTTGAAAAAGCATGCCCTGAGCGAATCTCTGGTCTGGTAGTTCTTTCAAGATCTTAAGTTTTTGTGGCCTGACACAGAAACTCTCCCCGGTGCTCTTCTCTCCATTTCCAAGCCACCTAGCTGAACTGCAGTTGCTTATTTTAACACAGGTCTTTTTCCCACACAAGCACACAAAAAATTAGACGAGAGCAAGAATTACGCTAAATGTGCAGGACTGTAGCAAACCTGCTTAAATTTCACCTTGTATATAATCACTTTAGAAACATGAACCCGCAGATTCAATGAGCTTTCAATTTCTGTCTGCTGTGATTTCAGAAACTGCTAGTGGCATTACTGCTGAGTATTTCAGATCTGTGATTTCTACGATCAGCCTCACTCCACTTCTCCTACCTTCCTCTTCTAATTCTATGACGAAGTCGGTCTAAGAGGAACGTAGCAGTTCAATGCAGAACACATTCTCTTTTTAGCATTTGCAATGCAAAACTAGGTTTTGTTCGGTACAGAAATCTTGCACAATAGCCTGTGTATACGTATTCGTTCCAACAATGCTGTCCTATGCAATCACTCTGTAATTACACACAGTCATAAAGCTGCTGCTGTTGCTGCTTGGAACTGCAGTCTCGCCCTCTAAACAACCTAATAGTCTCTGCATTAGGACATTTCTTTTTCTCTCTTCCCCTCCCTTAACTGCTTGCTCCAGTACAGATGGCCTTTACACTAAGCTCAAAGCACGTCGTCGGAATGAAATAAAGTTATTATTAAAAAATTCCATGTTTTTAAAAGAGCGTAAAATAAATCTTTGTTGAGCAAATTGAATATTTCGCTAATTCTGCAAGCTGCAACCACACAAGACTTTACAAACCAAAAATAAATCCTGCTTACGCCTGTTTAAAAAAAAAACCCGTAAGTATTATATAAGACACTCACATACGCGCGTAGGTGTATTGTCAGCTTTTACTGCTAAACTGCAACGAATCGGTCTTTTGCAGTTGCTGCCAGAAAAGAGCTGTACCCTTGAGAGCACGGGATTTTTCAAAAATTATCTAACAAATTCCTCCCCACCCCCCTCCACTGCGTAAACCCCAGCAGAGCGATCCGACCCTCGCCACGATGCGCGCTCAGCGGCGGCCGGGACGCGGCGGCTCCCGCGCAGCACCGGGCCCCGCACACGCCGGGCTGCCCCGGCTCCGCCACGCCGCGAGCAAAGAGCTTCCCCCCGCTCCAAACCAACCCCCCCAAAATTCCAGCCGCAGGCAGCTCACCCGGACACAGACACATCCTGAAAGCAATGCCGCAGCCAGGCAGCCGCGAAGAAACCCCTCCGGAGCGCTTGTAACAACTCAGGGTACGGCAGGAGGCGATGGCTCAGCAGCCGAGCCTGGTCCCCCGCAGCAGGCGGGCCGGGAGTGCCGCTGCCCCGGCCCCGTGGGGCTGCGCGGCCCGGGCGCGGAGCCAGCCGCCCTCGTCACCTCCACAGGTACTTCTGCTCCTCATCCTGCAGCCTGCACCCACAAACAAACCGCGCACCACCACCCCCAAAAGAAAAGCCCCAGGAAAGACACCCCCTCTCCAAAATGGCAGGAAAACGGAAGCAAATCGTGCAAATTAAAAAAAAAAAAAATAAATAAACGCGCGGAAAACAGGAGAAGGAAGAAAGAGAACGTGCTGGCTCACCTGCGCAGCGCGGCACGGCGGGCGCCGCGGGGGAACGTGGAGCGGCTGTTTGCAGAGGGGGGCGGGAGCGAAGAAGGAGGGGGGAAAAAAAAACAAACTTTGTTTCTTTCTCTCCGGGACTCAGCGAAAGCGTCACTTCCTAGTGCAGCAAGCGGGGAGGCTCCCGGGCCCGCGCTCCTCAACTCCTCCTCCTGCTGCCTGCCTCCTCCTCCCTCCACCGCGCAGCTCCCCGCGGGCCCTCAGCGCCTCATGCCGGCACGGGCCTGGGCCCCCTGCCCTTGTCCACAGATCTCCGCTTGACCTTCTGCGCTTGGCTGTCGCTGCTGTTGGCAACGAAGGAGAGGAAATCCCCAACGAGTGAGGGGCGGGCAGAGAGTTTGCAGCATTGATTTGAAAGCCAAGCCCTGCAAAATATTGTCCAATACCCGGCGGAAAGCGCCGCTGTGATGCCCCGAGTTCAGAGCCAGCGTCTTCAGCGAGATAAGGCTTCGTGTCCTTTCTCTCTAAAGAAAAGCAAGCAAAGAGCTTTTGGTTTTTAAGGAAACCCTTGTACCAAAGAAAAACATGCTTTTCTGTTTCCCCCTTTTGGTCCCTTTTCTCACTTTTTCAGAAGAAAAAGTGGAGAAAAAGAAAAAAAAAGGAGGGAGAAAGGACGTTAGTCCAATGCAAATCTCAGGTCATGCCTATATTCTTGGCTGTTTTACCAGCACCTGAAATTTACTTTCACAATAGCTCATACTTCTGAGGTTTCTAAAAATGTCCAGCTCCTCTTCTGGAATATGGCTTCCTCTGCTGCCTTGGCCAAGAATGAAAAACACAGTGTGCTGACAAATGCAGGCACGCTACTCTACCCTACTAAGGCAGGAAATAAAGAAGCTGCTTTGTCATTGCTCCCTCTGTAGACTGCTCTGCTACTTGAGTTTGTTAACAATCAGCGAAACTTTTAGATTATAAAATAACCTTTAGACAGTATTCACAGATTAGACTCACAATCAGTGAAATCAGCGAGCAACATGAAAATGCCAAACATTTTTCTTCAATGTGCATGTTGCCACATGTTTACCTCCATCCAGGCTCAGATCATTCAGTGCACACAGCACAGCAGCATTGCTAGATTTTGGGTTTTCTTCCAGACCAGCAGGGCAGTTTCCCTTCTAGCATGTATTGCCTTATAGAGTGAAATATAGAAGTAACTTCTGCACTGCTCACTGTAGTTCGTGTTTCTTTCACAACAGCTCCTTGCAGAACTTTTTACCAGGAAAGCTAAAAGATGTGTAGAAACAGGAGCCCAGAGAAGTGACTTGCCTATGACTACAGATGCATAACCAGGTTACTCTGATGAGTCCCAGGTCAGCAGTCTAATTACCACACCCAGTCTTTTCCTGTCATGGTGCAGAGGATAACAGTGAGACACATGGTGCTGAAGAGCAAAATAGTAGCCACAGGTACTACTGGTAAAGGTTTTTTTTTCTTTCACAACCAGAGGTATCATTTGATGCAAGACCTTCTCAATAGGACCTTCAAGGAAAACTCTGCTATAGCACCATTAATACATTTACTCTTCCAAACTCATGATAGACAGGAACAATAGGTCAATAACTATTTAAATCAATACAGAAAGAATATTCCCAGTTGTTCACAAATTACCTAATATGTAAAGCAAACATAAATTATTGAACATCTAATAACTAGCTGTAGTCAAAGGCATACAACTCATTCATTTAATTTACCCTAATAAAGATTGAAAAGAGAGATTCAACAAACTGGAGTTATTTCCTCTCTGTTATGTTAGGCAATTGGTGCCTCCCATGAAGTACATCAGATATTGATGAGATTGAAATTACTTATGTCAGCTTTCACTGGGGGGAGAACAAACCCAACCAAAAATAAACCCAAACCCCACCAATCTTCTATGATTTTAAATAATGTTCTAACAGCAAAGTGTATCTCTTTGTTCCAGACAGAACAAATGCATGTTGTACTTCACCTGTTTGGAGGCTGGGAGCAAAATGACGAGCAGCATCTTGTATTTCACAATACTTAATCACGTAAAAGCAGCAGACAAAGGCAGAAACGTCACCATCCGGCTACAGAAGCTAAATTGCGCCGAGCAGGGAGTGTGCTTTCTGCCCTGCTCTAGGAGATATTTTAACTTGTTGGGTTTGATAATTCCCTCCTAAATAACATATCAGGTAGATAGGAATCCTGCTGAGCCAAAGACAACATAGCAACCACAAGGACAAAGCTGAAACACACTGTAAGATGCAAAATCTATAGGAAAGGATGACTGTATTTCCTAAACATACCACATGGGATGAGAACAAAAACAAGCAAGCAGATAGGTACGCCAACTAGTTTATAGATATAAAATAGAAGAAACACTTCAAAGACACCATGATGTTTACAGAGCTGTTTGTTAAGTGTTTATCTTACTGAGCAATTAAAGTTTTATGAAGTGTTTTGTAAGGATTTTACAGTTATACACTCTTCAATTGTTTCTCCATGCCTCACATTACATGCTCCTTACATCTTTGCCAGAGCCAGCCATCATAATTTTCTTCTTTTCAGTAACAGCTTTTGCTATGCTTTTAAAAAGTTTTTCTTGCTCCTTTTCTCAGCATATACTGAGATTACATGATGGCTGCACGTCTATCAGCTTTACCCTGACAAAACTTGATACACACGCATTCCCTGTTACGTCACTATTTTATTACTACACTGAAGGAGATTGGAAGATCTCCTGGCTATCAGCATATAAAATCTTAGTTTTCTTTGGCTTGTACAGACACATCTTGTAGTGTACCAACATCGACTCATATCATTAATACCCTGGATTGCACTGAGTCAGAATTTGGATTAAAGACTATGCTTTGCATACTCAAGTTTGCAAAACCGAGCCACAGGCTCAGTAGGTGGCACTCTTTTTGCCGCATCAGAGTAGAGACAAGGCCCCATCCTCTTTGTAATTCTCAGGAGTTGAACGTGTGCTCCAGTGTGATGCGTGATACTGTGGAGTCATTCGTTCTCCCTGAAATTAGGTATAAAATGAAGGTATTAACCACTATGGCTAATAAAAAAGTATTTACACCCTTTGTAATAGGAATTTCAGAGTCTAAGCCTAATGCTTCCACCTCATAATGACACTGACATTTCCTCTAAAATTTCAATAGGATGTGATTTTTATTTAAAATTATTAATGTCAGCGTAAACCAGTAATTAATAGCTGCAATGTTTATCCCATAAATATATTCAATGCTCAGAGGCAGGGCTGCCTCTAGACAAGCCAGAGAATAGACTGACAGGAACCACGTGAAGTTCAACACAGACTAATGCAAAGCCCTGCACTTTGCCCAGACTGACCTGCCATTGCACAGACTGGGACTGGCAGGACACTCAGTGACACTGAATAAGATCTGGGGGTCCTGGTGGACAGTGGGAGAAACACCAGGCAGCAGTGAAGGCTCACACCATCCTGACCTGTATAAAGAAAATCTGAGCTAGGTCAAGGGAAATTACTATTTCTCTTTACTCATCATTTGGTAGCCTGTGTCTGGAATACTGTGTGCAGTTTTGGGCAACCCAATATAAAAAAGATGTTAATAAACTGGATCCAATAGAAAGTCAAGATGGTCAGGGGCTGGAACAGATGTCCTCAGCAAGGAGGCTGATGGAAACAGTGGTCATTTCAACCAGCTAGTGAGGATAGTGAAGCAATGAGCAACAGCGTCTGATTTCAGTGTTGACCCTGGTTTGAGCAGGAGACTGAACTAGTGACCTCCCAGAATCTCCTCCAACTTGACTAATACTATAATTCAAGAAGCAAATCCTTTTAACTCACATAAGAGGAGACCTAATTAAATTACAGTCAAATCGTTTGAAAATGTCTTGTAGGAAATACGACTGATTGTATCTGTTTCAGATTTGTTGGGCTTTATTTTTGAGGTTGTGAATTTAGAAGACCATCAGCCTAATTACAAATAAAGCCATTCCCTCATAGTCACCATTTCCCACCACTATTACAGGAGAAAATGTTCATAAAAATGGTTTTCATACAAGACCAATTACTTTATACTACAGAGAAATTTTAGTTTTTCCAATACCAATGTCTGTCTCCCATCTTTGTCAGAATTAATCACTCAGGTTGGAAATATTATGCTAGGGCACAACTTCTCTTGGGAAATTTGACACAGACAGATAGAATGTTTGGAAAGAAGGGGTTTGGCCTATTTAAAAGAGTTTTCAAAAAGAAAAAACCTTTGTGCCTATATTTTACTCTTCATATCTGAGTTTAAAATTAAAACACTTAATTCAAGCTAGATTTTAGCAAGATTCAGCTTCTTTGATCACCCTGGGGAGAAAATACATGTATTTATAGAGCATGCGTGTGTAGAGCATGCATATGTAGACACACACAGTGTATCATGACCTGCTCCCTGAGAACCAGGAGGAAACCTTGTTACATGAGGGAAAGGGAGGGACGCTGTGGTTTAAAGAAACCACATGTGAAACAAAGTTATTCACATTGCTCAAACACTACTGAAAGAAGCTCAGATGCCATGGTGGAAAGCCAGCACGGGAATCTATGAAGTACCAAATTAGATGGCATGCTGAAAACCAGGACTGTTGATCCTTTCTTCCTAATTTTGCTAGCTTGTGTAGCTTTAAAAAGACTTTGTAGAATTTTTGCATTTACTATCACTTATCCCAGTATGCCACATTATTTGTTTGTTTGTTTTACAAACAACAGTCTGTGGTAACATTGTTCACTAAAATAGATAAAAATACAGTATTGGAAGAAGCTAAGTGGTGAGCTGAAGGCTATGTGGAGGTTGGATAGCTGAGCTTTGGTTAGCTCCAAATGCTCAAGTCCACATGCAAACTCTTCTGTCACACTATACTGTTCCTGTATTTTAGGAGCTCAATATGCAGATCGTACTAAACTCCAACATGCTCCATCACCAGAGTGTCACCAATCTACACGTACAATAATAGGACACCAAATGCTTCTTGCTGTTCAATTGACTGAATAGTGACACAAGTCCTTCTGAAAATTAGGTTCAAGTTACCTTAAGCTAGGATAATACTTAAAAAAACCTAACAACAACAAAAAAGATTTTTTTTTTTAAAAAAAGCTGCCTGTAAACTGCCTCTGCTCTTTTCTTAAATATTTATTGATTATAGTTCTTACATACTGTGTGAGAGGAACAATTAGAAAATTAACTGATGAATATATGTATATTAGAACTCTAAAAATGTAAAGCACCATAAATTCTTTAGCTCTATTTAACTATTTATCATCATAATTTAGATAACATAAACAATAATGCTACTACCTTGGGAAAAGTCCACAGTCAAGTAGCTCTCAACAAGATCAAGAATACTTCAGATCAGTGGAAATACTCCTGAAAAACATGGTAGGCAAGAAATATCAAGAACTGTTAGGCTTATGTCAATTTTTAATCCTAATACAAATTTTTAATGCTATAATCACTTCATGGGATGCAGTTGGGCTGAAGTTAAGGGGGTAGAAAAGTTCACAGTTTGGAGCCAAGATCAAGTGCTGAGAACAGGAATGACTGCCGTGCAGTTGCAACGTAGCTCAGGCACAGCCACATGCAAGAGCCTCAGCTTAAAGCAGCTCCCAAGAAAATGTGGCAGAAACCCACCACGGGGCTTGTTTTGGCAGGTAACTTCCACTAAAGCTTCTTCTGTCTGTCCTTCCCCAAGATAACCAGCTGTGCTTTCTTTAAGCTGGCTTCAAGCCCAGGCAAAGAAACCCCCTAGAGGCACTCAGAGTCCTAACAACAACAAATGAACAAGAAAAGACATAGTGACAGCATGTACTACAAAGTAATATTCACAGCTTGGTTGAATTTAGTGTAATAACAGAAATAAAGACTGAAATTTGAAAGAATAAGATGTGATATTTTTTCTCTCTTTGTATAACACTGATGTTATTTACTAGGAATTAGTATTACAGACAATAATCTAGGCTGTTTCTTTAATACTCTGAGTAGACCAATTTCTTATTGAAGCATGCAGAAGTTAATTAATTCAATCATTAGGCTATTTAATAATATAAAAATAAGACCTGCCCCACTGACATCAAGTAACTGGTAATAACTAATTGTTTATAAATATTTGCAGGATTCTGGAATATTTGCAGGATTCTGGAATATTTGTGTTATGTATTATTTATATGTGCAATATATATATATGTATGTATGTATGTGTATATATAGAAGAACATCCTTAAAGTCATCTCTTACAGAGAACATCAACTAGGAAATTCTTGTGAGCTTCAGTAGCTCATATATTACAAGCAGCAATCTCAAAGCCCATTTCAAATCATTTGACACTTGCAGTCATTCAAGGAACTTTCAGCCCAAACAGGTTTTAGTGACAATGACTCAGAACCATTGCAATTAAATTGAAGCATATGCTGCATAAATCTAGGGGCATCAGGGGAATCAGAAAACGAGCATTTGCTAACACCAGGTTCCGTTGGTAGCCCATGGTGCTCTCTCCTGAGGATTCATCCCTATTCCATCACATAAATAAATTACAGAACAGCAAGGGAACATAAACCACAGTGGGAGACACCAACATGTATAAATAAGACTTATGTGACAGGCAGGTACCAAATACAGAAGATAATCTGCAACCACATAATTACGCACCTTGATGACCTTGTCTGTCCCTCTACTCCTTAATCCTTCTTTTCTGTCATTCTGTGCTTGCCTCTGCTGGCAGTTTGCATTGGCGCAAGCCAGGCTGCAGCTTCTTCTGTCCATCACCATTACACTGTAGCATTTTTGGTGAATTGCTGTGCAGTTTCTATTCTTCTCAGATTCACAAGCAAGTTGCACCATTCTGATTTCCATACCTGGAATCCAGTAGTATTTTGGCAATCCTCCATGATTCCTTCCAATACCAAGCTGTGACCTATCCCAACCAGTTGGTCTGTTTGTGATCTCTGAATATTCCTTATTTTTTGCATAAAGTACATTGCATATTCCATTATAAGGAAAATTGATTCAGTTACTCTCTATATGTTTATTAGTAAAAATCTCATTATGGAGTTTGTTCTTCTTTCCTCTCCTTATCCTTTTTTAATACAAAATTTACAGGGTTTTTTTTCTTGTCAATGGGAACCTTAAAAGGCTTGTACTTGTAGTACAATCGACAACATTTTTTTCCCCATTTCTACATAGTGCATAAAACACAATTTCATAGCAGTAGCCCTATCTAGAATGTGGTATTCCAAGGCAGGAATGCTTCCCAAATACAGATGTAATTGTGTATATGGTCCACTGGCCATTTGAGCGTTATTTATGTTTTCTGTTAGCCAACAGAAACACGGATCTTCATGGCTGTCACAGGACTGTCAGCCTGAAGGAAATGCAGCAATTCCAAAAGGAAGCAATGAAGTATTTATCAATGCATCTCAGACATTTGCAAGTACTCTCAAAACCCTCCCTCCTGCACACTAAGGAGGATCTTTCCTCCCTTGCAAATGCATGCTCCTCCCTCATCTCCCCCCAGCCCTGCTCCTGCAGAGATTTCTCCAGCTCCTTGAAGCCACAGTGGACTGAGAAAGCAAAGGATATTATCGGGAGGAGGATAATAACCAAGATCTACAGGAATGCACATGAGCCATGAAGGCAACCATGGAGAAAGTATCCAGATACCAAGCTCGAGTATTCTGTCTCTGCTGGATTTACCATAGGGTCTGTTTATATGTACTTGTTAGTTTCTGTATCTTTCCTCATATGTATGAGAGAGGCATCCTCCAATATCACTACTGCCTCAAGCAATAAAAAAAGCAATCACTGTCTTTTTCACAGCAGAATCTGTACCCCACAAGGAGTGTTCTGAATATGTTGTCTTTGTTGTGCTCCTAACAGAAGAAATTCACCGTGCTCAAGGCAGGGAATAACAAATCCACTGTGCACTAATCACCTTAGAATCATGACATTGGGCTTCACATATCAATGTACATCACAGAAAAGATGGAGAAAACATCTAGAGTTTCTCAAGAATGGGAAGTGGTTCAGGAAATTTGCATCCAAAAACTGCAGGAGGAAAAAAACTGCCCAGCTAAGAAAAAACCAAAACAACCTTTCCCAAAAAAACACAAAAAACACTAAACACAGAGACAACCCCCAAACCTCCTCTTATCTTGAAACTATGAATATTAAGAAAAATTATCAAATTTTAGGATCTTCATTCTTAACATCTGTACCACTAAGAAAACAAATGTTACTGCTGTTCATTTCAGGCATATACAACAGTAGGATGTTTGGGGTGTTTTTCCTTTTGGGGAAAGATTTGTGGAAGCTCTTGAAAAGATGTATATTGGCTGAGGAGCAGAAGACATCAGAAGTTCAAAGCAACACAGAAGACAACAAAGAGAACTTCATAACAACAAAACACTCTCATAGTTCATAATGAAATCTGATTTTCTATTTGCAGAGTGGAGCATTGTTGTGCAGGAAGCACACACAGAAATTGACACAGACATAAAAAATTAGGTAATGGAGTTAAACAGGAACATATTTTTCAGCCTCCAAGTTGTAGTGCTTGAAACAGTGAGAAAAGACTATTTGTAGAAATAATTTCACAAGTTCACTTGGACAAGCTTGCCTATCACAAGCTCCTTGATTTGTAGACCTGAAATCTCCAACTAGTCATGTACTGCTATAATTAAAATACTCAACCGTTTTGTCAGAACTAAGATATAGCCTATTTATTCCTGCCAATTAGCATTCATGATTATATTTAAAATTAATGTGACATGCAGTGCTTGCAAAGGCAGTATCCATTAAGTGATCTAGAGGTTGTACTGTTAGTACTATCTTGCATGGTACACCACAGAAGGCTACACAAAAAACAGAAAGGCATCTAAACAAGCTCTCATTTCCTCAGTGGATGTAGAAATAATATCCCCAATGCCTTGAGGAACTGTCATTCAGGAATGGCAGAAAGCTTTTTTACTGCCTACCAGCTATTTTGAGTAAGACACAGAGTCCATTTATAATCTGAAGCCTGTTTTGGTGAGCTGCCTCAGCCCTTCCAGTTACCAGTTGTTGATCACTGTCTAAAAGACAACCCTCACAGTTGTTCTGCAGCTGTTTAGCAGATTGAGAAGAGTTGTTGTCTAAGTTTCACATGTTCAATAAAATCCTTTATTACCCATAATAAGAAGGATAAGTACAGTCTTCTAGAATACAGTAGCTGGCGCTATTAATTCTGTCCAGGCCAGTTGTGCTTACTGATCCCTCTTCTTTTCCTGAGAGGAAACAGCTGAATGTCTCTGCAAATGCTCATTCCTAGGCCGGCAGAATACAACAGCTGATTTACTGATATCATAGTCATTAATAATTGACTGATAACAACCAAGTGCTGTAAATTTCCAGAATGTTCACATACTGAATGGATGAGAAGCTTTCTACTAATATCCAGCAGCCCTGAAACAAGCCCTACACAAAGATCCAAAAATATGCCTTTGGTTATCTTGAGACTTTGCAAATCTACATAGTTCTCTTTGACAAACCACTACTTGCTTTTCAGAAATAGCACTGCAGAAACATGATGCTAGTGCGAGAGAAGTTCCTTCAGAAGCAGTTTCCTCTTCATTCATTTTCCTCCTTGTTTACACCTACCATTTATTCTCCTTTCATCAGCTTTCATCTTTATCTACATCCCAAATGTGTTTTTCCACACTTAGGTTGAAACCCACAACATGGATTTCTCAATTCTATTTGATCAAGGATTAGCATACCAAGGAGTCTTACAAGGAAGCTACCCTACATATACTGTGTATGACTTCCCAAAGCCCTATACACATCCCTCATATGAACAATTTTTTTCCAATTTGAAAAGACTAATTTATTTTTGTGCTTGTATAAGCAATTAGCATTAGTTCTTCTAGCAATAGGGTGCATTAATTAAAAATACAGAGCAGGTTTCCAATTAATTTGAATTTCAGTTATGAAAAAGAATGCAAACACCATGAAGTGATCTGTTAATATTAGGATTTTACTGTGCAGCACAGACTGTCACCCACTGCTGCCTCTTGGTCTGATGCAGCAATCAGTATCATTTTCAACAAATGGTGCTCATATGTTTTCTGTCCTTAATTCAGACAGAAACACTTGACCATTTGCTATCAGCAACTTGAAACTAAAGAAACTTAGCATAGTTCAAGTTTGATTTTACAAGGA
The DNA here is from genome assembly GCF_017590135.1 of Pyrgilauda ruficollis. Lineage (NCBI taxonomy): Eukaryota > Metazoa > Chordata > Aves > Passeriformes > Passeridae > Pyrgilauda > Pyrgilauda ruficollis. The sequence continues at coordinate 6,552,483 of NW_024512543.1, forward strand.
TCATTTTGTGTTCTGAATAAGTCATCTGAGCTTTTGTGATCACATTTCTTCCTTTGCCACATTTTTCAGGATGGTCTAGTATGTTGGAATCTCACATAACACGGCTTAGTTTGTAACAAACTCAGTTTTTTCTGAGTGATAAATTTAGTTTTCTTTTCACTAAATATTGCAAATTTCCATGCACATAGGTTGTGAAACAAATAAAAATAAGGGATAACTTGCATTTAATAGCTTTTTTTAAAATTTGGCAGTACATTTTAAACTGGAAAAGCCAGCAGTAAGAAGAAAAAATTTCAAGGTTATCAGTATTCTTCACTTAAAAACACTTTGATCTTTCCTGTTTTGAATTTTGCACTACAAATCATATACAACAACTACAGGGCATAACAACAACATTTTAATTTTAACTTTTCAGTGGTGATGTTTTATATACTACGTTGGGAAAATTCAAGGTCTTTTTGTTGTGAAACAGACATCTTAGAGTATGACAGAAAAAAACATACTTATATTAAAATTCACTGGTTGCAGATTTCAGAAAGAGTACTAGTAGAACCTTTTTTTTTTATGTGTAACTGGGAGATATCATTAAATGGAAATGGCACACAAGGCAATAAAGAAAGAAACCTCCTACACAGACGTAGGATGCTTATCCAGCAGCGTGGTTCTAAAACAGAAGTTCTTAATTTCCCCAAGCCTGCTGCAGTAAAAAATGAAAGATGTGATTCTGACGTGATACTGCACAGCAACAAGATCATTTTCATCTACATAATACTCAGGTCATTTATAAAAATTAAATAAGTAGTTACACCAAAATAGATTTCAGAAACTGTCACTAACAAAATAAAGACAACAGGAAGATCATTCTCTGCAGCAAGCATTTCAGTGTTTTGTTTCTTCCCTTAAGGATGAAGAAAAGGCACAGACAGATAAGGAACCAAAATAATGAATAAAAGTTTATGATGATCAAATAGTAATAATCAGTGTCAGATTGTAAACTGATAACACATTGTACTCACTTTTTATGGTATTAGAAAGTTTTCTAAAATACCAAATGGTTAAAGATCAGGCCCAACATTCATGGGAAACACTTTTGAGCCTGTGTTTTCTTTACAGAATTCACATCTTAAGGTGCATTATTATCATATGATACTTTTCTTTATTTGCAAAATAAAGAAATGAATGTGATTCTTCAAGATGTGTCTTACAGATAGTCTTCAGTGTAAACCTGTATCAAAATCAGCAGTTTTGACTAGCAAAGTGTGTTTATAGAGCAAAGCTTCCTTATTATCACAAAAATTTTTAATGACAGAGCAAATCCAAATCCTACCTATGCCCTTTGGCCTGTCAGAACCCAGATGAAGGTTTTGAAATGATGACAAAGAAAGATGGGTTGAGACATTCCAAGCATGAAACATCAGAAAACCAAGTTACCATTAAAAATAGCAATAGTTTCTTACCTGTGTACTTATCTGTAGATGAAGCCCACTTTGTGATTAGGCAGCAATTAGCATCAGAAGGCATTAGTCTCATATGACATCTTAGTGTCACCTGCAAAACTTTCCCAAAATATCCCCTCCTCAAGCTAATGCTCAGTCCATAATACATTGTGGAGTTTGTTTCTTTTTACAAAAGAGGACCTGCATGAATAAAAACTGCAAAAGCAGAATCAAGTCAGAAATGGATGGTATAACTTGAATTGGATGATAATTTGCTCTCCCCAGCTGTCTACCCTTTCTAAAATCTTCAGCCAACAGGGAGTTGAGCTGGTCACAAATCACCTTTAACCTGGCTCCACGGAATGTCACTCTGACATGAAGTCAGCTGAATAGCTCAGTTCAACCTCAGCAGCTGTCCCAAGCTAAAATTTTTCTGTTCGTATATTGCATCACTTACGCTGATTCAGAGTCACTGCACACTGCACACAGCCATTACAGGCTCTAATGACCTAAGGTGTTACTGTCCTCTCCTGAAGTTACTGCATCCACAACTTTGCTGCCAGAACAAATCATCTGCAAACTCCTAAGGTATTTCATGCAAACATATGTGGATTAGCTCAAGTTACACTCAATAGCACTTCATGCTGTTGGCTGACATTGCGTCGAGTGAACAGGGGAGGTTTCTCATTCTGGTCTCCTGGCTCAGCAACAAGGGCAAGAAACTTAACTGAAGTCTAGTAAATGAATAGTTTAGAAAACCAGAAACATCAAATCTATCAGAGATGACTTTGCAATAATTTTTCTTGCTGCAGCCTGAAATGGTGCTTTAGAATTCGTAGGATAAGCAAACTGGTTTTATTACCCAAGAACATGGTGTTCAACAGAGTTCTTCCACAAGGTCTCTTTATCAGTGGAGAAACACACCTTTTCTCAAGATACCTCACTTCTCTGAAGAATAGATTAAAAATGTTTCTCTAACTTTCTGTACCCTTAGAAAAATTCTTCCCCCCAGCAGATGACATCTTACTTTCCTACCATATAAGACACATATTACATCAAAAATAAAGATTTAAATTGTGCTGAGCATTTCTGTTCACAGATTCCATGAAGGATGTTCCTTGAGCGATCACATAGACCACTTTGCTCCCTAAACACACAGGCTAAAGAATCTGCTGTCACTTTGAGCTCATGCACACCCCAGGGAATTTTTACAGCCAAAACACACCTGCACGTCAGTTACATAAGCAACATCTGCATTATTCATCTAGAGAGATTTAAAGACTACTTATTATGGTGACATTAATTTAAAATAATAAAGAAGAGGCACATATCTGCCAAGAATGAGCAACCCATGAACATGGCAATGTGTAAAAGGAGAATTATTATGGCATACACTCATAAATATGACCCATGAGCCCAGCAAATCCTGGAATTTAGATTATTTTGTACTTTAAAAACATCTAAGCCTCACAGTGTAGGCAGAATATGTAAGTTTGTTGCTTCTATTTTAAGAGCAGGTAAACATGAACAAACAGGTGGTTTGGAGTCAGACACAGTCAGTTAATCTTAAAGGAGAAAAAGAAGAAAGCCTCCAGACTTTGATTTTTGAGCTCTATTTTAACTATTAGTTTTGGCTTCACTGAAATTGATGGCAATATGATTTTAACCACTATTAACAAGACAGCTGTTTCACTTTTACACTTTATCCAAGCTTACACATGATTTTGGGAGCCAATGACTTTTTATCCATGAGCTTTTTTCCCTCCCCTCTTTGTTCAAAAAGGATCAAATGGGAATATTTTTATCTCACCATGTGGTTAAGAAATATTTTTGCTTGCTCAAATTTGCCTGAAGTTGGTCACAGGATACCTTGAGGATCTGTTCAGTGATGTAAGGCTCCCCTGAATGACATTCCCTGTTTGGGTAGGCAGCAGTGATTTGCTGTCCATGACCACAACCATCTTCCAGCTCAAACACCTCCTCCATTTCATCTCTGCCCCATCTCTGACTGACTTTAAAATTATCACATCAATGTTCATTTAGACTTGTTTATAAGTGGTAGCAGCCGCTAATGTCTCTTCTGTAACAACTATTCCACAATGGCCAGCTTGCATAGATGGTATTATATCACATATGGGGTGACTTTGTGCAGCTTAGTTCAGTCTGGGGTGAATCAAGCCAAACCTCAAAAAAGCATTTTTAGAGTAGAAAAAGTATCCACAAGCCAAGTCAGTGCAGAATAGCTTTTGCACTTTAAATTCATACCAAAGTTTATTTTACAATAGCTTCACTTAAAAAGTACTTAACAAAAGAGACAAGGAGGGACGTGTATGTGTGTGTGTGTGTGCATGACCATAAAGGTTAAGCAGCAAACTACAGATGATTGCTGCAACTATCTCCAGGATAACCTTGTTTGTAGAGGAAACACAGCCACCCTGTGCCAGGCCAGGCAAGAGAAAATGGGGTTGTACAGAGATTTTTAAATACTATTTTATGTGTTTGGGTTAAAGGTCTGGGGTTTTTTTTGTACTTTTATCAAACACCAGAAGTTGTATTGCCATTATATTATATAACACAGGGGTAAAAATATATGTACATGTGCCAATATACGACATATTTTTGTCTTCCTGCACTTTCCTTTCAATTATAACTAGTCATTGAGATACACAATTTATAAATGAACAGGAAGTTCTCCAGTAATACATTTAATAATATTTTCCTATTTGTTCATGTAGTGACCTGTGACACTGTTTTCTGAAAGAATTATTTTTGTAATTGTGCTGCTCTTTTCTTGCACAAGTAGGAGGCAAGTCAGTGCTCATTCTTTTGAACGCAGGCCTCCTACTCACAAGATGTGCCCATTTGAAACTCTGAAGATTATTTCAACCCTGATTACTTGCTTTCAGTGCATTGCACCCACAATCAGTGCACCTGTAATGAGGTCAGATGATACATGCTGGGGAAAAAAAACACATGGAAGTACGAATCCTCTTATTTACATAATTCGTTTTTCCCCCTCTAGACTATTCCAGTTCCAATGATGTTATTTCAACTAATGTGAAATGCAAAGTTTTGTATATTATGGTGGAACAAATATAAATCATTCACTTAAACCTATATTACAGTGCTATGGGTCAAGCTACAAAAGAAAGGTTTTGCTTGCCTTCATGTGAGAGGCAGAGTACAAAGCCATCAGCATCATCAATCTGGAAGAGTTTTTCCAGGCTGAAGCAGTCACTTCAGGCTCCACAGTAATTGCTACCGACTCAGTGGCCACTTTACAGACCCGTCTGTCCTTCCAGCACAGTGAATCACTACAACATAGGGTGAGTACACAGAGTAATCATGTCAGGCAGTACCAGGACCTAAGCCTCATCGCAGGAAAGCCCTGGGTCTTGCTACATGTTTTTTAAGGAAGAAAACATCTTCATCTGTATTCAAGCACAGAAGTAGCACATATATAGTAAATACATTATATTGCACACAACAGCAACTTCAATGCAATTTTAGGAATAGCTATCAAACAATTCTGTATTACAACAATGAACAAAATCTAATCCACTGGAACATGCAAGGAGCAAACGTGTCCCAGTGTTACACAAAGGAACTGTGCCCTCATAAACTGTAAATGCCTTCTCCCAGTACCTCAGTTTAACAAGGCCAAGTGCCAAATCCTGCACTTGGATTACAGCAACTCCATGCAGCACTACAGGCCTGGGGAAGAGTGACTGGAAAGCTGCCTGGAGGTAAAGGACGTGGGGATGCTGGTTGACAGCAGAAGGAACACCAGCCAGAGTGTGCCCAGCTGGCCAGGGAGGCCAGTGGCATCCTGGCATGTACCAACAACAGTGTGGCCAGCAGGAGCAGGGCAGGGATTGTCCCCCTGCACTCAGCACTGGCACGACCGCACCTTGAGTCCTGTGCCCAGTTTTGGGCCCATCACAACAAAAAAGACATGGAGGTGCTGGAGCAGATCCAGAGAAAGGCAGTGGAGGTGGTGAAGGGTCTGGAGCACAGGTGTGATGAGTGGCTGAGGGAGCTGGGAGAGTTTATCCTGAGGAAAAGAAGACTTGGTGGGTGAGTGGGAGAACCTTATTATTGCTCTCTACAATTCCTGGAAGGAGATTGTAGCCACCGGAGGACTGGTCTCTTCTCCCAGGCAGCCAGCAACAGGTCAAGAGGAGATGGCCTCAAGCTATGCCAGAAGAGGTTCAGGTTGGACATAATGAAGAATTTCTTCACTGAATCAAGCATTAACTGGAATCTGGCTGCCTGGGGAAAGGGTGGACTTGCATTCCCTGGAGGCATTCAAGGAACCATATGTGGCACTTAGTGTCCTGTCTAGTAGACAGGGTGTCCAGTGAAAGGTTGGTCCCGATGTTCTGGGAGGCCTTTTCCAATCTTAATGATTGGGTGTGATCATGCGATTCAGGGGACATCCCGCCACAGCCCCTCACACCGCCACGGACGGGCTCGGGCCATCGCCGCTTTAAGGCTGGGTCTCCCCGGCGTTTCCCTGTTTAAGGACGGCGCGCGTGCGCGCGGGGCCGGGCCGGGCCGGGCGGGGCGGTCTGGGGCGCTCGGGTCGGCTCAAGGTGAGCGGGAGCTGCGGGCTCTGAGGGGCGCAGCGGTACCGGGGGCGGGCCGCGGGTCCGCCTGGGGGCCCGGTGCTTGGTAGGGCTCCTATTCTCCTTCCCAGGAGTCGTATCCTCAGGGAGTAGCACCTCCTCGCTACAGGGCAGGTAGGGGCACAGGTGCGGAAGAGGCTGCTGGCATTGCCCGGTCCCCGGAACGCGAGCTGGAATCGAGCTTTACTGAGCCCCTGATCAGAGCGCGTCCCGGGGCGGTGCAGGCGTTCCTGAGGAGAGGAGCTGAGCCCACCGCAGCCCCGGAGCTGCCTGTAGGACTGAGCCCCCTGCGCTGCCTCTCTGGATTCTCTCTCCTGGGCTGCTGTGCCTGCGGCTTCCGAAGCTGGTAATGGCTCCTCTGCAAGGCTCTCTGCAGGGGCTCTTCTCTTCCACCCTTGGCAGCGCTGCTTTCTGACTTGGGCTTCGGGCATACCTGGGAACCCGGATAGTCACTAGGCTCTCACGTGGGAGCCTGCAAACTGCATTATAGGCTTCTCAAAAAACCCATCGGGTGATGCTCCTGCCATCCTGGGGACAATCTGTATTCCTTATGTGAAATTCTGACAAGAAGAAATAGGCTTTCTGTATATAGAAGATATACAGATGCGGTATTCTAAAGAGTTTTGTGCAACTCTAATGCAATGCAACTACTTAGTGAGGAAAAAAAAAAAAGTTCAAGATGTGGTACCTAAAAGCTTTTAGATTTTTATTTTTTTTTTTGGCACCTGAATCTGAAAAAGTAAAGTGTATACAGTCCTATCGTATGTAGATATTAATGAGTATGCTTCCTGGAACTTTTGATTTGTAGGTCAGTGAAATCTGATAAAAAGCTGAAATATATTAAGCTTCTTGGGGGTATAAAAAAAGAGATGTCTGGATTAAAATCCTACTACTATTGTTTTTCTTCTTCATCTGCTTCTTCCTTGGAAGAAAGATTGGAGCCTGCCCTCAACACTTAGAGTGTGTCAGAAAATCCACATTAAGAAAACACTATGGGAGAGACTTCTCATGAGGGAATTCAGTGATGAGACATTAGGAAATTAGGAACATTAGGAAATCAAAATGTATTGGTTCAGTTCATGAAAGTATTTAGCTTTTTATGGCATGTATTTTTGTCCATTCCTGACAGTCAGTATTGATTCTGGCTTGCCATTAATTAACATTCATCAAATGTAGAGTTCCTTATCAGAGCTGGTAGAAACTTTGGTGCTTAATCCAGGTAGAAACTTTGGTGCTTAATCCATTACGTTTGCTTTTCCATTTACCTCACCTTGCCAGTTACAGTTGTCTCTTGTTTTTTCACCAGTCATTCCCACCTCAATTTGCTTGGTTGTCTCATTCATTGTTCCCACTATCTTCAGTTCTCTCTGCCCATTCTTTTTTCCTCTTCTCTGCTTTACTGACCATTAAGTTGCTATTCTTGTCATGTTTCTCTGTTCTTGCTTACTCCTAGTCCCAGTTCTTCCCATCTTTTCTTCCTGCACGTTCCTCATTCAGAGTCATTCTTGAAATTTCTTTCCTTGAGTTTACTTTGAGGATCCTTGCTCCAGCCATTTTGACATCACAGTTTCAGAAGACTTCCAAATCTTTTGCTCTGTTTAGATTGCCTGCCTCCTTGCTGCCTAGGCCTGATACAGGACTACCTGTTCTTCCTTTTGCTTTTTAACTAGCCTGCATCTGGCATGAGCTTTAATGACTTGGAAGCAGGTGACTCGTTTTGGCAAGAGTATAGGCAGCTGAAAACTCTGCCTTATGGACAGTCACAGAAACACGAAGTTCTGGGAACCAAGCCCAGGGCAAACAAACTGGAGCATTTTAACACTGAGGAATTTATTTAACTTTTTAAAAGGAGTTGTCACATGTCTCTGAAACAGTGGGGAAAGAAAGGCAAGGGGAGACAGAGATAAGGGTGAAACTGGGCTAAAACCTACTTGAGACTCCCCTGAAGATGCTGCTGTTGTGCTGCTTAATGCTGCTGATGTACTCGTAGGGTGGATCAGGTGATTGGCATAGCACAATTATGTTAAAACTTAGGTTTTTTACTCTGTTTGATTCAAAGAGTAAAACCAACTCAGATTGGTTTTGTTTGGAAACGCTAAAATGTAATAGTTGTGTTGTCTTTTTAAAAAATAGTCAAAAACATCCTGCACACTGGCATTAAAAAAAATTGTGTATACGATACAAATCCCCTTTATTTCACTTTTTAAAGAAAACTTGTTCTCTTTTTCCAAAAACTTTCCTCACTGTACTAAAAGATGGTGCCTCTACTTATTTTCTTTAGTCACTTCTATATTGTTTGTAATGTGAGGAAAGTTTGATTCTTACTGTGTTACGGTGTTACTGTGACCATTTGCTTGTGTAATGGTGTTGCTGACTTCCACTGTAGGTGCAGACCTATTTAGAAGTAAATGTCCATCTGCAGTGTTGTATTTGCTGTGGCAGCTGTCACAGAATTAGTGACAATTCAGTTTCACTTTTTGTCCACCCACTCACAGTATTTGGAAGATTTTCAAATTGAACCAGTACACAGGCTCCTCAAACAAAAGCTGTGAAAACAAACTGCGAAATAAACAGTGCTTCTGTTCCTTCAAAATGTCAGGCATTCAAAGAAGTAGTCTAAACTTACATTGAATAATTTTTCTACTCACATCTATCTATGCTGCTCTGTATTGCTTTGTCTTCCTTTTAGTATGTTAATATCTTGGATTTTTTTTTCTTTATATAACTGGGTTTTTTTTCCTCTGTATAATCATAGAAAGCAGATATCTCAGGAGTACGTTAGTCACAATAAAAATTATCTTCATCCTCTCTTGTTCAGATTGGGGTTTTGTGTTTATACATAATACACGTTTAGTTTCAGGCTAACAAAAATGGAGTCAGCAGTTTTGACAGTGGCCTGCTCTGTAAGGCATGAGCTGTACAGCAATTCTGCCTGCTCTGTGTGGTTCAAAAACACAGCCTCAAACCCTCAGCCATGAGTAGGGATAGTACATACAGAGGTGATGTATAGTGATGTGCCCAGATCTCAGATGCTGTTGGTTTATATTCACTACATTCTTAACTCATTATTTCTGCTCAGAGCGGTTTGATTAGTGGTTAGAAACTTCAGCTGAGTTGCAAATGTGTGCAAATCATTTACTAGAGTGGGCTTGGCCTTTTAAACTGCACTGAACACATCTGACAGTTTATTAAACGCTCCTTGTATTAGCAGAAATTCTCAGATGCTAAATCAATTGCTCTGGGAAAAACAGTTGTACTGCTTGAATGTAATTTTGCTGGGCAGATGTTAACAGGAAAGATTTTAGTTTTGTTCTGAAAAATATTCTGTAAAATAAATACAGTGGCATGTGCCCATGATCACAGAGGAAGTCTGTAGCTGAGTACAGAGCTGAACTTAACATCATCCAAACTTTCTCTTAGGCCATCCTTCCTGTTAGGGTTTTACATTATTTATGTTCTGGAGGTTGTATCAGCTTTTTGGGTATAAAGGTGGATTTCTATTTCACATTTCAGTTAAGTCCTTAATTTTCAATGCTCATTTTTGTATATAAACAGTAAGTAGTAATTTCATCAAAGTGTGGGGTTTTTTCCTTTTGTTGTAGACTGTTCTACACTGTTTTGTCCAAAGAGCTGTGCAGATCACTTATTTTTGAGCATTATGTGATGCTGTAAAGACACATTTGAGATTCATTCCTTGTAGCATCCTTATGTGTTGAAATACTGGAAAGAAATTAACTTTTTATTAAGTTTTCCCAAATAAGAAGCTTTTCAAGTGCAAACACAATAAAATGCTAAAGCTTGATCTGTTTCTTTAACAAGATGCTTGTGTTTTGAGTCCGCTGTGTGTTTTAGAGGGGAGGGATGGACAGGGATGTGCACCTTTTCTCCTAATAACTTTTTAGCTGTTTTTCAGCATTCCAGACTATAGTTCTTGATGATTTATGGTTGCTGTTATGTAAGCACTGTAGCAGTACAGACAGAAGGTTCTGTATTTTGCAATGTTCAGTGAACAAAGATGTTGGATAAATGGTGATGATTTACTGTTTCTAGGCTCGTCTTTTAGATTTGCTCCAATTTGCTGTTCTTGTCAGCAAAATAAACACTATGACAAAGATGTTAGCTATCATGTTTCATTCCTTAATGTCCTTTGTTCGTGTGGAGGTTGGTTATTTATGGCTCTTGGCTGAAAATAGTAGTCACATTTTTATTTTGTATTAGATCTGAAAGCATGTGAGATCATGTTTTTCTCCTGTTAAATCAGGGTAACTTCCTCTTAATAACTTTAGGTCTCACAGGTGCAAAATCACAGATTTGCAATCCTCTTTTAAAACTGTTGAAATTCAGGGAGAAGTCTTTCTGTAGAACAGATTGAGTGATGATCTCATTCTTTCTCATCTCTGAGTACTGCTAATAGAAAGAATTGCTTTTTCTTACAAAACATCTTACACAACAATGTCTTTTTATCATGTACCTGCAGGCTGCTATTCTGGTGTGCCTGCCTGCCTGCCTGCCTTTTATTGAGTGGCACCTGACTGTGTGCAAAGCTGCCTCTGTGTCTGCTAGGTGGGAGCAGGGTGTTCTCAGTCAGCACAGGAAAGCTAATCAGACACCTCTCCTTCTGCCTGGTAGGGGCTGGTGATGGTCCCACAAGGAGCACGGTGCATTACAGTTTTCCTTCTTTCCAGCAGGTGCTACTGTCACATTGTATAAATCAGGGCTTTAATAAGATAAACAGGGAAACTCCGTATTCGCATGTTTGTTTATTTTATGCTTGAGGTTGGTTTATATGATTATTTATATCTTCCTTGGGCATGGGTGCTGAAGTTGGGGAGGTCTGTATTTCATCCCCAGTTTCCAAATTACTGAGTACATTGCCTCATATTCTTTTTTCAAGGAAATTTATGTTTCAGGCCTTCAAACAACATTTTCTTTTGTAGAAATCCAGTGTGAAGGTGCTGCAAAAGCAGAGATGATTATACAAAGAGTAGTGCTGAATTCACGGCCTGGTATGTATTTCACTCCACTAAAACAGCAATGTGTTTGTTCTGATTGCCTAATGCTCCAGAATGGTGAGGGTAGAAATAGACACTAATTTGAGATATTGACATTTATACATCTTAATATTGTATGCAGCAATAGAGTTTATTTAAATTGCATTTATTTATATATAAATTTATCAATTCCCATTAATATAAATATATTTGTAATAAATTTGTCTGCATTTATTAATAAATGTAAACTGTATTAATATAAATTTCTGTTAAATATATAACATATATTCAAACTGCATTTGTTTAGTCTGCAGATTTCCAAACTGTTGTGTGAGAAAAAAGGGTTAACATGTAATATAAGAGAAAACTCTAAGTGTAGGGGCTGAAAGTGAAGAAAGATTAGGGCACATGACTTTTTAGTTTTCACATTTATTCTTTTTACATTGGGTAAGAGATGTCTAAAATATTTTGTTACTATTAATTTTTGTTTCCTTGTAGTAAATATTGAATCTTTTGCTCCTCTCATATTTCAAATGGTTTGGTTTTTAAGTTTACACTGTTGAGGTTTTGTTTACTCTCTTGTTTACACATTTGCCTTGTTATGGATCAGCGCAGTATTTTGAGCAGTGAGTTCGTAAATCTGGCGTAGAAGACATTAAGTTTTGGAGGGAGTATTGTATGCTGCTTAATGCTAAAATAGTTTTAAGTGTTAAGAACTATAGTGTGACCTTCAATTAAGATTTTCAAATGGTACAGCAGGAGCCTGCTCTAGCTGTGCAGTGACTCTGACCTAAAACAGGCAAGGCTGTCTGGCTGTCTCAGTGCTGGTGGTTCCAGTTGTCTGATTGATCTGCTGCATGTGGTACCAACCTGAGGATGAAGCCTCCAGTTCTGGGAGGCTTGCCACAATTTTTTGAATGTTTCTGGGGAGCCTTAATGTAAGGAAGTCTCTGTGAAGGGATGCTCTTGCAGAATGTGCATTTGCGGTGGCTGCAGTCTGTATTCATTCAGCCTCACTTGAGTCAGAAGAGGCAAAAAAGTGAGAGTAGTTGGTTGTAGTTTTACACCTGAGTAAATGTATAACCTAATTTATTCTAAAAAGGACTATCTTAAAAAAAGGCCTTCCCCTATTGATGAGGGATTCGTTTATTTATTTAATTCTAATATAACTCTAGGTAAGAATGGAGTGCCAGTGGCTGAAAACTTCCGACTGGAGCAAAGTACAATAGCAGATACAGTCCAAGCGGGACAAGTGCGTGTTAAAACTCTCTATCTCTCAGTGGACCCCTACATGGTAGGTGTTGGATTTTAAGTACCTTCAACTCTGTACCTGTCATGATGTTTAACACCAAAGTTACCAGTTACAGAACAAATATATATCTAGTGTGACATAGTAATTGTATTCATTCTGATGGAGTTATATTGGGAAGGAATTTGGCATTAATATGCTTGGGATATTTGTATAGGAATATGACTTTACTGGATTAGGAAGAGACTGTAAGCCATTACAGATTTGTTTGTATCAGTTTTTTTCTGTACTTGGCCTTTTTTGTATTCTTTTTTTTCCAGTCATGCAAAATTACAGAAATCATGTGGCTGAGAGAACTGTGGGTTGAAATGGAAGTGAAGGTAGAAGAAGAACCAGACAGATACAGTCTGTAAAAGTTTGCTATAAAGAGAATTCTGATAATTTATTCCCTCCATAGATGGTGATAGTAGAAAAAAAAACAGTCTAGATTTCAAAAAAGTACATTTAGCTTGAGAATTAAGGAAAAGTTTAAGAATTTTTAAATACTGGCTGTAGCTACATGGGAAACTGCAAAGAAACTACATCCTATTTCAAGATGTTTCATTAAACAGATCTCTGTCAGGGATGGTCTACATATATTTGACTGCTCTTCAGTGCAAAGGCATAGACTAAATGACTCGTGGGCATTCTTTTTCAATCCTGCATTTCCAGGATTCCTTCAGTTGAGGAATGGCATTTGTAGGGTTCTCATCAGACCCAAGCCAGTCATTCTCAGTTGTGCTGGTGCCTATGAGCCAACGTCTGTAGATGTTGGCTTTGGTAACACTGCTGGAGGAGATCAGGTTGGTCCATCCTCCTTTTGTACTGAGCAAACAGGGGGAAGGAGGGATCTAAGAAAAGATTATGAATACTTGGGGCTTATTGTGAGATTTTTGAGTAGCCCTTTGTGTTTGAAGTTCTAAACACATCTTCATCCCCCACTCTACTTGAACTGATAAACAAGTTGTGTTCCACCAGAGCCTTTCATTAAAGCCTTGTGTTCCAGCGCTGCCGAATGAATGAGGACACGGGCTCGGATTACCTTCAGCCCTGGCAGCTCTCTGAAGTTGCTGACGGTGGGGGCATCGGGGTAGTGGAGGAGAGCCAGCACCACAACCTCGCTAAAGGAGACTTTGTCACTTCCTTCACTTGGCCCTGGCAGACAGTGGCAATTCTTGATGGAGACTCGCTGCAAAAGGTAATAGAAATGCAAAGCCCAGGTTGTGACTGGTTTTTTCCTAAACCCTTTTCTTTTCCCCCCAAACCTCTTCTTTTTTTCCCTAAATAGCTGCTAATGACACTATTTTTTTGAGCAAAAGAAAACATACTTATTGAAGTAATCAGTTCTCAAAAGGCAGATCAACTCCTAGATGCCAAGATTTATATAAATTTATTTTTTTTGTAACAATTTTGCTGGTTAATAGACAGGCCAGTATTATTTTAATTGTTCTTAAAAAAAAAATCCCTGAAGCTGCTCCAATAAATAATTCTCTTAATTATTTAAATTCTAATAGAGCTTCTTGTTCATGAGAGTGTAAGACGTGAAAGACTTTATGTATATCTAATTTATTTTTCTAACTTATGTTAGTAAAAGCTTTTACCTCAGGTTTTACATTCACATAAGAAAGGGTACTCAATATTAAGTTGAAAGTGGAGAGGTTTCAGTGCATTAGGGCTATTGTGTTGATTTTTCTCTCGTAACAGAAAATTATTGTAGTTTGAGAATTTATACTTTCCAATAAACGCCTTCCTTTAGGACTCTGTTACTGATCTGCAAATACCATATTTGATAAAATGGTGCATTGTTATCCTTTTATGCTAGCATAGGGATAGATCACCATTGTTGGAAACTTCTTATCTCCCAACTGCTTTTTAACACTTCCATAATTTAAGTTTTTGTGGGCTACTTTGTTTAAAACCTTTTTCTAAAACCACACAGACATAACATTTTTGTGCAGACTTTTTGTTAGAATAGAGCTAGAGATAGCCCATCCCTACCGGTTTTACCTTGCCTCAGAAATATCCTGAAATAGTTTTTTACCCTCAGGCAATCAAAGAGCAAAACCTCACCTTAGAAACAAATGACCTCCTACCTACTTTCTGTTCCCTAGCTGGCACCACAGCTTGTAAATGGACGCCTTTCCTACTTTCTGGGTGCAGCTGGCATCACGGGGCTGACGGCCCTGTTGGGAATCAGGGAGAAGGGACACGTGGCCGCGGGTGCAAACCAGACCATGGTGGTGAGCGGAGCGGCCGGTGCCTGCGGCTCTTTGGCCGGCCAGGTAGGTGCAGGCTTAGGGCATACAAACATACTCTGTTAGCAAGTTTTGTCTTCTGAAACATGCTGGTTATTAAATATACAGATAAAATCTTCATAAATGTGAGCAGGTATAATCCCGTGGGAACGGCCAGTTTCACAGATTTGGCACACACTCTCACTGTGAAAGACTTGACACGTGAAACTCAAGTTTCATGAAATAGGGAGAGGAGAACACAGATGGTGGTGATTACTTGTTGCTAACACAAGTAAAATAGATGGTGTGTATATACATGTATTTATTATACATTTATATGGTAGCCTGCCATCCAGCACTGTGTTGACTGGAGACTTCAATTTTTTTTTTTTTCTGTCTTAGAAAATAGTAATGTGGTAAACCCTTTGTGCTGTGTCCCATGACATCTTTTGTGTTTTGAGATTTACAGTCCTTTTGTCCTCCTCTGCTTTGTAGAACCTGTTTGGAGAGTGTATGTGCATATCTACAAATCTTTCTCTCTTTCTCTGTGTGTGTAGATATATATATATATACACAAACAAAATCAATGTTAAGCAAACTTTAGACCTAATAAAGAGAAGCTATGAAGAAACAATGCATGAGCAAATCTATGAAGCTTGTATTTAAAGAAATTATTGTCTAATTTTTGTTTCCTTTTATTAGTTATGTTATGGTACTCAGCAGATGGCAGTTTTCTACTATATTTGGTTCTCCAGTACTGGCAGTCATTGTTGATTCCACAAACATAGTCTTCTGCAGTCAGTGGGTTTGAAAAGATGGCAAATTTTGATTGTACCTGCCCCGTGTGTAGTTGTGAGGAGGGAGTGACAAGAAGCAGTTGTGTCATATGAGATGGGATTGTTTGCTGCCTGGGGTTTAGTGGGATGGGAATACCTGTAACACCCCTTAGGACCCCCTTTCTTCTGCTGGTACTTTTATGCATATGAATGATCTAATTTGTCTTTGGGGTTTTTGGTTGATTTGTTTGGTTTTTTTTTAACTGTGTGTCTGCAGATTGGCCGTCTGGAGGGCTGCTCTAGAGTGGTGGGGATTGCTGGCACAGATGAAAAGTGCTCTATTTTGGTCCAAGAAATGGGGTTTGATGCTGCTATCAATTACAAGAAGGGGGATGTGGCAAAACAGCTACGTGAACTCTGCCCAGGTGGTGTGGATGTTTACTTTGACAATGTTGGTGGAGACATCAGTGATACAGTTATAAGTCAGGTGATTATTCCAGCTGCCAGGTTTATTCTAGTCGTTCTCCAATATCTTTCAATTAATTCATACTGGAGTCCAGCCTGTAATACAGCCCTGCTTTCCACTTCAGGGATCGACTTCAGGTGCTAATTCTGGGGGCCCACATTAAGATAACAATTTCCTATATTCCTTCTATTTAGTGTCGTTTAAAATTACACTAGGCTGTATAGCAGTTATTTTCCCACTATTGCCTTGTATTTTTACGTGTTTTAATGTCATAGATTGAATGGGATTGCATGCAATTCTCCCATTCTTATAGGAAATATGGCTAGTGAAAATTTTGCAATAACATCTATTGCATCTGAAAAATTTAGTTTCTGAGGCTGAGGAATGCCATTTTTCTCACTTTGTTGTCCCAAACAGATGAATCAGAACAGCCATATCATCCTGTGTGGACAGATTTCTCAGTATAACAAAGACGTGCCTTATCCCCCTCCACTGCCTCCTGACACAGAAAAAATACAGAAAGAAAGGAACATCACAAGGTACATTTCTCCTCCAGAAATTGTGACTAGGTTCCAGGTAGATTGTTCATATGGTGTTTGTAGTCTGTAATCTGCAGTAGCTACTTGTAATTGGAACAGAATGTTGCCATGCCTAAAAAGGAAAATAGAATTGTGGTATCAGTAGATCCTTTCCCATATATTTGTCTTTATCAGCATAAAAAAATGGGAAAGGATGTTTTTATAGAGAGTCATAGATGTCAGTTGTTACATTTTGTTTGAGCTTGCTTGATTCAGTCCTTTAATCCCTGACAATTCTTTAGTATAAGGAAAGGTGTTGCCATAGTTCTGTTCTCAGATGTTTTGCAAAGTGCCTTCTCTCAAAGTGTTGCAGTTCAGGCATAAGGATGCAGCTGATGCAGTGATTTTATTGAAATTACATTTTTAGTATTTGGGGTTTTATTAGATAATGGAACTGTAGGCGTGACAGATATATAAGGGTAGAACATTTTTATTATGTTCTGACTCTGGGAATTGCTAAATTTCCTCTTAGGGTTCAGATCGAGCTAAGGCAAAGATTAGGAGGAGAGTCTTAGATTTTTCAGTCATTGCATTGCAGGACATTTGGGAGATTTGATTTCTGTGCAAATCAATTGATGTCTTCTAATTAAAATCCTTCCTTGTCCTTGTTACTGTTGTCTGCCCTTCTAAAAAAATGAATATAATTATTAAAATATACCATGCATGGTAGAATGCGGTGGAGAATTTAGTCAGTATATCCCTACAAGTAATTCTCATTTTTGATGATAATTTCTATTTCTCAGTTGCTATGGAAAGCCGTGACAGCAGGATATGCAGAATTGTGGGGAATCTGAAAGTTAAGTTATTCTCACCATCTGATTGCAGGTTCATTAATTATTCTCCCTACCACTGAAAAAAAGAAAAAATAAAAGGCAAAAAATAATAGGAATTTGCTCACCTTTTATGGATATTTGCTTATTCTGATGATACTATTTTAACTATTGATTTTTATTACTCTTCTCTCTGATACTTGAAGAAAATTTCCTAAGACTGATGTTTCTGTCAAGCTCCTGCTGCAGGAAGTGTCACAACAAACTGGCAAGGCCCTGAGCTACATTTCTTTATAATTTGTGCTCATAACCCTTCAGTTTCAACAAGGCTGTTTTCTGATTTTAAAGATTTTCAAGGACATTGATCAAAGTTTCTTAAACCAAAGCTTATTCTTTTCTTTCACAGGGAAAGATTCTTGGTGTTGAACTACATGGACAAACAAGAAGCTAGTGTATTACAACTCTGCCAGTGGATCCAAGAGGGTAAACTGAAGGTGAGAACATCTAGGTTTAATCTATGGCCTTTGATACTATATCCTACTACAAGAGGACTAATTTCTTTGTCTCTGCCTCTCTTACTGTGCCTCAGGATTGAACAGACCTTTTAAAAAATGTGTAAGTATAATTGAAAGCTCATTAGGTAGTGCTGTTTTAAAAGGTACTTGCAGAGAATGGTCTGACTGTAGTATGACTGACTTCTCTGATTACATGCTGCTCATGTCTGTATTCTTTATTTCAGCACAGAGTGCAAGTGCTTTTTTACTTAAAGATTCAGACTCTCAAAAATATGTACTTTCAAATACCTGATGAGTTAAGTGTCCTGAATGCTTTTGACGCTCTTGTTCAAAATTTTACTTCAAGCTTTATGATCACCATTTATTACTTTGTAATGGGTATATGCTTAACTGTGCCTTCCCTGTGAGGTCTGTCTGAATTAGTTTTTGCTTCTTCAAGTGATCAGTAATCTTCCTGGGAAAATACCAAGACATTCACTTTTGGTAGGGGCAGGAATCTGATTGAAGAGTTAACCCATCTGCAAATTTATCAGAAAATATTCACACCTCTCTTGATGAAAGAATCTAGTCCAAATAGAGCCCTGTCCATTGCAGCAAGAGAAGTCTTTAGATTTCGGTGGTTTCTGTGGCAGTTTCTTGGCATGTTTCTAAGAAATGTGGAATGCTCCTCTTGTTTGAGGAAAACTGAAAGGATTTGTTTGCATTGACAGGTCAGAGAGACGGTGGTAGAAGGCTTAGCAAACATCGGTGGTAAGATATTCACGTCATTTCTGAAGAATAATGGCCTGATTATATGCAATGACATTAGAGGTTAACTACCTCCTAATTTGTTTCATTTGTCAATTTAGATTTTTGTATTTTTATCAAAAACATTATTTTTGTTATAATGATTTTTTTACTAATTATTAAAATGTTCTGTAAGAGAATTATTGTATATTTAAAAATAATTTAATATAAATTTAGATTTTATTGTTGTTGTTTTAGTACTCAGGGGAATTTATTCTTAGACTGCTATCTTAGCAGCTGGTAATAATCATCCAGATCTTAGAGGTTTAAAGTGCTGTCCCTTTCTTTGAACTTGTGGGTAAGGAAATACTTTTTTAAAATCCTTTATACTTTAAAAATGCAGTATCTAACAGAGGTTGTTGTTGGATTTGCTAACAAAAAAAAACCAAAAAAAACCAGAAAAGTATACAGAAGAAAGGGCAAAGCATCCTACTAAAGAAAGTAAAAATTTCTTTTAATAGAACAAAATGTTCTGTAGTCTGTTCAAAGTATCTGTAAAAAAGGAAATACAGAAATGAAGGGGGTCTGGTGACATGAGCCATGTGATGTGTTGTAAAAATGTGTCCCCTTCAAGGAAGAGGGAAGAGTGTGATTTAGTCCCTTCCATTAGTCCCACAAGATTGAAAACTAGTGGAAATAAGTGATAACTAAATCTCATAGATTTGAATTTATTCTAGTCATTGCTAATTCCTCCTTACTGGTATACATATGTATTTTGAAGTAACTTGGTCAAATATATCAGTCATATATCATACTTTCATACTTTGTTTACTCAAAGACATATTCTTTTGTACTAGCTTCTCCCACTGTTGTACAATATTTAGGAAGCTTTTCTTTCACAAACGTTTGTGTGGCCCACAGCATTTGTGGGCTGTCCAGTCTTGCCTTGTCTCTCTTTCCTGTTTGTGTGACATATCACAAAAGCAGCAAATGTAATCTTTAACTTGTATAGGGTCAAACAGTTGCTTACAGATTTTTTTTAAATTATTACACAAAGCTGCCCTTAGCAGTTTATTACAGGCTAGGTTTTTTTGTTTGTTTGTTTGTTTGTTTGTTTTTTGGTTTGGTTTGGGTTTGTTTTTTTTTTAAATCCCCTTCTTAATTTAGTACATCATTAAGGATAAATATGATTAGGTCCAAAGTAGTATCTCTCCTTTTTGGGGAGCTGCTTAATAAATTTTCTTCTACCATTTTTGGTTTCATTTTTAGAAGCTACTTGGCTTATTTTGCTTAACATTAACTTATTTCATTATTTCTCTTGAAGCTGCTTTCCAGTCCATGATGAATGGAGGCAATATTGGAAAACAGATCGTCTCAATTTCGAAGTAAAAGTCATTGGTTTGAGAAAAATAATTGCATTCTGTCTCTAACAATGGGCAAGTTTTTACTTATACTAATTTCCATTTCTTAAATAAACCATTAATTTGTTCTGTATGTACTGAAAGCAGAGATTTTGGGATGCTAATAAATTAAATTGAACTGGAAACAGCAATGCAATAGTTTGTACTTGAAATGAGTAATACGTTCTTGACGTGATTTTGACAGTTGCCACCTACACTTGCAAATATTTAATGGGTGTGGTTTAAAAGAACGTCCTGTGTTGTCCCAAGCACAGGCTCATCACCTAGTTGGTGTGTGACAGCACTTCACACATCAAGGTGAGAAATTCCTATTTCTTTATTGTATTCTGTGCAAACTAGGAAATTTGGGGGCAACCCACAAAAGCCTGGCTTACCACCATCAAAACTTTACACTATTTGCACATTTTAGCAAACAAATCCATCAGCATTCATTGGTTACAATTGATGTAGCTTTTTCATTAATTAGTACTCAGACCCTTATTTGCCAGCTATATTTCTTGCTTCTCATGCTAATTATTCCTCATATGCACTTCTTCCCCCCATTCCATTTGGGGATCTGTTTTAACTTGGTGGTCAGGGGGTCGGTAGTTTTGATCTTCCCTGCAGGATTACCTTTCCCCCAGTTACTGCTCAGTCCTGCTGACTTCACTCCAAGGGCTCTCATCCAGACAGCCCATTTATTTTGGGACTGTGTTCCCTTTTCCTTGAAACAAAGGTTTAGCCATGCCTACAAATTTCACTGTGCAATTGCTTAATTATAACTGCCTAGCTGTAGGTACTGATTAACAGCAAAAAACCTGCAGAGTTTGATTCAAATCTCGAGGAAGTAAATATCACAATATTTGCTGAAAAGCTACTCCAGAGTGACCTCATCTCTGGCACCATGAGTTGACACACTTTCCATGAGTAATTGTCCTCTAGACAGTTATTTTTCACAACTGGAACAAAATATGATAAAATATAATATTCCCAGCACTATTATTTTTATAGGAATTGCTTAGTAATCCACGCAAGTCACCAGTCTATTAAGAGCTGTGATGTGAGGGGTGATTCAGAGTGAGATCATGCTGAGATACTGATTCCTTACCATAATAAAGGCAGCTTGATTGCAGTAGCAGTCCAGGAGTTAGGTAAGCTGTGAAGGGCAATACAGGCTCTAGCAGCATTAGTCAAAATGGCTTTAAAACAAAAAGATAGGGACAGTCAAAGCAAACCTCACCCTGATAACCCCAGTGTTTACTATTCTCACAGAAGTATTCCTTTACTTGTGAATCCTGGTTCATGTCACCTCTTAAGAATAAAAAGCCAAAAGGAGAAGGTTCTTTAAATTAAATGCCATCAGTTGTAAAAACTGGGTTTTTTTTTAATCTTGTCCTAATTTCTTAATATTTGTAATAGTGTGGCTCTTCAGCTATCATATATTTTGTACTGCAAGAGGTGTCATTTAACAAAGGGTGACAAATAGCTGGTAAGAAAAATCCAGTATGCTTTGGAGGTTGCTTCTCATGGTAATTAGTCCACATACCCAGTCTTTCACTTATTTTGGGTTGGTGGGTTTCTTGAGTCAGTGGTTGTGATCTCCCCATGTCAGAATTACCTTTATCCAGTCAGAGCCAGTTTCAGCACAGTTGCTGAGTTGTCTTTATTAGTTTCTTCCTTATTTTGGGAATTCTTCCAGATGTCCTTGTGGCCAATAAAGTCTGCATTCTTTGTGTCCTCTGTCAGTAGTACATTCTTCCCAAGCTTTGCTAACCTCCCACTTAGGGCTTGACATGCCTGAGATCAAGCATGTCAAGCCCTGAACTTTAAGGAGGCCAACAAGTACTTTAACACCTGGGCATCACTTAGAGACTGTTTATTAGCTGCTACCTGCTTTGTGGATTGTATCTTCTTTCTTGTTAATTAGGCTTGAAAATATATAAATATCAAATAACATCCTTTTTTAAGAGAATTTTTACATATTTCACATTTTACAACAATAAGGCAAGACCATGTTTCATAACCCCCTCCTGATTCCCTGTAACTCTCTGGGCAAATGGTTAATTATTTCTGTCTCTTGAGATGTCAGCATCATAATAAGTCTCTTCCCCTTTCATCTCATTGTTGTAGTTTCCCTTTATTGCATTCCATGTTTTTTAGGTCAAGCTGTTCTCCTTTTCCCAAAAACTGACCCGTACATCTGTTTCTTATCTCCATCAATGCAGCTGGTGGTGTTCCTCAAACAGTGTTCAGTACCTGCAGTGTAAAGGCCCAGAGCCAAGATATTTGGTTTATTTAATGTTTGCACCAAGATGGGTGCTAGGTAATAATTCCTCAAAGCCAGCTTGGAATGCATGCATTTGCCTCTCTCTATCTAATAATATTCATTTTTACTCATAACTGACTGGCATCATATTTGCTAACTAAGTCTGCATGTGCATAACTGCTCATCTTTTGAGTCAGTGGGTTTCTTGAGTCCCTGGTCATGATCTCACACTTCCAGAGTTACTTTTTCACCTTTCTGAGCCAATGCAGTTCACCATCTTGTTTACCTTCTTGATTTAAGATGGTCCCCTTAGAACCTATTGGCTCGGGTCCTTGTTTCTTTGTTCCTCTAGTGATCTCTTTAGGTCGTCTTAACTTTCTGGTATAATCCAGCAATTTTTCCATGTACATGGAACAGCAGCTCCTGTAACTCACAGAGCATTGGCACAACTTCTAGGAAACAAGTACAGTCTTTTATTCAAAAAGGGTGTCAAGGGAAGAGTCATACAAACACTGACTAATAGTCACTCATGCTTAATTACTGATGCCTATGACAAAATTCCTAATGCACATGTGCAAATCTTGATCTGGTTCATTATATTATAATTTACACAGACAAGTTTTCCTGGGGGGGTGTCTCTGAGTATTACAGTAATCAAAGGTAATTCTAAGTTACATTTTCCTTCTATCAGCTATCAAGTTACTA
Source organism: Pyrgilauda ruficollis (assembly GCF_017590135.1). Taxonomy (NCBI): domain Eukaryota; kingdom Metazoa; phylum Chordata; class Aves; order Passeriformes; family Passeridae; genus Pyrgilauda; species Pyrgilauda ruficollis. The sequence goes on from NW_024512543.1 coordinate 6,575,262, forward strand.
TTTAACCTTATATTCTATTACAGTTTCTGCTTGAGCCTCTTTGAAAAATTGGTTGTTAACTAAATAAGGATTTATTGTATTCTGTTCCTGGGGTCTTTTCATATAGCATTCTATTCCTGAGGACTCTTCACTGCTCCATTACTCCAGCCCTCATTGTTATGGTTTCAAAACTGACCTACAGCTGCTAGGGGCTTTTTGTGAACTTTTATGCATTTCCATCTTCATGTCACATCATGACCACAGTAAGGAGGTTCAGCTACAATCTTTATAAGTAAGCATTTGCAAAGGGTAATAAAATGTAAACAGTGTTGGGCAGCAAGACCTTTTATTCTTATTTTTGGTTAAGCCAGTCTTCGGCTTTGTCTGTTTTATTAGTCTTGTGCATTCCCATTTCCATCCCATCTCCCTTTGGATCTTGAAGTATTGCTCTTGTCTGCCCTATATTTCATTTTCTTCCCTTTCATCTTCTTCCCTTTCCTGTTTTGGATTTGTTTGTTGGTTTGGTTTTGGTGGGTTTTTTTTTGGTTTTTGGTTTATTTTGGTTCATCTTGTTTCTTGTCCTCCTTTTTGTCTTCTTCATTGACAATGAGAAAAATATGGTATTTTTCATAAGAGCACCTATTAGTGTTTAGTGCTAAGCTGTACAGTTAAATGTCAGGATTTCATGCAAAATGTCACCAACACTGTGAAAAGACCTTTCCAGCCCAGACATAAATGTTTGTTACTGCAGTTTATAGTAGCTGTTGTTACAAAAGTGATGGGACCTGAGGCAGATCCCTTTCAAATAGCTTAATCTCTTCATTCAATATTTTAATGCATTGATTGTGGAAGAAGAAAGTGCAGGATTACTTAGTCCTGTTTCTAGCATTGTTCTTCTCTTTTGCTGTACTAATCTTTTCTTTACTGGCTTCTCTTCACAGTAAAAAATATTTATATAATATGTAAATAGATTACCAGGGGAGAAAAGAAGATCACAGATGGCATTATTCCACAACTAGAAATGGTAGCAGCAGCTGGAATAAGCTTCAAACTGAGAAAATACTTAGTAAGACAACTCAGAACTCTTTAGGAAAAGCACAGAAGGAAGCAGAAGTGAGACATGATGTTTTAGCCACACTAACACAGAATTTTGCAACCAGAAGTATAGATTCAAAGTAGTAAGATAAAAAGTACTGAAATTCAGTTTTGCTACTGTGCTCTGATCTGGGTAGAGTGATGAGAGTGCTGTATGTGCAACAGACTCTATTCTCTGCAAGATAGCCAGGAGGAACCAAGAAACAAGGCTCCAGCGAGGAGAAGTGAGAAAAAGATGACTCCATAAATCTGCAAAATGAGTGCAAAGCAGAGGAAGATGGCTCTATAAATCCAATAAACAAGGAGATAACACAGGAACAACTGCCTGATAAGGCCAAAGAAGAAGTTTGCTTGACTTTTGTGCTAACCTTTAGTCATTAGCACAGTGAAATATAATCCCATCAGCCACTTTCCCCTAGAGCATCGGTGGCAAAATAAAAGAGTAGTGTGCCTTTAAATGAAGGCAAGAAAATGTATAGGCAATGACTGCAGGGGGAACACTGTTGTTCCAGGGGCTGGGATATATAAAAGTGGATACAGGCACTGCAGATGTGCCAGCTCTGTCACCCACTCTGCACACATGGGAAATGCACCTCTCAACTCTGTATCCATTGGCTTCTTGCACAGCTGGTGAGAGAACCCATAGCTGTGACAACAGGAGTGTTGGTGACACAGCCACAGAGCCGGATCATCCTGCTGTCCTGGCAGCAGCAAATCAGGTGGGACAGGTCTCCACCATTCACCCACCCCTTGATCAGTGCCTCAGCGAATCCTCTCCAGCACTGGGGTGCTGCAGGGCCCCAGAGAGGTGTTTGAGGAAGCCAAAGGGGTTATGTGTCAGCTTTCCTGGATGCCCAGAATTTTCTAGATTGGTAAGTGCACTTGTTCCTCTTCCTTCTTAAAAAAAAAAAAAAAATTCAGCCTCCACACAAGCCATGCATGAATGCTCAGTGTGGGGTTGAACCAATCAGTGGGTTCAAGTGTGTGCAGTGCAGAGACTATTGGAGAGGCCAGCCTAAGGATAAAACTATTGGGTAACATTATATTTAACAATGGGAACAAGTCAAAAGATATGAAGTATATTATTGCCACTTCTTGTTCTCTCTAATCACGTAAAAGTAATTTAATTGTGAAATGTCATTTTATTATAAATTTTTCCATATTGTATCTCACAAATAAATTTTGTGCCATCTCTGATTTTCTAACAGCTTTGCAAAACAAACTTGTGTAGCAACAAATTACATTCTTTATTCTCTTAACAGTGTATTTAACTCATGTAAACTGAAGACATTACATTATTATTAGTATTACATTACTATTTTCCTGTATCACTGAAGAACAGAAATTAAGGAATAGGAAAACTGTCATCTGTTAGAAATAACAAAAGTCCTTGTTGTAGTCAACATCATCTTCCAATTTATTTTACTGTGTTCTTCTACAGTCACTGCTGTTTTTTTCCAAAGGGACCATAGATAAATTAGCCCTCTTTTTCCTTGAGAAGCCATAAATAAGTTACTGTAAAATTACCTAAAGTATTTTAGATGTTCTGCTCACAGCTGGTCTTTTGTGAAGCAATGCCGTGTTCTTTACAGATCAAGGCACCTTAGCTTTCTTGACTCTGGATCATTGCATTCTTCATTATGGTAACTAAATGTTCTAAAATTTTTGAACTTAATAAAAAATGAAAACAAAGAAACGAGTTTTCTTAGGTCACTCTTTGGTGCATTTGGCTGAGACCCAGAAACACAGCTGAGACCCAGAAAAACAGAAATTACGGACTTCATACCATAATATTCCTACAGCCTCTCCCATCCTGAGGACATTGTCTCCATTCTTTGCTTTGAAGCTGAAAACCCCAGCACCACTGGTAAGTCACTGTCCTTTTACCAGTCATGGGTGGGAGGACTGGCAGCCTCAGTAGTGGAAAATGAAACTCCTTCCTTCCAGAGAGTGAGCCTGGTTAGTTAGCCAACACCCCTAGGGCAAAAGCTATAGGCCACAGCTCAGGTAAATATGAACACAAACACTTACACACACTTTACAGACTATAATCTGCTTGTATACAGCATTATGAACTGAAAACGTATGGGCACAGGACTCTGACTATGAAGGCCACTACAATGCCTTTGCAATCACTATTACTTCATAAAGACATCTGGTCTAGTCTTGTAAAAACACATGTCAACCCTGAAATAAAAATCAAAGAATCACAAATCCAGAAGCTCATCAAGTCCTATGCTCGTATTTTGCAGCATTATAAAAATCAATAATTAATTAAAAGTATTTTTCCATTCACAGTAGTAATAGGCAAATATTTCCATTTGTGAGCCATATGGACACATTTATCTCTGTATCACTAAAAAAACCTCATTGATGATATTATTCCACAGTTGACTGTATTGATGTAAAATGCATAACTATATTATATAACATGTATTATACAGTATGTTGTATAATACAAGGAAAGTGTGTTTAACATATTGTACATTTACTATTTAATACAGTTCTGTAGCAGTGCAGGTGCAGCTTTGGGTCTTACCACCTAATGGTTGGGGTGTATGGAATTCCAGCATCACAAAATGATAAGGTTGTACCTTGACAGTTTTTAAGACAGACTTTGGAGTACTTATACTCAGGAGCTTTGACAGTTTTTTATCTCTATAATGTAAGTTCTGAGCTCTGATGATTTCAGTGTCCAGGTTTTATAAATGAGAGCTGCGGTCAATACCACCAGCCACGTTCTCATTGGGGAGAGGAAGAACGCCAAGGTGCCGTACGTTCGCTGCAGGAAGTAGCAGGAATAGACCTGCCAGGCCAGGAGCAGGGCCATTGCCAGGTGAACAAGCACAGCCACGAGGCGTCGGGCATGCCGGATGTGGGAACGGAAGCTGTGGCCCTGGCATCGCAGCAGCAGGCACCAGCACAGATAGGCCATCAATGGCAGGTTGAAAAACATCAGCTGAAAGGAAAAGCAGAGAAAAATAAGACAGTGAGCAAGCCAAGGGTTCTGGGTAACATCTATGAAGGCTTAAAAACATATGCACAGATAAAGCTGTCCCATTCTAAGGGCTGAGTACAATTCCCAGAGATGGAATCTCAGAAGGCACCTCTCCGACTTTGCAGCTGATAAAGCTGCGACTGCCTGGGCCTGAGTCCCAGGCCAAGCATTCCTGCCCATTCCCTTGCAGTCAGAGGCACTAACACGCATCTGACATTTCCTGGAACTGATTCAGGAAGCCGGACTTAGCAAAAAACTAACATGGCAAAAGCAGACGGTCTGTATGTCAGCTTAACTCTGACCCAGCCCACTGCGGTGTCACACGGGTATAAGGGAGGCACCATGAAGAAGGAGGCAATGCTGGTTTGGCCCTCTATCTTAAATGCCAAGGAATGACACTTTGTCTTTCAGATTAATGGGGAAACCGCTCCTGGGAAAACTGGACTTGTGTGCTTAGAGAGTGACACCTACTGATCTGAAGGGTTATTAAGGCTGCAAGGGCTGCCCTGGCCACTCAGTTTTTTGCTTAATGGCATTGTGTGAGCCAAGGGCAAAACCAGAAAATGTATAGAAAATTTAGAGTTATAAATCTGTAGAGACAGCCTCTAATCCAGATATCCAGGGAATCCAAAGCAACATAACTTTATTACAGAAAAAGAGAAGTTTGTGAAAATAATGCACAACCTCCTTCCTTTCTTTACATTTGCAGAAAGGTAAGAAAGACCACTTGTAGTCAGGCATGGTCACTAATCTCTCTATTTCCAAGACTCATTTCTTTAAATCTATTTTAAAAAATGGAAAAAAGCCCCTGAGGAAAAAAAGTGCTGGTTTTTAGTCTTTGTTTTATAAATACTCACCTGTAAAATCCCAACCACGAACGTCATACTGCCCTGTAAGAAGGAACCACCAACAAACACTCCAAAGGAAAAACAGGCCCCCATCTGTCCATCTATCAGTTCACCTACAAACCACGGTCCTGCAAGAGAGGAAACCAAACATCACTGTCAGGAAACACAACAGAGACACAGCCCTTTCCCACATGGCCCTTTGTACCCTGAGACTTCCCTTCCTACTGCTTGTCCAGAGTAATCAGCCTCATGTTTTGATATTCAGCAAACAGCAGTATGGTGTGAAAATACCACACAGTATGACAGGGGGTTGTGGCATGCAATGAAAATGCTTTTGAATTAGTTTCATCTCTGTGACAATTTTCAACATCACATATAATATCTTCCTTATGAGAGAGGTGAAAAGGGTAGCTTTTTCCCAGAACTACAGTAAGATATATGAAAAATGTGGTCACAAACAATTCCAGCCTGGCTCAGCACAGAAATTAAAATAGGCAGGCTGCTCTGTGTTATGCATACTACACAGACTAACAAGAAAATAGCTATTTCAGTAACATGTTATCAGAGGAAAGCAAGCTCAGATTGTTAGCACTGATGCTAACAATCAAAAAATAAGTGAAAACCAAACTGAATTTAAAAATACTCACTTTGCTTTCAGAGTAATTTAACAATCTAAGTGTTTAATTAATTCAGGACTTCTAAGTTAAGCTCTTAGAAATAAACCTTTAGTCTCTTTGGACATGAACTTTTAAAGTTCCACATAGATTTTGTAACTTAAGTAGATTTTCCCCATTCTCCAAGATGTTAGAATTCTTAATTTTCATCAGGATCTAATGTGTAATTTCAAAATACTAATTTATGTTCTCCAATACTCTAGGCTACTTACCCAGAATGGTGTATAAATTCAGAACCAGAATTGAGTAATAGAAGGTGTTTGTTTTACTGAAGACATGAAGAGAATATGAAGTCAGAGTAAGTAATCCCGGCTTTTCTAAACAGAGACAACATTTAAGAAAAATACACTTAATTCAGTTTGCAACACCTCCCCAGATATATATGTATGGATAATACTGGTCTTTCTGAAACAAATCTGCACGCTATTTACTCATTCTTTTAAATAAGGAGTATGAAATAATATTTGGTATGTCTACAGAAAAATGCAGAGGAATGCATTACTATTACTGTGATAACTTTAAGTAAAGAACCAATAAATATAACAATCTATATTAAAAACAGCAGAGGAACCTGCCATTCTAAAGGAATACACTTACTGTATGTAAATAATACTGAACGACCATTCTATACCCAGAAAATGAAGTTAGCTAGAATGAAAAACATGGAGAAAGTATGTATTAAATTAAAAGTAAGAGAATCAAAACAGTAACTCTGCAAACCCAGAAAGGTGGGTCAGCATGGACTAGATTAATTGGATTCCCTTTGATTAAATCTACTTTAGTGAGACCTGATAGCAACTCAAAATTAAGGCTAGGCATTAAAATGACATTCTGACAAGTGTGTGGTGTTAGCAGAAAAAAGCAGTAGTAGCTCTCTAACTAAAGCAGACATTTCAAAAATCAAGCCTTCCTAAAAAGTTAGCTTGTAGACTTACACATATTATGTGGTCTTCTCACAAAGAATTAACCCCTAGAGGGAAAACTTCACCTTTGGAAATCAACAGCTCTAACAAACTTGCTCATTAAGTTGTCAAACATTTATCATGGTCCACATGGACCTAGCTGACCACAGAGTTAGTTTTTTTAATATTTAACTACTGAGTTCCATAAAGGCAACTGAAAATCTGATTCTTTTCTATGTAAGCAGTTGCTGTAGTTACCTCAGGATGCTACACAATTAGGAGTATAAAGGAAGGGACAAACACTGACATGAATAGGAAGGGAGGTGGCTTCCAGAAAAATCTCATTAGTAAGGTGTGGTTCAAATGATTGTTTAAAGGATAAACGTCATGAGCTTAATAGAAATAATTTTCATTAACTAGATGGATCACAAAGTATCAAGTTATGACAGAAATGGCCTTAATATTATTTTGAGAAAGACCCAATCCTGTTCATGTTCTTTGCAAAAGTTAACAAATACTGTCTTTGAAAAAGGAAATCTGTTTCTCCACTTAGGCGAGAGAGAATTCTGTGACAACTGTAGTGAAACAAGCACACATATAGAAAATACAAACAAAACATTCCTTTCCCTATGTATTGGATTCTTCAGTGAGAAAATGAAAACGAAACCTTGGACTTCAATCAACTTAATTTTTGTTTAAACAAAGATACCTGCTCAAGTTTCTAGTTTACTTTATTTGATATATTGGAGGTTTCCCAGTTCCCTTAAAAGCAAAACAACAGCTTCTGAGATACCAATCAAACCCCACAGAAGCAGATGTAAAATGCATATAGTGATTAACAGCACAATTACTTACATATTGTTAGCACACAGGTCAACAGTAAAAACTTTAGGGGAAAATAGAACTACTAAAAACCACAGGCAAACATTAGTTGATACCTTTGAGTGCTGGCTTTTGGAGGTGTCGGAAAACAACAAGCAAGGTAATCTGAACCAGCACAGTCAGTCCAAAGAGCACTCGAGCCTGTAAAGACAGTTTTGACTATAAGCCAGCCCTGGAATAATTACAGCCTTGGAGCATGCCTTATGGATACTGATAGAATGGTACAAAGATTCTATTTGAAACACATATTCAAAGCTTGTTGGTATCATTAAACTGAAGAGTAAAAAAGGAAACTTAAGAGTTTCTAAGTTCTAGAATTTGTACTGTACTGACTTGAATTCTTCTGAATGTCTGAAAGCAATAGACACAAATCTTTAAAAAGAGAGTTTGTAAATAACATTGAAAAAGTGTAGTTACACTTGCAAGGCAAAACATTGTCTGAGCACTGTTCTGAGGAAAAATGCAGTTCAATACATGGTGTAGAATGCGTGACTGATTAAGAAAACGAAGATAATAATTACAGTCATGTGGACTTTCTTATGTAGTTCTAGAAATGCACCTAGACTACTAAGACATGACATCCTTCTTTGCATGTACTGAGCTGTAACACACCTGGATATGACCTGGAACTTACTAAAGTCAATGGGGATTTTGCCCTTCACTTCACTGGAGCTAGTTATAATGTCAGCAGCTGACAGTGAGAATATTTGCAGCATTCTTTCCAGAAAACATATTTCAACAGTTCACAATAAATTTTTCTTCAGTTTAATGTTTCTTTTTTCTACTCTCTCCAGTAGCTCTTTTTCAATTTCTTGCTTGCACAAAATGCGTGTATACTTATGCCCAAAAATGGATAATTGGGACTAAATCCAGGATGTCAACTGTTTGTATAAACCATTGTTGCACATTTGCAGTTGAAGTGTGCTACTTGAGAAACTTTAAATGTTTTGGAATTCCAAGAGTCATATCTGGAAAAAGTAAACTGCATTCAAGTCTACAAATTCCTTCAGGAATTACGAAAATGCCTACTGCAGATTGGGAAACCAACATGGCGTAACAGCTGTTTTGCTGAAAGTACTTACTAGAACATAGTGGTCAGTGAGAAGAATAACAGATGACCAGAAGTCAAATCTAAGAGAGAGGTTTTCTTCCATACCAAATAAATGGCCCCGTGTGCCAGTTCTTCCTGATGCATCCTAGATTGACATAAAATGAGAGGAATTACGTAGCAGTGGTACAAAAAACTGTCTAGTTAAAATTCCTGATTATCATTGCAGCTTTTCTAGAAAGATACAATTGATGTAAGCTTCTCTGGCATACTGCTGTATTAAATTCTACCTACAAAGTATTACTTACAGTCAATTCTGCAGTTTCAAGTAAATTGATGATTATAAAATCATAATCTGAAAGTGCTACATATGAAGAAGAGCCTGTCAGAGATTCACCAACTTACAGAAGACTGTGACTGTTTACTGTTCCCCCTCACAATTGTTTTCTGAAAGTTCAATTCTAGGTAATAGCCCATATTAAAATATTTTGAAATTTTGTTGTGCTTCATTTCTGGTGTGTTGCTATAAACCCATATAGATAAACAAACATTTGTTTATTGTCATTTATTCAACAGTTTCAGCGCAGTGTTCCAGATGTGGCCTGGCAAGCACTCAGTAGAGCAGGATAGTGACTTGTCTTGGCTGGTGGTGCCTTTGTGGATGCACCCTGGCATCCAGTAGATTTTTCTCTGCTGCACCAGCACACTGTTCATTCACACTGAGCTTGTGGTCCACAGGACACCGAGGTCGCTTTTCACAGACCTGCTCCCCAGCCAGGCAGGTCACAGCCTGTGCTGCACTCCTGGATTATGTTTTCCCGGGTGCAACTTCTTACACTTTTCCTTTACGAATTTCATAATGTTCTTCTTGGCCCACAATTTGCCCTTGGTTAATCTGTGTTGGCTCTTCCTAGTCATGTGCTTCATCTGACTTGAGAAAGCCCCCCACAAGGATTTATTTCCTAATTTTCTCAGGGACTGAAATAAGACTAATGGGCCTGCAATTTCCTGGATCCTCCCTTAAGCCCTTCTTATAGACAGGAGAGTCACTAGCCTTCTGCCAATCTTCTGGGATGCCCCTGATCTACACAACTTCTCCAAGACTATGGAGAGTGGCCTCACAAAGATGTCAACCAGGTCTCTTAACATTCTGGAGTGGAAACTGTCAGGGCCCATTAATCTGTAGGATCAAGCTCCTGTGCCAGGTCTTACTCCAACTCTTCCTTCATTTTCAGTGGGTCTCTGTTTGCATCAACCTTGATCCTTGTTCCCAAAACCTGAGGCCCGACACTGCTAGTACAGACAGAGGTGAAGAAAGTGTTGAGAACCTTTGCCTTTTCAGAACTGTTGGTGACTAATTCACCTCTGCTGTTTAACACCTGGCCAGTATTTTCCTTCTGTTTCTGGTTGTTGTTTATACATCTTTAGAACCCTTTCGTGTAATTTTTGACATCTCTGGCCAATTTCAATTCAATTTCGCACTTCTGTTGTGTCTTATTTTACTTCTTATGAAAAATAATATTTCTTTCTTTATCCCAGCAGCTTAATGAATATTTTGGTGCTTAGCAGTCAATATTTATTCCTTTATTAAATCATTTGGGTTTTGTAATCAGACAAATATGAAATTAAGTCTGTTATCATGTATTTTGTTCCTAGTTATGTGAGGCAGGAGGGTGATAGAGAAGCCATGACAAGAAAAAAAATTAATACAAAGAATGCCAACAGGTACCTTACCTGGACAGTCACATCTATGTGATGGAACCCTTCACTGTAGTTTTGTGGGTTCCACTTCAGCACATAGAGAGGACCAGACACCTGATGTGCATTCCCCAGGTGAACTCCATCTATGTAGACTTTGACAGAGATAATGACAGAAGGAGAGAATGCCAGAATTCTAAGGAGTAAATAAGGAGCAAAAGAAACAGATTTGTTATTGGACTTGCAGGTATGTCATTACTTCCTTAAGAAAAAGTCCCTAAAGGTTAAGCTGCCTTGTAGTAGAGTCCAAAAGATTTAGAAATTAAAACAGTGAAATATCTATAGGCTAATGATAATGTGGTAGGTCTTTCCTACAGTTAAAAAAAAAAAGAGTTCTGTGTGGCACTACACAAAAGAACAGGATAGAAAAATGGCTGTGGAACAGACAAAAAGGTGGCAGAAGTTGTAAGGCCCTGGCAGAAATAATTTTAGAACTTTTGCTTCAAAACACTTGCCAACACAAGTGGGATGCCTCCTCCAGCACACACAGACACATAACCGAAGACTTGTAGATGGCTTCATAAAAAATATCAGGCTCTCTCTCTCTCTAAAGTCCTTTGTTGTTTGGAGTGGGGTTTTTTCCTTCTTTTTTTCCCCCTTTTTTCCTTTTTGCTAGTCAGAATATAACCTCTCAGAGTTTGTAACTGCATGTAAGACAAATGGAGTGGACTGCAAGACTGATATTACAGATCTCAGATACCAACAAAGGTATTGTCACTTGGCAGTAGGGTTATATTCATAGAAACAGTGATACTAATACAGACTCAAAATATTGCACATGCAATTCCTTTCATTTCTGGTAATATGAATGGCGTTCCGGAGCATGTTTTAGTCAATGCAGGTGTTTCATACAGTTATGGTGAACAATTCTACCAGTTCATATATTTAATATAATCATAAGAATGTTCAGATAAGGTTCTGAATAGGAAACTGGAAAATAATTAGGACTTCTAGTAGAATACTGCTCCCTAACTGAAAAGTATGACAAACTTATTTTTATTGTAACCCTGTGTATGCAGTATTTCAAGCAGATTAATCTTACAGCAAATATAAAATGATGAAAAGGGCCTAAAAATCTGAAATATAAACGTAAAAATTAAATAGATAAGGTAAAAATGGAAAGATGGAGAGATTTAAAATTAATACGAAAATTGACAGAGGCTTCTCATGTTTTAGTATATAAAGGATGTAGAATTGAAAAGACAAAGCTAAGAAGTCTGAATTGAATAGAGAAATAATTCAGAAAAATACGTAGACAAAATCTTGAAATTATCAGAGTTGATGTGAACATATGAGATAACACAAATTACATGTTAATCTGTGCATATTGATTACATATGAATCTATTTTAGCTATATATTAATTGATCAGCTTTGGTTACATAAAGTTCATTTAGGGGAAATAACTGCATAAATAAAACAAACATGAATTACTACTACACACTCTTTTTATCACAGATATGATACAAAGCAAGTTCTCTGGAATAATCTTCCAGAGAAAAGTGAACTCTGAGAAGAGTAGACACACATTTGAAAAAAAAATGTTGTGTATATAATTAAATATTGTGAAATCAAGACATTACAGGGTACCTGATATGAGTGGAATAAAGAATTTTGACTAGTGGTTCATGAGTAGAACTGCTGTAAAGGAAGGATTTAGGATTGGTGATGAGAACTACAGGCCACTCTTCAAAGTTAACATCTGCGAAGCTGAGGAGGTCATGATCAAACGCGAGGATCCTGTATCTATAATGAAAGGAAAAAGATTTTGTTAATACAAACTGCCATGTGAACAGCTGATTTCCATGCTTCTCAAGTTCCTAAAGAACCTGGCTTTATTTTCCATTTATTCCCTTCTGTAGTTGATCTTACATTTTCCAACTATGCTATATTAACTCTACAGTTGCTTACCTCTAATGAGTACTCAAAGTTCCAAGTGTGAAGATCTGTTGAATTTTGCACATGAATCAGAAAGATGAACCTTACATTAAAGAACTCAAATATAATGTACATTTCCACAGTGTCTGTGTAGGTACTCTAGTTCAGGACAACAACCCCAGCATGCTCTTCCTCTGTATTCATACCAGTATCTTTCTTTGGATTACTGCAGAATAAAAGCTAATATACTACTATACACTACATGTAGCATCAGACACTTTTTGATATACAAGTAAGGTAACATTTCTCAGGTGGACTACTTCTGTGTCAAGAATTCTAACAGCTACAGCAGAGCATGTGTATTTTGAAGTAGTGATGCTGAATTTTACGACAATTTATTTGTCTAAATTTGAATACTAAACACATACTATCTGGATACATATTTAGATGTCCCCTTTTTAGTTTTTAAATATCAAGAATTAATAAAAAAATATTTAATTTATTATCATACTGTTGGTATGGGGAAAAATCCCAAATGTACACACAAGGCCATTTTTTTCAAAAGCACTAATAATAATAACCAATCAGGCTGATCTCATGCTTCTTTCAAATTCACCACACAGCATAAAAGGGAATCACAGTACAGCAAGGTAGGTTTCATATAATAATTTCCTCATATGGGCTTTTCTTACCTCCTATTATCCATCCAGTCTCCCAATTCAAGCTCCAGAGTGCCACCACGGTGTTGACTGTGCAAGACTGGCATCAGCCCGCCCATTGTATGGAGATGTCCACATAAATAGGCTGTGGCAGAACTAATAAGAACTGTGATTATTTGGGTGGGAAGGAAATATCACTGCAAAAAACCTAGAAGTGAGAGATGAGCATGTGAAGACAGGCAAGAAATGTACTTCATGCTGAAAACACACAGGATAAGAAGATCTTACCTCATTAGTGTTCGTATTCCAGGGGATGGGGAGATGATAGTTGAAGTGGGGTAGTGGCCAAACCAGATAGTATGGTTGCTGTGTAGACTTTCTGTTGCCATCAAAGACAGCTCTGCCATTTGATTCTGAAACAGGCAGGTGACAAATCTGTTTTGTTAAATAAATGTCTAACGTGCATTATAACTTAAAAATGTAAACACTCTTATAGATGAACACAAATCTTTCAAACAATTTTTCTATATTAAAAAAAACCCAAACCTCCAAACAAACTGCTACAGAAATAAAACAGCCAGCAAAATGAAATGCAAAGACTTATACAATACCGTGTTTAAAATCCCAAAAAAATTATAGGGTCTCTTAGGGCCTGGGCTGAGTGTGGCATCCACGCAGATGAATGAATAGTTTCCAAAAGAGGTAGTGTGGATATAATGGAAAGAGCCATCTTTACGCCAGGCAGAGTATTTCCTAACAAAATAAGATGAAAATACTGCTGTTAGGAAAGCTTGTAGCCATGACAAACATACATTAGTTTCTCTCTTTTCATTGACAACAGGTAATTTCGCTATTTCTGACTTACAAAACTGAAGTGCTTTTGATACTTTATGCTAGATGGGAATTGTACATATCTTCCACTGGCAAAGACATGACATTTCAACTAACAGTACCACCTAAATTGCTCTGTTAAGGATTAAAATCTGTTACTAAAATTATTATGAGTTAATCTGAGAATCACTAAAATTCATTAAGTTAAGGTTGTTTTTTTTAAAATTTAATTTCTTTTGGGGTTTTGGGGTGGGCATTTTGTGTGCATTTGGATTTTTTAAATTTGTTTTAGTTTTGTTTTACTCCCTGCATGATTTGTGGAAGCTAAAACATTCCTGAGTTCAGATGATGAGTATAATTTGAGCACAGCCATCCAGAAATCAGTTCATGTCCCTGTTCCTCCACCAGTCAAAACAATAAAATTGCCAGAAAGGTTGAACTAAATAGAATACAAGCCAATATATTAAAAACAAGTTTTCAATACTTCTAATGCCATAAAAACCCTTTCAAAATATTTTTAAGTTAGCATTATCTTTATGAACATCATCAACTTCAATAAAATTTCTTCCTTTAGTCTCACTTTGAGTATGTGAAACAGTTGATTCATCCTCTGCTAACGCTGTGAACATACAATAGGAACCTATGTTTTTGTGTAAAAATATTATATTTCAATAAAACCCATTGCCCTCTTTAATTTTAATGCATAATGAACACCAGAATGTGGTGCTGAATAACTGTTTTCCTAGCTTCTATTTTTATTTCTGCAAACAATTTTTATAATTTTAATATTTTAAAATATACATTTTATATATTGAAAAAACAAACAACTCCATTTCATTCTTCCATCTTCTCTCTCCTAGAGTGTGACTGAAAATTTTGTAGACATTGACAGATTTAACACACTCAATTACAAAACACAGAAGGGTAAGAGATAAGAGATGTGCACAAAGAATTCTCTATTTTCTTAATCAATTCTGCTCTACTAATTGACAATGCAAAAGACAGAGGGAATAGTAGATATGATCCTGGGCTATAGGAAAGTCAGTGAAAAAGCATATATGTGATAACTGAAAACAGAATATTGTTTAGTGAATTTGACCTTGAATATAGCTGCATCTGTATGGTAAATAAAAGTACCTGTAATAATTCTGAACACTATCCAGGCGTGGAATGTTGAATGAATCTGTAAGGGAGTAAAAAAGGAATTAAGGAAACTTTCAGATCAAATTGATCCTTGGCCCTGTATCTAGCTAGGTAATGTTGAGATAAAGGAGTCTCAGCAGGTGCTGAAGAGCTACTTTTCAAAAAATGCATGATTGACAAGCAGACTAACTGAGCAGAGGAGACATTATATACTCAATGCAGTTAAATGGCAATAGTTTTCTCATTCAAGTTTCAATGCAAAGATAAAGGCATTGTGGGAATGTAAACTGTTATTTAGCAACCAAAAACTAAGTATGTCTCCATTTTGACCACAGAACTTTTCAAGAGCTTTTATGGACTGGGTGCATGCTCTGTAAGTAAGACTTAACTCATTAATGTAAAATAAAGTAGTCATGGCATCTCATTTAGAGAATAGCATGTGTAGAACAGACATCAGCTTGGGGAAGTCTGTACTGCAACAGTTCCACTTCTCCATTAATGCTGCTAACAGAAGCCTAACAGGAAAGTGAGTATATATGACAAAGCTTACACTTTTTTCCCCCCAGGGCAGCTTCCTGTACAGCCTACACGATTGTCAGCTTGTGTTTGAATGCTTACAGTGCGGCAACAGCTGATGGATCTAAACTCCCATGACTCCCTTCTATTCAAAATAAACCAAATTTCCTTTAGCTGCTGGATATGTGACACCTTTTAAACTTAAACCTGTGAGGTGGAAGTCTATAAAAAGTAAATTGAAACCATTTCTTCAGTATGGTAAGATTACAGTTTGCCCCTCCATTAAATAATGTGGTATATAAAATAATGATGTGGAAACTAGCATCTGAAGTCATGTTCGACCACTTGCCAGGTAAAAGACTCTTACTTCTCTGGTACTAAAACTCACTCCACTAAGAGCTCGTAAACAAAGTGTGTCCTCAGCAGACATGTGGATGGCAAGCCTTTCTCCTGAGTCATGAATACTAACACACTAGTGACTACTAACATTTTACCTTTATATTCTGTGATCTGCAATCACAGGAAAGAGAGAAATGTTTCATTTTCTTCTTACCATGATTCCCTTTGATGTCTATCCACTTGGTTTTTTCCATGACCCTTGATCTCTTCAGGATTGACTGATAAGTTTTCCACTCATCTTCTACCTGCTCAGATCCCAGTTTATCTCTTGTCTTAGCATCTGTCAGATCACCTAATAGTGTACAAAGGTGAGATATAACTAGAGGCCTACACAGTTTATAAAAATACTGTAACTAGACAAGTATGCCATCCCTGCCTCCAAGTCTAAATGGCTGCAGGCCTGGATGCAATCTGCATGTTTCTGTATCTGGTCCACAAGATCAAGGTAAACATCTTCTCATGCAGATGCAGCAGCCTCATTAGACATCTCCTGACCATATCACCGCAGCACTTTCACCAATTAAGACAATAACTCTCTGTAGAAAGAGAACTCCAGGTCTAGCATTAAGATTATAAAGCCTTGCATACAGTAACAGCTCAAAGTAATTTCGACTTTCTTGTCAAAACTTAATCTATTTCAACAGCAAGCTGTCAAATGAAGTGGCAAGGCTTATTTCACCTCTCTTGGTATGATATGTTCAAATGGAAACCAGCAATAAAATCTTACATTAATTCACAGGTGAATTTCATACAAATGAGCAGGGATGGTTCTGAGAGAGGAACTGTATCCTAGTGGCTAACCACAGACATTGCTCACATCTGTAATTTCAAACACAAAGAATGTAGAATCATGACCAGGACATGAGGAAAGGCAGCTGCCAGCAAGGGCTAAGATACAGCAACACCTATTGGGAAAACATTAGCTATCTTGTGTGATTGTGTCTGTTACACAGAACACACTAAACTCACTGAAGAAAGTGAATGCTGAAGAAAATAATAATAATGCCCTTGTTGAGAAATTATTCTTTTCAGCTTCTACAGTCTCCCTTCAGCTGCAATTCAATTTCCATTGCTTAAGATATGTTTAAAGCTCTGCCTTGAGATCCTAGAATTTTGCCTATTTGCTGTTCCTTTGACAGTGCACTCAACAGGAAATTCACACTTTTCAACTGCTCACCTGTTGCTAGAACAAGTGCTGGCTGAATTACATCAATTGTTTCAGAACAGAATTTTTCAAAGTCAGGAGCTCGTTTGGGATCCCGAAATTTGCTGATATGAATATCTGACACCTGCAAAACAGAAGAGTGAAACACTGCCCCAAGTAGAGGGTTATTGCTACCCAGGTTCTTCTGCAAAGCCAAGTATACAAAAGAATGCAACGTAAGAGCAGTCACAGTGATTCATGTCAGTCTAAGGGATACAGGGAGAAACAGAAGTGGGTGACCAGGGGAGAAGGAAAGTAGAACAAGCAAATGATATTGCAACTCTAACCCTGAAATTACATTTACATCAAGAAAATTTCCTTAAAACTAAGAGCATACAAAAGTATGAGGAAAAACTTAGGTATCCACAGTAAATTGTGATGATTGCAAGTGGCCTTTGCCTTTCACATTGTCGGAGTTTCTGTGCAATGCAGTGGTTTTGCTGCAAGAAAGACTACAAAGTAGTTCCGCAAAGCAATAGGTTAAAGCTACCTAGAACATGAAATGTACTGAAAATTTATTTTGTACCTGGTGTGACATTTCCAGTAGCTGAGTGGAAGGATTTTTAACATTCTATCCAAGCATTTTAATGGATCAAACAAGTGTGTTTAGATCCCATTCCATGTGCCTTCAAGAAGGCAAAGACTGCCTAAGAAAGGATGATATGACTTGTAGAAGATAATGTTAATTTATGAGTCAGTCAAACCCCTCACATCAGAAGAGCAGTTTGGGGAGAATAAGAAAAGTAAGATTTTTCTATTTTTTTACATTGTAGCTTTTCAGTACTGTACAAAAAAACAAACCCTTGTGTGAACAAATGGTATTTGATGCCCAAAAAGCAGTAAGCAAATGCTCATCTGACAATATCACTTGGAAAGAAAAACATTAACTTTTATATTCAGATTAATAAGCCCGCTCTTGTAAAGCTTGTAGTTTTTGAAAAATCCAGATAAAATATCTTGGAGAAAAATTATTTACTTCTACTTATTCAGTCATCTGTATATGAAGAAAATATTACCTGAATACAGTTTTTTAATTCGGATTAGGAAAACTTCCCATTTGGAATGACATGGAATTTTTGCCTAGATCAGAACTGCATGCTAAAAAAGGCAAACACTTATAACTTTAATTTCACTTTCACTGAGGCATTCAAACTACTGTGAAGCAAAGAGTACAGCAAAACTACCTCAATACATCAAACCTCATTTAATCATTGACAAGGATACAACTTGTTTGCTTCTTTTCAGCCTGTGGATGTGCAATTAACTTATTTCAGCAATCAAACAGAGAAAATCAAAACTTCTAGTTTTCATTCTTGAGAAAAAAAAAAGTCTTACAAAAACCTTACTCATGTTCTACCAGTAATTACAGCAAATGTAAATTTCCAACCTTACAGCAGAGAGTGGCTCGGGTGCCTGATTTCCTACAGTGACCTTCCCACTTTTCTTCCTCATGGGTTTAAGATTTTAAAAAAGGTTCAACTTGTCATTTCTAAGAGTTACAGTGTCCCGGGACTTCTGAGAGCTGGGACCAAGTTTCTCTCTTCACTACCAGCCATGACATTTGAAGATCTCAGAAGTGGAGCTTCTTCCCTTTTTTTTTTTTTTTTTTTTTAATTTTAAATTCATTTCAGATTATACCCCAATAAAAAGAGAGTGGGCAAGATGAAAAGCTTGTAATGCTCTTATTTACTTTCCAAAATGTAGGTGAAAGCCCATTTGCTGCTCTTTCCCCTCCCTCTGACTGATGTGGATACTTGGCCTCTCATTGCATCATTACTTTCATTAAAATGGGTTGGAAGAGATTTAGGAATGAGGAGAAATTACCATCATCATTCCTTACCTAGCAAAGATGTGGTTCAGGAGAGGCATTAATGAGGGAGAATTACAAGGTCTAGAGCAACAGTAGAATGCTTTCAGCTGACAGAAATGGGAGAAATAATTAAATGCTTGTCAAACTGAACTAGAGTGTCTATTTGGCAGTGGGTAAGAAAGGAAATTCTGCTACAATAAAGGTGGATGAGCCATTAATAGAAGATTAAAGTAGAAAGACTGTGTTTTAGTTCCTTTAAGAAGAGATAGTCCTGTGTATGGGAAGAAAAACAAGGCAGGAACTGCTGAGGGCAGAACTATCTTAAGCTCTATTCAGTGACCTAGGCTAGACCTATGGATCCACCAGGGAGCCTGAAGCCTGTTTCCCATAACATCACCAGGCACAAGGCTGGATTTGGTGCTCAATTAGTTTCCAAGTTAGGTCAATGATAAAGCAGCTGTTAAAGGGCACGTCTGAAAGAGAACATAACCACTTGAAAGTAAAGCCAAGTCTCAAATTAGCTGTGCTGTGACCTATCCTTGGGAGAACTCCACTTGATGTGACACAACCAGAGAGAACACAGCAAGAGAAACATGGCCTGTGCATGCTGCTTGTCAGTATAGCTCTGCAGCTGCTATATGCTGCTGTATCTGACTCTTCACAGGACAGCAGCTCAGGACAGGGGCTTTCCTTACGTTATTTCAAGTGTATCTCTTGATACTTGTACTCTGCAGTAAAAATAATCCTTAAGTCACTTAAGGAAAAATTATTGGAAAAAAATTACACCACCAATTAGAGAGAACCAAAGGACTTACATATGCTAGCTCATCCACTAAGAGCACTGCCTGCAGCTAATAAAGTGAGGCAAAGTGTTCTTGAGATTGAGAATGAAAACAAAACAGTAAAAGCAGCTATTAGAAGGAAATGCACAGCAATCCCTGGGACATCTCAGCCATAGGTTAACTACAAATATGTAAACACTACAAATATGTAAGCACTTTTGTGGCTAGTTCTACACTAAGTGCTTTGGGAATGCTCTGGGGAGAAGAGTCACAGAAGAAGCCACAGAAGCTCTAAGATGTGACAATTTGCTTCCAGGACTATGCCAGGTCAACTTGGATTTTATGTTTAACCTCGAAACAAAGCTGTGTATATTTAACCTTTGAATACTGGCACAGTACCTTCTACTGCTATAAATCAGTAAAGCTATTTTCTCAGCCACACAACTTTTTGAGATTTTGGATGGGGAACAGGACGGGCAGAGCCTGCATTTCTGCCCAGGGTATTAGATAATACCGCATCAGGTACTGATGCATTATATAGGGTAGTATAATAATTAGGTGATTTTTAATTACCTGCTTCCACTGCACACATCTGTCTGTGTGATAAGGAAACTTCTCTGTGCAACCATCCAGGAGCCGCTCTGGCAGTCACACACACCGCGCGCAACCGAGGCCCCTTCGCAGCTACACCTGACACACTCACAGCCAGACCAGGTTTCCTTGCCAGCTCAGCCCCAGGTTTCCCATAGCAGGGTCTCAGTCTTCGGGATCATTAAAATAATTTAGTCTTGATGGAGTAATTAACAAAATAACAGTTTGACTTGGGTACCTCTAAGAAGGTGCCCCAAAGAAAGGAATCCCCGGGCTTTTATACCCTCAGTCTGAGAGCAAGCAAGTCTGGGGTCATGGGCTCCTGCCGTCACTGAGTGTCGGTCCCGTGGCCGAGCCACAGGTCTCCTGTGCCCTTCGCTGTGTCAAGGATTTCACAGCTCCCGACCTTTCGCCTCGGGCTCCCGTCTCCCCGAGCTCAGCCTGCCCCTCGCCCTGCAGCTCCACGTTGGGCTGCCGGCACTGAACACGCTCCCCAACGCGACCTTTCGGGCAGCCTGGCCAAACGCCTGTAGCCTGGGCTTGACTGCCGCCTCCGCCGTGCCCGAGGCTCGGCCGCCCTCGCCCGCCCGGCCCCGCTCACCTGCACGACCCAGAGCAGGCTGGCGGTGCCCGCCCCGGGCGCGGGCTGCGGGGCCCAGCGGCGGCGCTGCCCGGGGGCCGGCGTATAAGATACATCTTTTTAGATGTTCTTCATAATTTAGTTACTCTTTTGCAGGACTTCATGTATGTTTGCTTTGTTTTTTTCAGCTGCCTTTCATCTTGCTTGTGTACTCTTCCCCCCCTAAAAATCACCCTGAAGAAAAGTTGCTAAATAAACATCAGTCAGCAATCCTGTTAATCTTCAGGACTAATCTTGAGAACTGGTGTTTGCTCACTTTCTTCCTGAAGCACTGCCATTGTATTTTAGCTCTAGCAAGGCTGTCAAGCATTTTGTCTGTATTAAAATTGATCTGAATTCCTGTTTTGTTCTTCTTTCTTCTATTACTGTAGTATCCATGGAGATCTTGGTGGTTTGTGCCATTTCTGCCTGGGCACTGGTGCCAACTTGTTTTTTTAAGAGGTTTGCTGACACTTTCTTTGCTGTCTCTCAGCGCATGCAGGTTCCAATTTTTTTTTTAATCATAATTTTTAAAAATAAGTCTAACAGTAAGTCTTGTTCAATTAAAGCAGTCGATTTACATTAGCATAACTTCTAGAAGTCCCACAGTAAAACAAACCCACACTGGTAGTGAGGTGAAGGAGGTGGCCAGGCAAGCTGCTTGCCTGGGGGGCAAGGAGCCCTCCTGCTGCTTGACTGG
This sequence comes from Pyrgilauda ruficollis, assembly GCF_017590135.1. NCBI lineage: Eukaryota > Metazoa > Chordata > Aves > Passeriformes > Passeridae > Pyrgilauda > Pyrgilauda ruficollis. The sequence goes on from NW_024512543.1 coordinate 6,596,577, forward strand.
GTTTGTTGCTGTCCTGGAATTCTGCCTTGCTTCTCTTGCTCGACTACATTGGAAGCTGGATTATACAATTGCTAGTGTTGATGCCAAAACAGGTGGAGGACTCCAGTAATTAAAGTCCAAATTTGGTTGTTGTACAAACAACACTTCTGGTTAGCGGGCAGCTGTGCTACTGAAAAGGACTGAGTACAGAGACAGACAGAATGAGATGAAATTGTTAATTGTCTCATGGCAAAATTCACTTTGTATTTTTTACACCTCATACTTAAACCTGTCTCAGTGATGGTGATTTTAAGTGGCAGATTTCAGTAATATAAAAATGTATGCAGGACTTCTTAATAAGAAAGACTAGTAGCTATGGCAGATGAACTACATTCAGATATAAGAGAAGATATGAGAGAAGAACTTTGAGAGTACCTGTGGCTGGGTACAGTGCAAAAAAATCATTGAATATACTTGAAAAGATCACCTGTAAACTTTATCCCATCCATACTGATAACTGAAGAAAGTGGAAAAGATGCTTGGAGGCTTGAAACAGGAAGACTGCAGTGAGAGGAGGCAGTCTTCCCAATATCCAAGATATCAGGCATTCGGTATGGACCCCAAGATCCAATGCTAGGGCTATTTGTCTACTAGGACAGCTTGAGGAAGGTGCAAACACAGGGGATTGTGCAACTGGACTGCAACAATCTGGAAAACTTCCAGCAATGCATAAGCCGTGTTTGTCACATATCAATCAAGATCCTAAATGCCCTAATCTGCCAAATCTGCTAAGCACCCAGAACAGTTACGATATGCTGTTGGAAGGAGGTGTAGAGGAAAAAGTTTGATCTTGGAGATTGTTTGTTCTTTAGGCATTTAACTAAAGCTACTGTTGCCTTCTATGCCAAGTTAATAAAACTTTGCTGTTTGCTTAGCCCACATGGGAGCCACAAGGAAGTGGTGTGACTTTGCACCTGTGTAGATGAAATTATTTGTGCCATTATCTTGCTAGCAATAGCATGAGGGGACATAGTCCCCTGCATCACGGGAGGCTTATGTTAGGCATTAGGAGGAATTTCTTCACCGAAAGGGTGATTAAACATTGGAATGGGCTGCCCAGGGAGGTGGAGTCAATGTCCTGGAGATGGTTAAGGAAAGACTGGACGTGACACCCAGTGCTATGGGCTGGATGATGAGGTGGTGTTCGGTCGTAGCTTGGACTCGATGATCTCAGAGGACTTTTCCAGCCTAACTGATTCTGTGACTCCGTGACGCCGTAATGCAGGGCGCGAAGTGAACACCTAGACGGTCCAGTTTAGGTGCCTGCACAGGAACTCCATCCCCGTAGCTCGGCGCCCAGGATCAACGCGAGCCCGCGTGCCGGCCGTCCCGAGAGCCCCGGGCCGGGCCTTGCTGCGGCCTCCCGCAGGAGGCGCTGCCGAGGCCCGGCGCGGCGGCGGCGGCTGCGCGCGGGGCGGGCCCTGGGCTGCGGGCGCAGCGCCCGGTGACGGCGGCGGCTCCTTCCGGGCCGTGACGGCGCCGCCGGCCGCGTCCCTCGCTCTCAAAATGGCGGACGGAGCCGACAGAAGTCCCGCGGCGGGAGCGGCGGGTGGCCGGGCCCCCGCGCAGGCCCCGGAGCGAGCTACGGTGAGGCTGCAGACCGGCGCCGCGCCGCGGTTCCCTTTGCCCGCCTCGGGGGCAGCCCGTGCCCTGCCCGTGCTGCCGCCCCGCCGCTCGGCCGAGCAGGGCTGGCTCTCCGCGGCTGCCGAGCGGCGCCGTGGAGGGCCGGGACGCGCCGCTCGGCACCCGCC